>NW_006399806.1:18053820-18098569 GCF_000299155.1 Elephantulus edwardii
CAAGCAACTCGACGGCACATAACAACAACAACATTTGTAATCAAGGAAATATAATTTACATTTAGGGATGAGTTACCATCCTTGGATTAGCAGAAAAGAAAAGGGAAATACAGAGTTGAAAAAACTAGGTGAAAAATTTGTAGTTTTATCTTATGGAAATATTTTATTTGCTCTAATATTTTGTGGAAATAAAATGCCTTATTGTACCATAGAGAACTGACAAATAACTGACACTCTGGTGGGATTTCAGAGGCAGTTGATCACATAGGATCATATTGATTATTTTTCTCCCATGGAGCAGCTGGTGGCCTCGAACCACATGCCTTTGGGATTGCAACACAGCTTCTTGCCACTAAGTTAAAAGAAATACACAAACCCAGCAACTGACTTCTGAAAATCTGTCATATAAACAAGTTGTTAGCATATAAATATTGAGCTTAAATATATTTACCATTGTTGTTTATTATCAAATGCCCTAGTGATTGGGATATGGTTCACTAAATACTCATATATACTTAATATAAAATATTATTAATCTAGAGATAGATTCACAATGTCTCACTAATTAAGAAAATACTTATTCCCAAAAGAGATGATCCAATAGAATGTGGAAATTATCAATGCTATTAATATCATGTGCAAGAAAAGCACTGCTGAAGAGCATTCAATACCAGCTAGAACAGTACAATGACAGAGAACTTTCAGAAGTAGCAGCTGTATTTAGATGAAGCCATTGCCCCAGGGATAGCATTATTGATGTCAGATAGATTTTGGCTGAAAGCAGAGATTACCAGAAAAAGTCTGTGTTTTATTGACTATGAAAAATATTTTGATGGTGTAGATCATAATAAATTATGGCTAACATGGAGAAGAATGGAAACCTCAGAACACTTAATTGTACTCATGTGAAATCTACACTTAAATCAATAAGCTGTTGTTCAACATAGCAAAGAAACACTGCATGGTTTCAAATCAAGAAAGATGTATGCCAGGGATATATCCTTTCTCCATACCTATTCAACTTGTATACTGAGCAAAACATTCAAGAAACTCAATTTTATGAAGAATAATGTGGCACCAAGATTGGAGAAAGACCCATCAACAACCTGTGTTATGCCGGTGACACAACCTTGTTTTCTTGTTTTCTGAAAGTAAAGAAGATTTTAAACACTTGGTGTAGAAGATCAAAGACTACAGCCTTCAACAGATTAAATCTCAACATCAAGAAAACAAAAATCTTCACCACCTGACCAATAGGTAATGTTATAGATGGGGAAAGATTGATATTGTCTATTATTTCTTCTTACTTGGATTAATAAACATCACCTTTAGTACAGCATTCAAAACGTTTTGTTGTTATGTGCTACTGAGTTGCTTGCGACTCATAGCGACCTTATGTAAAATGTCCTGTGCCAATTGCACTGTTTCCGATACACCCATCCCGATTACCCCAGTCACTGAATCAATCCACCTCATAGATGGCCTTCCCCTCCTGTGCCGTCCCTCCACCCTACCAAGCATGATGTCCCTCTCCAAGGACCGGTCCCTCCTTGCAACATGTCCAAATTATGTTAGACGAAGCCTCAGAATCTTTGCCTCCAAGGAGCCGCCTGGTTTAACCTTCTCCAGAATGAATTTGTTTGGTTTTCCTAGTAGTCCATGGTATCCTCAATACTCTTCTCTAGCACCACAGCTCAAAGGCATCAATTCTCCTTCTATCCTCCTTAGTCATTGTCCATCTCTCCGATGCATAATAAGTGATTGCAAAGACCATGGCCTGTATCAGACGCACCTTAGTCTCCAGAGAGACAACATTGCTCTTCAGAACTTTGGAGAGGTCCCTACCAACAGACTTTCCCATCGCAATGCATCCTTTAATTTCCTGGGACCTCTCTGAGGGGCTAAAAATCAATGATGTCTGTTTAAGACTAAGGTGCACCTGATCCAAGCTACAGTCTATCACTTGCTATACATCTAAGCTGAACAGTGAATGAAGATGACAGAAGAATTGTAGTCTTTGACTTGAACAGCACTGTAAAAACAAAACAAAACAAACAAACAAATAAAAATGTCTTGTAGTAAGTGCAACCAGGATACTCCTTAGAGCTAAGGATGATGAAACTTCGTTTCATCTATTTTGGAAATGTTTTAAAGAGCCAATCCTTGGAAAGGGCCCTCATGCTGGGAAAGATGGAGAGTCAGTGGAAGAGTGGAAGATCCTCAATAAGATTGATTGACACAGTGACCATTACAAGGAAATCAAATATAACAGAGAGACAGAACAAGACAAGGTTCAGATCCAATGTTCACAGAATTGCTATGAGTCACAGTTGACTCTATAGCACCTAATAACAAAAACAAATCACAGGATAGTGATGTAGAATAGTTTCATTTTTGTCAAAATAAATATTAAAACCATCCCCTCCTCATATATGTTATGCATATCTGTATGCAAAGTGTACCTTTTGGTGGTGGTGGTGATGGTAGGTGCAGTCAATGGAAATGAGTACTTCTCAGTTCTGTGCCATCCTCATGATTAATTGTAGATCATCCTATTAAGATCCAAAGAGCTTTTAGTTGCTGATTTTCAGAAACAGATCTCCAGAATTACATTGGCTAAAATGGAATCCCAGGTTTCTGACATGGACAGCAAGAACTGTATCATCACTCTACCATTCCTCTCAACAAAACCTTCAAATCAACAACTCATTGCTATCTCGTCAGAACTGAGCCATAGCTGACTCTCCAGCAGGTTTTCAGAGATTGTAAATCCCACAGAAGAGTGCTTATCTTTCTCCTGAGTAGTAGCTGGTGGATTTGACCCACTCACCTTTGGGTTGGCAGGAGACTTCCTTACTCCCTACTCAGTGGTTGACCAGAGCTTCTTTAGGGGGTGGAAGGTGAGAGGCGTATACTAGGAGCAGAAATTATTAACTTCCTACTGGATAGATTTATGGATTGTTTTACTGAATAGAATATTAAAGCATAGCTTTTATATTTAAGCACATTAATAAAGAAGAGAATGTTTTCAAAGAAAATGTGACCTCACAGAATAATGGAGCCCTGAGCTGGTGAGTCATACACAATTATTTCTAAAAAGTAATTGAGATGGAATGGATTAGAAGGAAGAAAAGAAAGGTAAATAAATGAAGGAAAGAAAAAAGAGGAGTTACCTTGATTCCCTACTGTAGGAAACCTTTCTGGTGATGCTGAGCTCTCTGCTGGTGGGCTGGCTTCAGTGAGCTGCTGCCTCTCATTATCCAATTCTTCTCTTCTAATTTCTAGGCTTTGCACACCACCTACTTAGGTGGTCTAATTTAGGCCATATGCACTCACTTGGGGATGTGCCTCTTGCTAGTATAGAACATTCTCACATTTAGATCCCTTAATAGTCTTCATTCAAATAATGGTCCAGTCAAGTGAAAAAGTGGCTGTATTTGCATTGATGCCATTCAGCTTAGCTCTACCACCCAGTAGCCAGCCAGTGTCTGGGGAACTTGGCCAGGCTGGACTCTGGTAATGAAACATCCATTTATCCTCTGTGCCAGCCAAACCTTTCCAGGACTGAGGTAAAGTTATATAGAATAAAATTTAAATGAGAAAAATACTACAAGAATAGTGTAATGCACTGAATTATTTACATTTGTTCATACTCAACAGTAAAGTCAAACCTCAGGGACACAAACCCAGAGAAAGTATCTTCTCATTGAAATACAGAAGAAACATCTTGATCATCTTGATTTTATTATGATTCCTAAATATTCTAGAAACCTAACAGGAGCACTGGAGACAATCAATACAGAGCTATCCTTGCTTTGAAAGAATGGGTTAAATTAATTTGACAACTGTTATGGTTTACAACCCTGAGCCTTTAGGACATGGAGGAAACAATGACTAGAAAAAAGCCTTGTGTGTCCCCTCCCAAAATCCTAAAAGGATGCACGTCCTTTTTAATACCCAGTTCTCTCTGTCCATCAGTTAGCTCTGGTAAGGATTTGCACTGGTGAAACCAAAATCACATTTCAAACCTGCCAGCTGCTCTATGAGAGAAAATGGGCAATTTCTTTCTATGTGGTTTACTGTCTCTGAAAAACCCACTGGAAAGTCAGTTCCGACTCGACTCGATGGTACATAACAACACTACCAGCCTATCAGATCAGAAGGCTGCAGATCTCTGGAGAGTCAAGTGTTCCTGCTGTGACTCAAGCTGGCCTACTCTATCCTGGTAACTGGAAGATGGAGAGAGGTAACTGGCCTCCTGGATTTTGTCTAATCTCAAACTTAAGTTAACTTAGGAATACTTGACTTCCAGTGAGTTTGCAGGGTCCTTTTCACAGATGGTTTACACTGGAGAGTAAGGAAGAAGAAGAAAAAAAAATTGTAGAGAACCAAGTTTTAGAAGATTTGCCCAAAGAGAACAGGTTATCATTGGCAGAATCAGACCCCGCATCTGCAGTCTCCTCAATGAATTTCTTTCTTTTTGTACCTTAGAATCCTCTTACTTGCATTTTCCAGGTGAAGAGGAAAGGACATGCCAGACAGAAAAAGTGTTCCACATGCAAAAATAAGGCCAAAAGCAGCAGAGCATGTTTGTAAAACTTTGAAAGTTTAATATAACCATGATAGAAAAGAAAGGTTGTTGTAGAGTGGTTGAAGAGTAGGTTAAATCAGTCTTGAAAGTAGGTTACAGAATTTTATTTTGAGCTTTCTCAACATTCTCTCATGTTACAGAATTCCAAAACTAAACTAAAAACAATAACCAACTTCATTTGGAGGTATGCCTTGTTCTCCATGTGCATTGTTCCTACTAGGTTGGTCCCAACCTAATGAACATGTACAAGAGAATGAAATGTAGCTTATTTCCTTACCATCTTTACCATCATTGGTACCTTAAAGTCCATTATTTTGGCCACAGTGTATTTTGGTTTGACACTTGAAGGTACATCTTTAAGCACTATTATCGGATAATATTAGAGGATTATCCATTGAATTTTACTGAAGATTATTAAAAAGTGACAGGAACAGTAGTACATTGACAGAGAACTTACAGAAATTCAAGCTAAATTCTAAAGAGACGATAGAATGAGATATCATTGTTGATGTTAAGCGATTTGAGCTTAAAGGAGAGAATATCAGAAATATGTTTACTTGTGTTTTATTGACTGCAAAAAAAATTAGACTGTGTACATAATTAAAAAAATTATGGATAACATTGAGTAAAATGGGGTCTGTACATGAACAAACATGCAGTCATTAAAACAGAATGAGAGGATACTCCATGGTTGAACCCCAGGAAAAGTGTGCTTCAGGGTTGTATCTTTTCACCATATCTATTATATCACCATGCTGAGCAAACAGTCTGAGAACCTGGTATGAAGTGTGGCATCAGTAGAGGAAAACTCATCAACATCTATTATGATGCAATCTTACTTGTTGAAAGTGAAGAGGATTTGAAACACTAACAAAAGAAGACAAAAGCCTTTAGTGCTGACTACACCTCAACATTAATCACAATTGAAAAAAAATTCTCACATTTGGAAAAATAGACAATATCAGAACAAAGAAATAAAATATTACAGTTAACAGAAATTTTATTTTACTTGGGTCCACAATTAACATCCACGGAAATAGCAGTGAAGAAATGAAAGGATGCATTTCATCGGGCTAACAGGCTTGCCAAGGACTTCTTTAAAGTGCTAAAGGGCAAGGATGTCAGTTTAAAGATTTTAAGGTGCACCTGATTCAAGTCACAGTAATTTAATTTGCTTTATATGTTTGTGAAAGTTGGGAAGTGAATATGGAAAACAAAGGAGAAATTGATGTTTCTGAATAGTTATCTTGGTAAAGAATGTTAATATATCATAGTTGTTGTTGTAGTTATGTGCCATCAAGTCATTTGCGACTCATAGCAACCCTATGTAAACAGCTCTGATTCCTGCTCTATCCTGTGCCAACTTTATTGTCTCTGACACCCCTAACCTCATGACCCCAGTCACTGAATCAATCCATCTCATCAAAGGACTTCCTCTCTTGCACCATCCCTTCACTCTCCCAAGCATGATGTCCCTCTACAAGAACTGGTCCCTCCTTACAACATGCCCAAAGTATGTTAGACGACATTTCAGAATCTATGCCTCCAAGGAGCAGCCTGCTTTTACCCTCTCTAGGATGAACCTGTTTGTTCTTCTAGCTCTCCATGGTATATTCAATACTCTTCTCCAGCACCACAGCTCAAAGTCTTCAATTCTCTTTATATCATCCATAGTAATTGTCCAGCTCTCTGATGCAGAGCAAGTAATTGCAAAGACCAAGGCCTGGATGAGGCATACCCTAGTCTCTAGCCTGACACTGTTGCTCTTCAGTACTCTAGAGAGGTCTCTGATAGCTGACTTTCTTAATGCAATTAGTCTTTGATTTCCTGGCTGCTGGTACCAAGAGGGTAGACTGTGGAGCCAAGCAAACTGAACTGTTAACAATCTCAATTTCTTCACTGTCTATCATGATGCTGCCAATCTGCCCAGTAGTTAGAATCTTTGCCTTCTTGATGTTAAGCTTCAGTCATATTGAAGGCTGCAGTCCTTGACCTTCTGCAGCAAGTGATCAGGTCCTCCTCAATTTCAACAAGCAAGGTTGTGTTATCTGCATAGCACAGGTTGTTGATGAGTCTACCTCCAATCCTGATGCCACATCTTCCTCTGTTCCACACATAGATCGAAACAATATGGAGATAGTACACATCCTTGGTACACACCCTTCCCAATTTTGAACCATGCAGTGTTTTCTTGCTCTGTTCTGACGACTACCTCCTGGTACAAATATAGGTTTCAAGTAAGCACAATCAAGTGTTCGAGAATTCCCATTCTTCACAGAGTCAGCCATAATTTATTGTGATTCACACAGTCAAATGCCTTTGCATAGTCAATGAAACACAGATAGACATTCCTCTGGTATTCTCTGCTTTTAACCAAGATCCATCTAATTTTAGTTATAATATTCTTTAATCCTCTTCTAATCTGAGCCTGTACATCTGGCAGTACTCTATTGATGTTCTGGTCAAGACATTTTTTAATAATTTTCAGCAGAATCTTGCTTGCATGTCATATCAATGGCATTGTTCAATAATTTCTGCCCTCTGACAGGTCACCTTTCTTTGGAGTGGGAACAAATTTTGATCTCTTCCAGTCAGTTGCCCAAGTGGTTGTCCTCACAGACAGCCAAAAACCAAACAAATCTGTCCTAGAAGAATTCCATCCATGGTGCTCCTTAGAGGAAAGGAAGTCCACATTTATTCTCATAAACATTTGGCATACTGTCAGGATGGGAAAGTCCCCTAAAATAACATCATGGTTGGAAAGGTGGGGTGGAGAAGCCAAAGAATGCCTTCAGTGAGATGGGTTGACACTGACTGCAACAATGGACTTAAACACAGCACAGATTGCAAGAACAATGTCAGCCAAGCTTTCAATCTGTTGTAATTTGGGTTACCAGGAGTCAGAGTTAAGTTGGCAGCACCTAGCAACAATATTAAGTTTCCAGAAAGTAAGCTCCAAGTCTTTCTTCCTAATTTTAGTGTGGAAGTTCCACCGAAACCTGTCTCTCAGGAAAGACCCTGAAGGTATTTTAAATACCAGTGGCTTCTAGTACCATAGCAATGCACAAGCCACCCCAGTACAGCACACTGGCAGATGGGCAATGGCTGTATGCAGTAACTCATTCAAGCTTCATTATAATGCTAACCAAAAGATCAATGGTTCGAATAAATCTACATATTGACAAATTTCTGGCATAATGCATAACATACTGGGCTAAAAAACAAAAAAACCACAATGGTTCAATCTCCCAGTTGCTCCAAGAGAAAAACAAATAGACATCACCTCCTGTAATTATTTACAACCTCAAGACCTAATGGAGAATTGTTATAAGTTAGAATCAACTCAATGGAAGTGAGTAGTGAATGGGAGATAGGGACCAAGATTATTAACCCTAGCCCCACCTCCAACACCCGGAAATTCTCACCTAGGATTGCACATCAGCGTTACTTGTATGTGACAGTCTAAAACCAAAGGCACTTGGTGTGTGTAAAGAAAGCTTTCTGAAAGTAGAGCCTTAATTCTATTATAAAGACTTGCTATGAGTTTAAAATCCATGTTGAATTTAAAAGCTGCCTTTTCTAACAGCAATTCCTCTAACTTTGATGTTGACCTCACCTTGGTGCTGATTTATCTATACACCATATAGGAGACATTTTTTTGTCTATATGGTCTGGCAGGTGCAGAGTGTCACAATCTCCTGCCAAGGGGTTTTTCCTTATGGTCAAACAGATGTGAGATATATAATGTATGGCTTATACATTGTCTTGATCTTTAGTATTTTTTTCCTTTCAAAGAGAAAAGCAATCTTTAGTATTTTTAATAAATCTTTGCAATGGATCCCTCAGAAACAGACATGACTGAAAATACTATTTTAAATGCAGAGTACCCGAAAAATTTTTAAATGTCCTGCCACCGTCCTGTAACAAGCAGAAAAGGAGATGTGATTGTTACGTCCATCAGGTTGGAACTACTCATAACTGACCCTTCAAATGGGATTTCAGAGGCTATAAATTAGCACAGGAAGAGATTGCCCATCTTTCTTCTTTGGAGCAGCTGGTGGATTCAAGATATGTGCCTTTGGGTTGGCAGTGCAGCTCCTTACCCACTACCCTTAACCTATCAGGTAATCTTACTTAATGTGTGTGTGATCTACCTATCCATGCTAAATCCTAGCTTTTAGGTATTCCACCTTGGACTCTTCTGATTATCTTTCAGCCAGTTATGATTCAATGACTTTTAACTCCCACTCCAATTGGACAAAAGTGTTTTCTTTTTTTTGTCCAGTGAAGCAGCAATTGTGACTCTAAATTTGGACATTTTCCAGCTCCTGACTGTCTCTATCCCTCATATGCTTCTTTTGTTTTCACTTTGAACAGATCTTGTGACATCGTTGGTTGATTTTACACAGGTCATCGGGCCCCTATAAATTCCCTGAGTGGAAAGCCCTGGTTTCAATGGGGGGGGGGGGGGTAGAGAACGAGAGACTTGTTTCTCTTGGACTTCTCTTAGCCATTGTGATGGGCATTATCATTTTAGAACTTCCTAGCCTACTTATATCATTATTTGACATATAACACAAAAGTTAAAAAAAAAACCAATTGTTAAAAAATAAACTCCAACGTTGTAGAATGAGGCTGACATCGGGGTGGGGGTAAGACTGAGAAAAACTGAATGAAATATGCTTACAGCATTGAAGTCTATGGGGGAGAGAATAGTTTAAAAGTATTATATTTTAGGGCATTATGTTTATCCTAAGAGTACGGAATGAGGGTTGCAGATTGGATTATATTTGGGGTGGGGGGTATGCAGGGGGATTGTGTACCAATAAAGAAGTTTTTCTTTTGCTTTTCAAGTAGAGGATCGAACGGGTAGGGGGGGAAAAAATTGCAACAATGAATAAACGGAATTCCAAAATCTCTGTAAATGTTCATTGAAATGAAAAATAAATAAATAAATTTTAAAAAAATAAACTCAACTGTTGTACATAGGGTCATTATAAGTTGCATGCAACTTGATGGCACCTAACAACAACAACAACAACAATTATTTGTTTATATAGGCACTCTAGTGGCTTAGTGATAAGAAGTTGCACTAACAACCCAAAGTCATGCAGTTCGAATCCACCAACCGCTCAGCAGGAGAAAGCTGGGAAATAACTGTGCAGTTTTATAGCCTCTGAAAATCCAGTGGAGGGTCAGCTATGAGTTGGTTCCTACTTGACAGTGCACAACTTATTTATATATGTTCATCCTCTATTAAGATGTGACCTTTGTAACATAGACACTATGTGATAATTTTATGGATGAGAGGAGAGGTGTCTTAAGGAAATGGGAAAGATCCGGTGTGAAAAATAATGTATATGAATTTTGTAAGTAAACCAATATAAAATAAAGAGTATATATTTTTAAAAAAGAAATTATGTGATAAGACAAACTGAATATACCATAAACTGCCAGAAAATTGAACACATTTGTCTTGAAAGAAATAAAGCTAGAATGTTCTTTAGAAGTCAGGGTGGCAGAAATTTATCCCTCATACTTTGACATATTGTCAGGGAGAACTAGTCCTTGAAAAAGGACATAAAGCTTGGCAAATGAAAGGAGACCTTCAAAGAGATGCTGGATGGACACGCTGGCTGAAACAGAAAACATGGCGACGACTGTGAGGCGGCTCAGAGCAGGGCAGTGTTTCTGTTGTACAGAGGCTCCCCCATGAATCAGAACCAATTCGATGGCACCTAAGAACATCAATGGCATGCAAAGGTATATGCAAAATCAAAGTGGCATTGTAACTGCAGAGCTGAGAAATTGCTGGTACCTGAAAATTGTATGAAAACTTCCTGTCAGGGTTGGTGAGAATAATTGACTAGTATCTTTAAATATGACCTTTAGAACACATTTTGTTTCTCTAGGTAGTTTCGTAAATTACCTTTTCATTCTGGTCTGGCAGCGAGGGTTAAGTAAGCAACATGTGTTCACTCTGGGTCTAACCACAGATAAAGTTAGGGTTTAATTTGGTTCCTAACAGTATGAATTAGATCATCTCAGGTGCCTTGTAACATTTACTCCCTTCCTCATTTTATAAGATCTCCGTTCTATTTTTATCCCTGACTTTCCTGCTTTATTTTTAAATCTTAAGGGGCCCTTATATCCTTTTGGAAGCTGGCATGGTATAAATCTCAGATATATAACATAATATATAATGATGGTGAACAGTTTAACTGGTTAAAGTTTGGTTCGGGAGAGAAAGGGTGCCAGGCCCGCAAGCGTACCAGGCCCCCAAAGGGAAAGAACTTTAAAAAAGATTGATCACCACCTTTTCTTGGGAACGCTTCCCATTTGAAATTGCTAACACTATGACTCACAGGGAAGGAGTTATAGAAGTGGTGATGTCCAATATAACCTGTTTACCTTGGCTTTTTTTGGTTTTAATGTTACCAGACTTAAATGGAAAGGTTACATTAGCACTTTGGAGCTTCTAGAAGAAAACATCATTATGCTGAGACTCCTAGATCTGTTTTCATTATCGACCATTTTCTGAGGTTAATTTTTGAAGTGGTAGATGCATTTGTTTGCAAGACGAGGGAATGAAAACAAAAGAGATTTTTACTTGTGGGCTTAGCAGTCTGGCTTCATCAGTGCTTCCAGAGCAGTCTAGCGCTAACCAGTCTGAGAGGAATGGAAAGAACTGCAAAGATATTTGGCCACACTTTTGCTTTTCCGTCAGCTCTCCACAGCTGGCTCATCTCTGTGGCATCAATTCTCCACAATCATTCATTCGAAGCACCTCTCATGATGCCATGTGCCTCAGAAAGAGCAGGGGATGGTGTAAACTCAAACTTACTCAATGCCTCATCTCTGCCCTGACTGCATTCCACATCCCCAGACTGAACCCTTGAAAATTCAAGTACCTCTTCCTACTGAAGCAGCAGGAGACCATAGCAAACTTTTCTCACTTGTCTAAAGAGCTATGTGTTGGAGAACATGCAATAGAGAAAGTCCCCCTAAGAAACTGCTGCAAGAAGGAGGAAGACGAAGGAATGGATTAAAGAATGCACATCTCTCCACCTTTTTTTTTAACATCTCTCCACCTTTTGAACTTTCCCCTGGCATCTGTTCCTAATATACACGAAAGAGAGACATCCAGTTGAACTAGGAAACTGTACAGAACTGCTTTGGAAACAAAGAGACTCACTACCGTGAGATCTCTATGGTAATAACTGGGCAAAGAGCTTTTCTGTGTAATCTCTGTGAATTCTCAGGCACCACTCACTCTGAGGGATACACAGGTCCATCTAGGGTGCAGTAGGTATGGTAGTTAGGGCCCTGGGCACCACTTGCAGGATGGCCCTGTTGAGCATTTTCTGTTATAAAAGGAAATTTCTATCACCAGTTGTGAGAGATCGTTCAGGAACTAAAACCAAATATTCCTGTATTGGAACATTCTTTGCTGACTTCAGAACTTTCTTCCACCTCTGCTTCCCTCTCACACCTAACCAGCCTTGCTGATGGTTCCAGTGTCTCTGTGTCTCAATAGGCTGCCCTGACTCAAGCATTCATGGCTTTAGTGACTTAAGGGTAAGGAGATTCACTGCCAACTCAAAGGTAGGTGTTCAAATCCACCAGCTGCTCCGTAGGAGAAAGATGGATAATCCCTCATGCACATTACTGTCTCTGAAAACCCACTGGAGGGTCAACTTGAAGTACAAAACAACAACAACTGCCCAGCCAAGGAACACCAGCCACCCATGTCATCTCCATGTGCCAAAGCCAAACACTCCCTTGTCCCATGAAAGATTTCCAGCTCTGGTGAGCTATTTACTCCTAATATTAATGTAACCTTTCATCAAATTAGAGGGAACGTTACCAAAGGTCAGAGAATGACCAAGAAAAAGGAGTAGGTGAAATCTGCATAAGCTGGCTTTTTGGTTTTATTTTGTTTATTGTTTTGTGAAAGTCTCTGTTCTATGGAAATAAATAATCGGGCCCTCAAGGTAGAGCCTTGATTGTTGGGTTAATTTCTTGGGTGCATGATGATACTAAATATTTAACATGAGTGTCAGATGTTTGGACCAGACACAAATTTAATACTTGCTATAGTGTGTAGCGATGTTGAGATGGCCTTTCTCACAGCAAGGAGTGAGGAGGGGCTCGGGGAGCTTTTCCTCCTTGCTTGGGAATAACCAAGTAGAAAATTTAGCCCCAGTCTTCCTTTCTCACCTCAAATCTGGGGCTTAGGCCACTAGATCAGCATTTCACTGCCCCAGTCAAAGCAAAGCTGTCATGTTCAATCTTAACTCAAGCTACGTTTGCCATAAACATGCAAGCAGCTTCAGTCTTTATAGAAAGGAAGCAATCCTGGGAAGAAATTATGATTTTCATAAACAGGACAAAGTGAGGTTCAGAAAACTGAAGCAAGTTGCCTCAGGTTTCATTGCTAGAAGTGGAGCTGGAATTTGATCCCTAGTCAGACTAATACCAAAGTGCAGAAGCAGAAACAGTCCCAGCAGACAGTGGTAGGATGTTTCTGGGCACGGGACAGATCAAATGGTCAACACTTAAGCTAGAAACCCTGCAGAAGAATTTCAGTTCCTTCTAGCTGTGTGGCGCAGGCCACAGGTAATTCTCTTAAATTCTTCATCTGTAAAATGAGGATAATGGATTTGTAATGTAGATTAAAGAAAATAACTAAATGTTTTAAAATGCTGCATAAGACAAAGGCAGGGTTTCAGGGGATGGAGAGCTTCTACCCACAGACAGTGGAGAAAACAGGAGAAAAGCACGAAAAAACCTGCAGACAATTGCCATTTGGAGTACTCTGCTCTCATCACTGCCAGGCTGGAACTGACTCATAACTGATAATCCATTGGTCTCTGAAGTTGTAAATCTGGCAGGAAAAGGTAGCCCAGCTTTCTCCTTCTGAACCACTGATGGATTTGAACCAAGAGAAAGGTGTGGCGAAAATATTCTACAAAGAGTACCAACAAGACTATTTGGAACAGCCAAATAACAACAGAAAGTTATGAACCTTACATCTCAATCCTGGGTTTCCTCAAACCACCCTAGTCCATAAGGGGCCATGAGCATCTTCAGGGACCAAAAATAGCTGCTGAGCCCTAGGCAACCAAAGATTCCTGAAACAAGGGCTCAGTGATGTGGTGAGGATGAGCGTTTCCCTCCTGGTCTGAGGAACCAAGATGGCCAGCCTGCCCACCTCATTAAACAGCTGCTTAGACTTTCTGAAGGCTGACTTCTTATCCAGTCCCTTATAACTCATTTACATAACTTACCTGGTTCCTATAGCCAATTATTAGGGGGGGGGGAAAGTCTCCTGACTAAAAGTAACCATTTCATCAGCAAAGAAGTATCTATTAATCACTCACTTTGTAAATGTGTCAGTGCAATTTACAAAAGAGTAATTGGCACATGGCACAGTTTTTAAAAACCACTAAAGATTTGCACTTTATAAAGTGATAGAATAAAAAGTGCAATCTGTCCAAGTTCTTCTGGGCCATCTCTTTGCAAAAAGCATAAACAATTCTTCCCCTGTTTTTGCATATTTTACATCTGGTATTGACTTGATTATTTTGTTTAGCTTTTCTTTGGTCATCAACACCCACAACTTTCCTAAAGTCTAAATTAAGAGGTTTACAAAGGCAGTGTTATTGTTTAAGGGAGGAAAACACTGAAGAGCTCTCACATTACTTCCCATGGCCCCATCATAATATGGTAATAGGTGGGTCCTTCTCAATATTAACATAAATGTAAGTCACCTACTGGTCAAAATAATTCAATAAAGTACTTTCTTTTTGTCATGCAGGTGACTTTACTCTTGTAATCTTCTACTTCTTGGGGGGAGGCGCTTGGCTAAGCAAAGTAAAACTGAAATTCAATTAAGGGTTTTCTAGGCACAATTAAGTATCTTCTAGGCACTCATGAAGATCAAGCCGGACAGGATGCCATTTCAGCAGAAGTGTACTTGTTTTCAACAGCTGAGAAATGTGTGCCCTTGAGAACACATCATGTACCACATTTATGAAGCCTTCTAAGTAAATTAAGAGGGAGGGAAGAACAAAATAATCTCTTACAAAACTAGGTAATTTGAAACAACCCAGCACAGCAAGTATCACACAGTGCTTCTCCAAGGTCTGAACACCTGGACTCCAGCTCCCTTTCTGAGCATAAACATAGCTCAGGGCTAGATCATTCTTACAGCTACCCTTTCCTCTGCTTGACTCAATTTATGAATCTTACCTTTC
The DNA here is from genome assembly GCF_000299155.1 of Elephantulus edwardii. Taxonomy (NCBI): domain Eukaryota; kingdom Metazoa; phylum Chordata; class Mammalia; order Macroscelidea; family Macroscelididae; genus Elephantulus; species Elephantulus edwardii. The sequence continues at coordinate 18,068,671 of NW_006399806.1, forward strand.
TTGCCCTCTGAGTCATTGAAAAGGAGCCATTTTCCTCAAGAGCTGTTTTAATAAAAAACTTTCACTTTCAAACTCCTTTAATATCATTTTAATCAATATTGCTTATTTCCACTCCTTTCCTATGCTGTTGTTAGGTATCATTGAGCCAGTGCCAAGTCACAGCAACCCAATGGACAACAGAACAAAACCCTGCCTGATCCTGTGCCATCCCCACAATCTCTGTTGTACTTAAGTCCATCGTTGTCGTCTCTGTCAGTACATCTGGCTAAGGTTTCATCTCTCTCACTGAACCCTCTATTTTTGCAAGCTTGTTGTCCTTTTCCAGGACATTACTCCTTTCCATGTTATTGTGGTGGTTGTTAAGTGTTGTCTAGTTAAGTACAACTCATAGTGACCTTAAGAATAATAGATCTGAACCCTGTGCTATCATGTGCTGTCCTCACAATCTCTGACACACACAAACCCATTACTGTAGTCATTGTGCCCATCCCTCTGGTTGAAGGTCTTCCTCTTTCTGGCCATCCGTCTGCCTTCCCAAGAATGATGCTCCTCTCCAAAGAATAGCCTCTGCTAGCAACATGCCTAACATATGTGAGATGAAGTTTTGTCATCTTTGCCTCCAAGAAGCACACTGGCTGCACTTTCTCCAAGATATGTCTTTGGAGATACATCTTTATAAAGTCTTCCAAGTAAGTCAACAGAGAGGGGAAGAAGAAAAGAACCAAATAATCCATTACAAAACTAGTTAATTTTAAACATCCCAACACAGCCAAGAATTCCACAGTGTTTCCCCAAGAACTGGATACCTGAACTCCAGCACAGCTCAGGGCTAGATCGTTCTTACAGCCACCCTTTCAGCTACTTGACTCAATTTATGAATCTTACCTTCTTTGCCCTCTGAGTCATTGACTGTCTTTTGGCAGTCCATGGGATATTCAGCACTCTTCTCCAACACCACATTCAAAGGCATCAACTCTTCTTCATAGTCATTGTCATCCTTAGTCATTGTTCAGCTTTCAGATACATAGCAAATGACTTAAAAGAACATGGCCTGAATTAGTGAACCTTAGTACTCAAGTACTCAAAGTACTTAGTACTCAAAGTAACATCATTGCTACTCAAAAATTTGGAGTTTCCTGACTGCAGACTTTCCCAAAGCAATGCATTTCCTGATCTTCTAACTGCTATTACCAAGCATATTAATTGTGGATTCAAGTGAGATGAAGTTCTTGGAAGTTTCAATCTTTTCTCCATCTGTCATGATGTTGTCTATGAGCTCAGTGGTGAGAATTTTGTTTTCTTGATGTTGAGATGCAATCCAACATCAATCCAAATAGAAACCAAAAAGGAAGAAACTGAAGATTTTGATCAAATTTTGCCTTCTGATATTGACATAGCATACAATCAAGATGTGTTAATGATACTTGGTTATTAGAATGCAAAAGTTAGAAATAATGAAGAAGAAAGGTAGTCAGAAAGTACAGACTCGTGGTAGAAATGAGACCAGAAATAGAATGATTGACTTTTGTATATCCAATGATTTATTCATTGCAAATGCTTTCTTTTTAAAAAAAAAACACAAATGACGACTTTACACATGGACCTCAGGAGATGGACTGCATAGGAATCAGTTTCCATATCTGTGGAAGAAATCACTGGAGAAACTCAATATCAGCAGTCAAAACCAGGCCTAGTTCTAACTTTGGAAGAGGCTATCAGTTACTGAAGTTCAAACTGATGTTGAAGAAAATCAAAGCAAGTTTATGAGAGCTAAAATATGATCTTGAGTTTATCCCACCTAAATTTAAAAGAAAAAAACTGTCTTAAGAATAGGTTCACTGGAAGACATTATGCTGAGTGAAATATCTCAGTCACAAAAGGAAAAATACTGCATAGTGCCATTGTTGTAAAACAGGACTGATATTGGAGTTGGGGGGGAGACTGAAAAAGATGGGATAAATAATATATACTGCATTGAAACAGATGAGGGAGAAAACTATTTAAAGTGATTAGGTATTATTGTCATGACAGGAGTCCAAAACAAAGGCTGCATAGTGGAGTGGACCTGGGGGGAGGGATTGTAAAACAATGAAAGAATTTTTTTTCCTTTTCTGAAAGAGAAGAGTGAACTTGGGAGAGTGGGGGGGGCAGGGAGAAAAGTGCAATAATGAATGAATGGAAATCCAAAATTTCTGTAAAGTTTCATTAAAACTAATAATAATTTTAAAAGCATTTAGAAAAGAAAGAATAGGTTCAGAGAAGCCCCAGGACATAGGCAGAGCAAACCCCCTTCCTTGGGGTCTCCATAGCCACAGAGAAATGTGCTGCAGCAGGACCAGAAAGAAAGTAACAGAAGCTGAGCGAGTTCTCCTTGAATTTCCTTTTTAGTGTGCTCCTGATCCAGGGTGATCTTCCCAGCAACCCCAGGAATGGGGCAGAGTGAGCTCCATCCCTGGTGCCCTCTGCAGTCTCAGAGAGCTTTGCTGTGGGACCAGAGAGGAAGTAACAGAAGCAAGTGAGTTATCTTCCAGTTCCTTTCTCCTGGGCATCCCAGCCATGACAAAAATACCCACCAGCTGGAGGATCAGAGAAGAAAGACCAGAGGCAAAGCAAGTTTTCTTCACAGTGGGCTCCCTAGCTCCAGGACCAGCGAGGAAGGACCACAGGCAGGGTGAGTTGCCCTTCCCTTCTCTTGAGGTTCCCAAATGAGGTAAGTCTTCCCCTAAGTCCAGGGACCAGAAGAAACATATTCAGGCAGAGTGAGTTGTACTTCTTTCCTATGGAGCAGTGAACTCCCCAGCCAAGGTCATCAGACTTGTTATGGTCTTAGGCAAGAAAAATCTCTATCACAGCAAGGACATAGAAGAAGCAGACTACCTCACATGCTACACAAAACCAAAACAAGATAGCACCCCTAAGAAAGGATCAAAACACAGAATCAGTGGATTTCCCGAAGCTGGAAAAACTGATGGAACTTTCTGACAAAGAATTCAAAATAAAAATGGTAGAAAGAAAAACTTGAAGAATTGCAGGATTCTACAAGCCAAAGCCAAGAAGAACTTAAAAAAAAAAATCAAGACAATGCAGATTTTAAAAATGAGGCTTTTGAAATACTAGAAAAGCAAGAAACCTCATTCCAAAATATTAGTGTCTCAGAAACTTTCAACATGTTGGAGGGACAGATGAGCAGAATTTAAGAGATGGAGCACAGAATCAGTGAAATAGAAGATGGAGCTCTTAGCAGTAATATCGTAGAGCAAAAAGCAGAATAAAAAAGGTAGGAAAATGAAGAAAGCCTAAATCTAAGAGAAATGATATACACCCAAATGGAATTCCAGAGCAGGAAGAAGGGGAGTTGGAGGAAGGCACTGAGAAAGTTGTAGAAGAGTTACTAGAAAGAAAGAAAAAACACACACACACTTCGAGGTATCATGAAGAATGAGAGAATATATATAAAAGAAGCTGGGCACACCCCATATAAAATAGATGCCAAAAGAAAAACAATAATAATAACATAGTCAAATTTGCCATAATCAAAGACAGGGAAAACTGTAAGCAGCAAGGGGAAACAAAGTAATATCACACATAACCAAGATCCTGCTGAAGGTAGAGGACTGCTAAATGTGCAGACAAGTTTTAGAAGAGGTTGTGGCACTACAAATATTTTAGACAACGTTAGATGGATTTAATTGTGAGGAATGTCTATCTGTTTCATTGACTAAGTAAAGGCATTTGGCTGTATGAATCACAATAAATTGTGGCTTACCTTGAGAAGAATGGAAATCCAGAACACTAAACTGTGCTTATGCGAAACCTATACTTGAGCCAGGAGGCAGTCATCAGAACAGAGTAGGCAGACACCATATGATTCAGGATCAGGAAAGGTGTGCATCTGGGATGCATTCCATATACACACCTTTTCAATCTATATGCAGAACAGATCAGGAGGAGTGTGGCATCAGGATTGGAGGAAGACTCATCAACAACCTGTGTTATGAAGATGATGCAATCTTGGTTGCCAAAACTGAGAAGGACCTGAGGTGTTTGCTGCAAAATGTCAAGGACTATAGTCTTCAATATGGATTGAAGCTCAAGATCAAGAAAATGAAGATAATCATCACTGGGCCAACCGGCAGCACCAGGATAGCTAAAGAAGAGATAGAGACTGTTGACAATTTCAGCTCGCTTGGTTTCACAATCAACATTCTTAACACTAGCAGTCAGGATATCAAAAGATGAACAGCATTAAGAAAATCTGCCAGGGACTTTTCCAGAGTGCTGAAGAGCAACGATATCAGTCTAGAGACCAGGGGTGCCTGGTCCAAGCCATGGTTTTCACAATCACTTGCTTTACATCAGAGAACTGGACAATGACTAAAGTTCATAGAAGAAGAGTTTTGGTTTTGAAGAAGAATATTGAACATACCAGGGTCTGCCAAGAGTGTTGTCTGTCCTGGAGAGGGTGAAACCAGGGTGATCCTTGGAGGCAAGACTTATGAAACTCTATCTGATAAACTTTGGGTATTTTGCCTGGAAGGACTAGTCATTGATGAAGCACATAATGCCTGGAGGGACATAATGAATAGAGGGACAGTGCAGGAGAAGGCACTGGATGAAATAGATTGTCACACTAACTGGGGTAATGGGAGTGGGTAATGGGGACAGTGACATAGGCTCAAATAGGGCAGATTTCAGAGCTATTGTGCATGGGGTTGCTATGAGTCACAGATGACTCAACAGCACATAACAATAGCAACCTATACAGGGGAAATAAATAAGATTAAGTGCTGATTTCTCAGCAAAAATCATGCAAGCAAGAAGATAGTAGAATGACATATGTGACATATGGAACAACAAACTCTCAAAGAACACAACTGTCAACCAAAAATACTGTACCAGCAAAACTGTCTATCAAATATAATGGAGAGAACAAGATATTCTCAGAAAAGTAGAAACTAGTGGAGTTTGTAAAAACAAGACCAATATTGCAGGAAATAGTGAAGGAAATCTTGTCACAGACACCACAGGAAGCAGGATGAATCAAAGTAACCAGCAACAATACAGAAAAGAAACCAACATAATTATAGCCATAAAACCTTGCTTCTGAATAATTACACTGAATATGACTGGTTAAAAATGCACTAGTAAAAAGAAAAAGAATAGCTTGGACAAAACAACAACAAAAAAAGACCAACAAAAAAAATGTAGCAGCTTGGACAAAACAATAAAACAAGAGACACACTTGAAAAATGAAGGTGAAGACAGACTGAAATCAAACAGAATTACCAGAAAGAAATTCAACCTAGATGCTGAAGAAATAAATTACACAATCAACCAACTTGATCTCATATATACAAGATAATGCACCACAAAAAAGCTCAGTATACATTTGTCTCCAGCATGCAAGAAAAATTCTCCACAATAGATCATATTTGAGGATACAAAACAAGCCTCAATAAATTTAAAAAACATAGAAATAATAAATAATCCAAACCATTTTCTTGAACTACAATGCTACAAGGTCAGAAAGCAACAAGAAGAATAAAAAGGAGAGGAAAAAACCCATACACTTGGAAGCTTAACAACTCCTTCCTTGAATATGAGTGAGTAATAGAAGAAACTAAAAAGTTTCTTGAAACAAATGACAATGAAGACACTACTTACCAAAACCTCTGGGAAGCAGCCAAAGCTGTACTTAGAGGTCAAGTCATAGCTATAAGAAAACACATCAAAAGGGGAGAGTGTAAATGGATCATTTAATCCAACATTTTCAACAAATAGGGGGGAAAACACAAACGTCTCTAAAAGAAAAAAAATGCAAGCAGAAATAAGTGAAATAGAAAACAGAAAAACAATTGAAACTGTCAACAAGACAAGGAGTTAGTTCTTCAAAAAGAACAATAAAATCAACAAACACTAGCAAAGCTAACAAAAGAAAAGACACAAATAATCTGAGTAAGAGATGAAAGGGGTGACATCACAGCAGAACCAGCTGAAACAATAAAGTTAATAATGAAATTTTATGGAAAACTATACTCAAACTAATATGAAAACCTAGAGGAAATGCACAAGCACTTAGAAATTCACAACCATCTAATCTGATACAGACTAAATTAGAACACCTGAACAGATCCATTACAAAAGAAGAAATTTAGCAGGTGATAAAACAGATGCCAATAACAACAAAAATCCCTGGACCAGAAGGCTTTTCTAGTGAATTTTACCAAACATACAGAGAAGAGCTGCTACTAAATCTACATAAATTATTTCAGAACATAGGAAAGGATGGAATATTCCCAAACTCATTCTATGAAGCAAACATATCCCTGATACCAAAGTCAGGTAAAGACATTACCAAAATGGAACACTAAACCAATATTTCTCATGAACATAGATGCAAAAATCTTTAACAAAATTCTGGTCGATAGAATCTAACAGTATATTTAAAAAAGAATCATCATGACCAAGTGGGATTCATAACAAGTACGCAAGAATGGTTCAACATAAGAAAAACAATTAATGTAATTTATCACATTAATGATGCAAAGAACAGGAACCATAAGATCGTTATTGCAGAAAAGGCCTCTGACAAAAATTCAAAACCCCTTTCCTGATTAAAACACTCAACAAAATAGCAAGAGAAGGGAATTTCCTCAGTATAGACAAAAGTATATACAACACTGTTTTCAATGGAGAAAGATTAAATTACCCTTGAGAATAGATAGGAATTAGGCAAGGATATCTATTATAATGACTCATTTTCAATACTGTATTGGAAGTCTTAGCAAGAACAATAAGGAAAGATAAGGAAATAAGTAACATCCAAATTACCAAAGAGGAGGTAAAACTCTCTATATATGCAGATGATATGATAGTATACTTAGAAAATCCTAAAGATTCATCAAGAAAACTATTGGACATAGTTGACCAATTCAGCAAACTAGCAGGATGTAAGATCAACATATGAAAATCAGTTGGATTTCTCTACAGTAACAAAGAGAATACAGAAACAGAGCTAAGAGAAACAAAGTAAGTTACAATAACAAAATTGAATACTTAGGAACAATTGTAACTAGAGACACAAGAGACCTATATAAAGAAAATTACAAAAATTACTGCAAGAAACAAAAAGAGGCCTACAGAAATAGAAAAATATACCATGCTCATGGATAGAAAAACCCAATATTGTAAAGATGATAATTCTGCAAGGTCAATGCAATCCAAATACAGATACCATTCCATTCTTTAACAAGATAAAAAGACAATTTCCAATTTTGTCTGGAAAAGAAATAGACCCCAAATAAACAAAGCACTACTGAAAAAGAGAAACAAGATAAGAGACATCATACTTCTTGATTTCAAATCCTACTATACAACAGTGGTGGTCAAGACAGGATGGTACTGGTACAGCAACAGGCATATGGATGAATGGAACAGAATGGAGAACCCAGAAATCAACTCATCTATGTATGGTCAACTGATTTTTTACAAGGATATTAAGTCATTTAAGTGGGGAAATGACAGCCTCTTTAACAAATTGTGTTGGCAAAATTGGAAAACCATCTCCAGAAAATTTAAGCAAGACCCACACTTCACACCGTACACAAAAACCAACTCAAGATAAGTTGGGGATTTAGGAGTAAAACCAAAGACTATAAAATTCATCATAGAAAAGTTAGAAACAACTCTAGAAGCCCTAATCTACTTCTAAGCATAATTAAAAGCCTCCAAAAAGGAGAGAATAAAATAAGTGAATCGAACCCTCTAAGAATCAAATCTCTACACACATCAAAAAATTTCTCTAACAGTGTAAAGTGGAAATCCACAAACTGGGAAAAATATTTTTCAATGACATATCTAATATATACAAGGGACTCATATCTAATATTTTTAGAGTACTCAAGCACCTCAACAAGAAAAGGTAAACAACCATAGATACTTTACCAAAGAAGAAATTAAGATAGCAAAGAAACACATGAAGAAATGTTCAAAATCTCTAGGTATCAGAGAGATGCAAATCAAAACAACTATGAGATATCATCTCAGTCCAGCAACAATAGCAAAGTTCAAAATGGCAGCAAACAACAAATGCTGGGGAGGTTGTGAAGACTCATACTCACTGCTGCGGGATTGTAAAATGGTACAAGCACTATGGAAGCCAGCTGGTTCTTTCTCAAAAAAGTTGGAAACACTATTTGACCGAGCTATTTCACTACTGGGAATATACTCTAAATAAACCAGAGCCACAACTCAAAGAGATGTATGCACACCCATGTTTACTGTGGCATTATTCACAATAGTGAAGAGATGGAAGCAGCTCAACTATCCATTAACAAACAAATGGATAGAAACACTATGACATATTCAAATATTAAAATATTACACATATGCTGCATTAAAAAACAAGGAACTCATGCAATATTATTCAAAATGGTTGACTCTGGAGAACATTATGCTGAGTGAAATATCCCAGTCACAAAAGGACAAATATTAGATGCCACTGTTGGGGAGAGACTGAGTAAGATGGGTTCAATAATGTATACTGCACTGAAACAGAGGAGGGAGAAAACGGTTTAAAAGAGATATATAACTAGGTATTTCTGTCATCACAGGAGACTAGAGCGAGGGCTACATGGTGGAGGGGACCTGGGGGAGGGTTTGTAAAACAATGAAAGAATCTTTTCTTTTACTTTTCCATAATTTTTGACTCATGTACTTATAACTTGTTAGTCAAATTTGTGTCTTCTAGGTTGCAACACCCCCATGATACATCTTCAAGGATATGAACAAGTATGGCCAAGCACAATCAATGAGTGCATCTGAATTCCAAAATCAATCTCCATAATAGTCTATGTGTTTCCTACTGCCAAAGGGGCCCTTTAGAGTAGTGAGAGAAGATCTTCACCCTGAAACCCACAGCGTCCCTTTTCAGCAGGAAGTAGCTAAGAGAATACACCATCCCCTTTTCCTTATGACTCAGGGTGAAGTCTCTCTCAGGGAGGAGTGATAGGGAATGGCAAAGGACACACTGACAAAGAAGATTAATCAGAACTGGCTTTGACAAGCACTGTGGCATTTGGACAAGAACAAACTGGGAGGAGGGTAGAGAGAATAGTGCAACAAGGAATGAATGGAAACCCAAAATCTCTGTAAATGTTTATGAAAATTAATAAAATATAGAAAAAAAATTTACACAATATTGAAAAACAATAAACTTGTGAACACTTCACAACATAGGTAAGCCTGGAAAACATTATGCTGAGTGAAATATCTCAGTCACAAAAGAACAAATACTGCATAACACCACTGCTGTAAAAGAGGATTGGCTTGGGGAGTTGGGGGAGAACAGGGAAAGGGAAAATAAAAAATGAACCCTGCATTAGAATATAGAAGAAGAATTGTCTGAAAGGAATGTATGATTATATGTATGGCAATAACCTGGAACAAAAGGTGCATTACAAAGTGGACTAGGGAGAGGGGAGGTAGAAAATGTACTATAAGGAATGAATGAAAGCCCAATCTTTCTGTAAACATTTTTAAAAATGATAATTTTTAAAACATCAAAAAAAGAGGAAAATTAATAGATTTGATGCATTGAACACCAATTATTGAATACCAGATAAGCTGTGGAATGACATCAAGGATATAATCCATGAACAGAGCAAAAATCACTACAAAGAAAAAGAAGAAATAAACAAAAGAAATGTGAGAAAAGACCCTCAAAATTGTACTAGAGCATAAAGAAACAAAACAAAGGGAAGAGATACTGAAGTAAGAGTTGAACAGAAGATTTTGAACTTGAGAAAACAAAGCAAATTATTAGAACTGAATATGCAGAGACATAGAATACTTTCCAGAGTCACTCAATATTTTGGTCTAGCTTAACTACTTAGTGGGGAATTTTTCAACACAGCCCAATGTTTATTGCTTCTGATCCTTGCTCATGTTCCTCCCTCTATGGAATAGCTTTCCTTCACATCTCTGGGTATCGAGTTCATAAAATCCTAGTCAGTATTTAAAGGCTACCTCAGTGCTACCATATTCACAAAACATTTGGAATCCTTTCCACCTCATGTGACTTTTCTGTCTTTATCAACAGCTCTGCTCCTACAATATTTCCCCTTTGAGACATTTTTGTTCTGGTTGCCATATTGTAATCTCCTTGGAAATAAAAGCTTTATCTTATCAAAAGCTGTAACCCTATTAGAATTTGATCTGTGATGCTGAGCCAAGACAAGGGCTCAGATCTGTGAAATAATATTCCATTCTAACACATTTTCCCTAAAGAAACATATACAAACAGTTTCTTCCTCCATTCTCTTATCTTTTGGAAAATGAGGAGCTAAAGAAGATAATGGGATAGCTTTGTATGAGTCAGATTGGAGAACTGAGGGTACAGCACCTGTTACAACATTAGGGTAAACCTGTTAGTCATGCACACATGCCAATATATTTATAAATTTCCCTCATACAGCAGTAAAGAGATGGTTTGCTAAGATATATGCCACTTCTTACACTTAAAGGTAGTACTTTGAATATGGTTACCTACAGGTCTCTTGGTTACACAAGAAATTTTGAATCAGTGTTGTTTCCAGGCATTCTGAGAGCTATGAACTAAGGGCAAGCTTTGTTTTCAAAATGAAGCATGCACAACCAAGAAAAGATAACATTGATGAATAGATTCTTAAAAAGATTAAGTCCCTGTGTGCATCAAAAACTTTTTCAACAAGGTAAAAAGAAAACCTACTGACTGAAAAAAGTATTTAGCAATGCCATCTCAGACAAAGATCTTATAATGTCAGTTTACAGAATATTACAGGGTGTCTACAAGAAAAAGGTTGATAATCCAATTACAAAATGGGCAAAAGACATAGAAAGATTATTCACAGAGGAAAACACTTGGATGGACAACAGACACATGGAGAAATGCTAAAAATCATTGACAATAGAGATGCAAATCAAAACCATGATATCATCTCACCTCAGAAGTGGCAAAATTTAACATGACAGCAAGCAAGAAATGTGGAGAGATTGAAACTGTCATACATTGTTGGTGGGATTGTAAAACGCTACAAATACCCTGAAAGGCAATTTGTTATTTCTTAAAAAAACTGAACATAGACATTTCATATGACTCAGCTATCCCACTGCTAGGAATATACTCCAAAGAAATTAGAACTGAGAGACAAATGGATATTTGTACACCGAAGTTGATAGCAGCATTATTTACAATAGCAAAAAAAAAAGAAAGAAAAGAAGGAAATAGCCCTAATGTCCATAAACAAACAAAATGGACATAATGGAATACTATGTAGCACTCAGATGCAGCAATTTTGAAAAATTCTATATAGCACAGGAATCAAGGAATCAAAAGAACAAGGAATGCAGCCTTTGGTATGGATTACATCTCAACATCAAAAAAAACAAAGATTCTTACCACTGGACCAATCAATAGGCAGCATCATGATGGATGGAGAGGAGATTGAAACTGTGAACAGCTTCATCTTGCTTGGATCCACAATTAACACCTTTGGCATCAGCATTCAGTAAATAAGAAGACACATTAACTGGAAAAATCTGCAGCTAGGGACTTCTCCAAATTATTGAGGAGTAGTGATGTCCGTTTGAGGACTAACGTGCATCTGATTCAGGCCATGGTCTTTCCAATTACTAGCTATGCATCTGAGACCTGGATAACAAATAAGGATGACAGGAAAATAATTGAGGCCTTTGAGCAGTGGTGTTGGAGAAGAGCACTGAACATCCCATGGAGGGCCAAGAATGATCAGATATGTCTTGGAGATGATGCAGCCGGAGTGCTCTTTGGAGGCAAGAACAATGAGGCTTTGTCTCACATAATTTGGGCATGTTGTTAGGAGAAACTATTCCTTAGAGAAGGACATGATGCTGAGAAGGATGGAGGGCCAGAGAAGGAGAAGAAGACCCTAAGTGAGGTGGATTGACACAGTGACTGCCGCAATGCACTCTTCTGTGTCAGGAAGTGTGAGGATGGCACAGGATAGAACAGGTGTAGTTTGTTCATAAGGTAACTATGAGTCATACTTGACTCGACGACATATATCAACAACAACATATAGCACAGGAGAGACTAGAGGGCATTATAATGAGTGAATTTACTCGCTTTCATAAGGGCAAATACTGCATAAGACCTTTGTTGTAAAAATAGAAGGATAACTGGCAAGCTGTATATAGAAGTCCAAAGGGGGAAGAGGAAGGCACTGAACAGATAGGGGGAAGTGGAAATCATGGGATCACAGAATTGTTGGTTAAAGGAAGGGCATAAAAGAATTAGGAAAGATCCAGTGGAGACCTGAAAAAAAAAATGGGTATAGAAAAATGGTGATTAATTTTATAAAACATTATGTATGATAAAGATTATACGAAACACATGTGAATGAAGGAATGTGTGAAACAGTGTATATTAATTTTGTATGCAAACCAATATAAAAATAAAATTGTATCAGTTTAGGTAAAAAAGAATGCTACAAAGCATACTGTCTAGAAATAAATACAAGTTGTTGTTTTTGTTGTGTATCATAGTCAGAACCAACCCACAGTTGATCCTTTAGTATGTTTTTGGAAGCAGTTAATAATCACACGGGAGGAGATTGCCTATCCTTCTCCTGCAGAATAACTGGAGGATTCAACCACTTGCCTTCAGGATTGCAGTGCAGCTTCTTGCCACTAGGCCACAAGTCAAATTGCCATAATCTTGAGACTCAAGCCAAGGATACTACCCACATTGATCAGAGAAAGGAAGAAGATGACTCTGCCTCATTCTTCCTTCACCTAACACTTTTCTTTACAGTATGTCTACAACTGCATATAGGTTCACTCTGTAATACAGAGGAGAGTGATTTCAATAAGACATACAACTCTTAAATTCAAACTTGGAATATAGGGTAAATAGCTAAGTAACCTTGGCCAACTCACTTAATCTCTCTAGGTTCCTTCACACCACTTTTTTTTCAGCTGTACATGTAGGCACAAAGATTAAGAACTTAGCTGGCAGCCAAAATATTCCAGGGTCAATCCCACTTAATGACTTTTTTTTCCCATTTTAATTACTTTTAATAAACATTTACAGATATTTTGGATTACCATTCATTCATTGCTGCACTTTTCTCCCTGCCCACCCCTCCCCACCAGTTCACTTCTCTCTTTGAAAATAAAAAAAAAATTCCTTCATTGGTATACAATTCCCCCAAACACCACCACCCCACCCCACCCGCACCAAGTACACTTCTCTATGCAACCTTAATTCTGGACTCCTGTGCTACTTCTGTGCTAACCATGATACTCAGTCATATATTGCCTCTAATCTGTTCTTTCCCTCATCTGTTTCAATACAGTATACATAATTTATCCACTTTTTCTCAGTCTTACCCCAACCCTGATGTCAGTCCCATTCTACAACAGTGGCACCGTGCATTATTTGTCCCTTTGTGACTGAGATATTTCACTCAGCATAATGTCCTCCAGGGTCACCCATTTTGAATAATATTGCATGACTTCCTTGTTTTTCAATGCAGAATAGTATTCCATTGTGTGAATATACCACAGCTTCTCTATCCATTCGTTTGTTGATGGGCACTTAGGTTGCTTACAACTCTTTGCTATTGTAAACAAAGCTGCAATAAACATGGGTGTGCATATATCTCCTTGGATGGCAGTTATGGCCTCTCTGGGGTATATTCCCAATAATGGGATTGCTAGGTCAAACGGCATCTCTATTTGCAACTTTTTGAGAAAGCTCCACACAGCGGTTGCACCATTTTACATTCCCACCAACAGTGAATAAGATTTCCAGTTTCTCCACAACCTCGCCAGCATTTGTTGCTTGCTGTTGTGTTAAATTTTGCTATTCTTTGCCCTGAGTGGCCAAAAAAAAAATTAATAAAAAAAAATTTTGCTATTCTTTCTGGGTGAGATGATATCTCATAGTTGTTTTGATTTGCATCTCTCTTAGAGCTAGGGATTTTGAACATTTCTTTATGTGCTTGTTGGCCATCTGAATTTCTTCTTTGGTGAAGTATCTATTCACATCCCATGCCCATTTTTCAATTGGATTATTTATCTTTATCTTATTGTGGTTTTCAAGTATTTTATAAATTCCGGATATATGTCCCTTACCTGACATGTCATTACCAAATACTTTTCCCCAGTCTGTGGCTTCCCTTTTTATCCTACTGGAGAAGGTTTTGGATGTGCATAGGGATACTTAGTGACTTTTTAAAGAAAATCTGCTCCTGTAAAGATACAGCCAAGAAAGCCCTTTGGGGAAGTGCTACTCTGTCTCAGTGGTTTGGTATGAATTGAAATTGACTCCACAGTGCCCAGCACCAAAAAATTTAATAACCTGGATAAAATTTAGAACTAATAAAAATTCAGTTGTATTACTAATTTTCATAGTGCATCGCATAGTCTTTCAGCTGTTCATTCCTGAAGTATTTCCCCATTTTGTATTTTTCTTTTATTTAAGATCAGACTCCCCTTTCTACCACAGCACATTACAGCCTTCTGAGGTTGTAACTGTCTGCACACTCCATACTGTGCCCAGTTGCAATTTTATCATGTCACAGAAGTAAATACATTCTTCCTCCCCCAGTATGTATCAATGTGGCTAGGCTATGATTCTCTGTATAATTATGCTGTGATGTAAAATATCTGACCTCTATGATGTACCACTGTGTGATGTAAAATATTTTACTTCTATGATGTACCACTTTGATGGTAAGAAGCTGCACGGCAATCTCAAAGGCATGCAATTCAAATACACTAGTTCTTCCATGGAAAAAAAGATAGGCAATCTCCTTCTATGTGATTGACTGCCTCTGAAAATCCACTAGAGGGTCAACTGTGAGCTGTTTCCAACTCATTAGGACATAACACCAGCAACGATGATGTACATTCTCAATGGAGAAAGACTAAAAGCATTTCCTTGTGAACAGGGACCATACAAGGATGTTCACTGTCACCACTTCTATCCAATATTATATTGGAAGTGCTTGCTAGGGCAATATGGCAAGAGAAGGAAATAAAAGGCATCCAGATCAGCAAAGAGATGGATGAACTATCGCTATATGCAGATGATATGATAATGTACACTATGCTATATGCAGATGATATGATAATGTACACAGAAAACCCTAAAGACTCAACCAAAAATATGGTTAGAGCAAGTAGGCTAATTTAGTAGAGTGGTATGATATAAGATCAATATCCAAAAATTAATGGGATTCCTCCAAAGAGAACTCAGAGAAGGAAACCAAGGAGCAATACTATTTACAATAGCCACCCACAAATTGAGATACTTGGGAGTGAACATAACTAGAGATACAAAAGACTTATACAAAGAAAATTAAAGAACATTTCTGCAAGACACAATAAAAACCCTAAATGGGGAAATGTGTCCTTTTTATTGATGCGGTTGTTGTTAAGTGCCGTCAAGTCGCAGGAGACTCATAGCGACCCTATGAAGAAAGGTCCTCAAGGCTTGGGTGTCTTTCATCCTCACTGCAGGTTCATAGGGTTTCCGGAGGCAAGCTATTACGGAAGTGGATGCCGCTCCACCTTTCAAGCTTGTTTTAGTCGGGGAGCTCTACCCCACTCTCTGTCCGCATTGGGTAGGCAACCATTAACACATTTGATACATCAGTGTCATAGTGTTCAGCCTCACAGCAACCACAAGAGACCGCGATATGACAACTTGTACACCAGGGCTATACGACCTAGAGGAATGTCTGAACAAAAACAATGAAAGACAGGCCCGAGGACAGCGAATTAAAAGTCACGCACCTTCGGCTTGGTAGCATCACCTTCTGTCCACTGGGCCAGCTGATCTCTCTATGTTGTTATTGTTGTTAAGTGCCATCGAGTCACAGGCAACTCATAGCGACCCTATGAAGGAGACGCTTGGGTGCCTTTCATCCTCTCTCCAAGTTCATGGGGTTTCCGGAGGCAAGCTATTACAGAAGTGGATGCCACTCCTCCTTTCAAGCTTGTTTATTGATAGGAAGACTTAATATTGTGAAAATTACAATCCTGCCAAAAGAAATCTACATGTTCAATATAATCCCAATACAGATACTGAATTCATTTTTCAAGAAGATCTAAAGGGATTTTGTCAAGTTTATTTGGAGAGGCAAGAGGCACCAAATAAACAAAACACTTCTGAAAAACAAAAACGAAGCGGAGGCATAGCACACCCTGACCTCCAAACCTACCATACAGCGATAATAACCAAAACAGCATGGTACTGATACAATGACAGACACATAGGTAAGTAGAACACTGTTGCTGTCTGTTCACCGGGAACCAACAGTGACACCCTGATGGGGTAAGCACGACGGAGACACACCACCCCGGGGGCTGTCCAGAGAGTCAATCCAGCTCAACTTTACTGCGGACTACAGCACACTTATATACAAGCAAGTAAACAGGAAGACAGGATAGGGTGGGCTTACAGACGTGGGACATGTTGATTGGTTAGGAGAACCTTAGCCTCGTGATTACTACTCCCAGCTCAACAGATAAGGCAGCTATCTTCCCAGGTGGCAGAACTTTCTCAAACTGGTATAGCCAAACACAAGAGAGCTTTCTCTAGCCCATATTAAAGGCCATTGGGAGGCTTGCACTTATCCGAAGCTAGGTGATCTCTCCTGGCCAGAGGCTCTCTCTTCCTCCCCAAAATTCCCCAACAGAACAGAATTGAAAACTCAGAAATAGACTCAGCTATCTATGGTCAACTGATAATCAATGAGAAAATAAAAACTATCAAAAGGGGAAATGGCAACTGAGAAAGGAACTCTTATACATGGTTTGTGGGATTGTAAAATAGTGCAACCCTTCTGGAAGGCAGTTTGGCGCTTCCTCAAAAAGCTGAACATAGAAATATGACCCAGCTATTCCACTACTTGGAATATTCCCTGAAAATATGAGAACTGAGGCACAAATTGAGATTTGTACACCAATGTCCATAACAGCATTATTCACCATTGCAAGAACATGGAAATAGCCCAAGTGTCCAACCACAAATGAATGGATTGAGAAATTATGGTGCATTCACACAATGGAATACTATACAGCATGCAGGAGCAATAACTTTGTAAATCATTACCTAACTTGGGAGGGACTGGAGAGCATTATGCTGAGTGAACTAACTCAGTCTCATAAGGATAAATATTGTATGAAACTGTTATTGTAGAGTGAGTGTAAGGATCCAGGAGGGGTGGGAGAGGCTGGAAGCCCAGGAATGTGGATGTGTAGGGGGAAGCGGGGACTGAATTGTACAATTTGATGGGGGGGGGGGGCGATGAGGGGCATTGAAAGAATTTGTTCAAATTTGAATTCTGTAAATAAATTAGTGGAAAAAGAAAAAAACAATAAAAAACCCAAACAAACAAATGGTGCTGGCAAAATTGGATTGCCACCTGCAGAAAGCTGAAACAGGTTCCACATCTCACACCATACACAAAAATCACCTCAAAGTGGATCAGAGAATAAAGCCCAAAACCACAAAGTTCATAAGAGACAAACTTGGATCAAGCTTAGAAAGCTTAGTCTATGGTATAAAGAAACTGCTACATACAGTCAGAAATGCACAATCTGAAGGGGATAAAATTAATGAATGTGATATTCTAAAGATTGATCCCTGTGTGCATCAAAATCTTTTTCCAACAGGGTGAAAAGAAAACCTACCAACTGGGAACAAACATTTGGCAATACCATCTCAGACAAAAGTCTGATAATGAAAGTTTATAGGTTACTCCTGGTCCTCTACAAGGAAAAAAAAAATGCTAACCCAATTACAAAATTGGCAAAAGGCATGGAAAGAGTTTACACAGAGAAAGACATTTGAACGGCAAACAGACACATGAAGAAATGGTCAAAATCACTGGCAATAGGAGAGACGCAAATCAAAACCACAACGAGATATCATCTCCCTCCAGTAGCAGTGGCAAAGTTTAACAGGACAGCAAGTAATAAATGTTAGAGAGGATGTGGTGAGATAAGAACTCTTATACATTGTTGATGGGATTATAAAATGGCACAACTGTTCTAGGAGGCAGTTGGGCGCTTCTTCAAAAAGCTGAATATAGAAATTCCATATGATCAAGCTATTGCATTGCTTGGAATAAAGCCCAAAAAAATTAGAACAGAGGCACAAACAGAGACTTACACACCAATGTTCATAGCAGCATTGTTCACCATTGCAAGAACGTGGAAACAGCCCAAATGTCCAACCACAAACAAATGGATTGAGAAGTGTACATACAATGGAACACTACGTAGCACACACAAACAATGATTTTGTAAATTATTACCTAACTTGGGAGGGACAGGAGAGCAATATGCTGAATGAACTAACTCAGTTTCACAAGAACAAATATTGTATAAAACCTTTATTGTAGAATAAGGATCAGGTTGGTGGGGAGGGTGGAAATTGGGTGAGGACAGGCGGTGGGGGGTAAGGTATTAATCATAGAATTGCACTATTATATGGGTTGTGCAGGGTGAAGGAAATGGGAAGGATCTCATGTGAAAAACACTGTTTTCGAACTTTGTAAATAGCTCAGTATAAAATTTTTTTAAAAGAAAAAAAAAGCCAACAGTGATGTAAGTGGGACAATAAAAAAGGCAGTTATGTTATAACGTAGTCATTTCCCTTCATGTGATCTGAGATGTGATCGGTCAGTCGTGTAAGGGAGTCATGGTGGGATGCACACCATTAACTGGGTCATAGCACTGATCTGATGGGAGGAATGTCTTCTGGAACAGGGCCCGTATTGCCTTTTGTTGTAGAAGAGATAGCGAGAGATATGAACAGAGATGAAGGATTTCAGTTTCACTAAGAAAGAATCATTAAAAAGAAAGAAAGAATCACGAGTGGAGCACCTTCTTTGAACCAAGGTTCCTGTGCTGGAAAGCTCCTCAACACAGGGAAGGCCAAGACCTACAGAGATCTCCAAGGAATGCTGAACCTACAGATGCTGAATTAAGAAGGACCTTCCTCCATAACTAACAGAGACAGAACACCTTCTCCTAGAGTTGTCATTGTTGTTAGGTGCTGTTGAGTTGAGTATGACTCATAACAACCCTATGAATAGTAGATCTGAAACCTGCCCTGTCCTGTTTCATCCTCACAATGTCTAACACACTCGGATCCATTGCTACAGTTACTGTATCAATCTATCTGGTTGACAGTCTATCTGGTTGAGGATCTTCCTCTTTTTTGTCATCCCTCCACCTTCCCAAGTATGATGTCTCTCTCCAAGGAATGCCCTCATCTTTTCACCATCTTTCATGATGTTGCTTATTGATCCAATGGTGACAGGTTTGGGGTTTTTTTTTACATTGAGATGCAATCCACGTTGAAAGTTGCATGCAGTCTTTGGTCTCCATAGCAAATCCTTCAAGTACTTTCAGCAAGTAAGAGTGTGTCATCTGCACAATAAGGTTTATTGATGAATCTTCCTCCAATCCTGATGTTATATTATTCTTCATAGAGTCCAGCTTCTCAAATTTGTTCAGCAAGAGAATAAGATTAACAGCTTTAGTTTGCTTGGTTCCACAATCAACACTCTTGGCACCATCAGCCAGGAAATCAAAAGATGAATTGCATTGGGAAAGTCTGCTGTCAAGGACATCTTCAGACTGCTGAGGAGCAACAGTGTCAGTCTGGAGACTAAGATGCACCAGATCCAGGCCATGATCTTCACAATTATGTGCTATGCATCAGAAAGCAAGACAATGACTAGGGATGATAGAAGAATTGATGCCTTTGAACTGTGGGGCTGGAGAAAAGTATTGCATATACCATAGACAGCTAGGAGAACAAAAAGGTCTATCCTGGAGAAAGTGGAACAGGCTGCTCTATAGAGGCAAGAATTCTGAAGCTCTCCCTGACATAATTTGGGCATGTGGTAAGGAGGAACCAGTCTTTGGAGAGGGGCACCATGCTTGAGAGGGTGGAGAGACAGCCCAAGAGAGAAAATCCCTTGATGAGATGGATTGATTCAGTGACTTGGGTAATGGGAGTAGATGTGTCAGAAACAATAAGGTTGGCTCAGGACAGAGCAGGATTCAGAGCTGTTTGTACATAGGGTCACTATAAGTCACAGGTGACTCAATGGTACATAATAACAACAATACAACTGAATAGGTATAGAGAAAGAAAAGCTCCTAAAGTAGGAACCCTGAACTTGAATTTCTAGTGTGAAAATAAATTTCTATTTGTTGAAGCCCTCCACTTGTGTTATCTGTGCTACCTCAGCACTAGATAACAAAGACACACAGGACCACCTTTCTTCTGTCTGTCTGTCTGTCTTTCTCTTGGTCTCTATTTTTGCTATCAAGTTAAAACCTATTCATGGGTGGTCTTCCTTTCCGTTTCTGTGGCTGTAAATCCTGCAGGAAGAGATTGTCATCTTTCTCCTGAGAAGCCTCTGGTAGATTTGAGCCACCAAGCTTTAGATTAGCAGTGAAACTTCCTGAGGACTAAGTCAACAGAGCTCACTTCACCCTTCTTAGAACTCTTTATCATCAATATAATGAAGCTGTTTCTTTTGCTTCAAAGAATGAAGAGACCTATATTTGTTCCCATTCCAAAGAAAGGTTACCTAACAGAGTGCAAAGTACGTTCTCATTCCCACCAACCCGTTCTATCCTCTTACAAAGTAGAAGGAAGTGCAGTTCTAGGCATATGATGGATTTTCACAGGCATTTGGCATGAGAGTAAAGACCCACAAGATTAAATGGGTTGCTATTGTTAGATACCGTTAAACCACCCATGGTGACTTCATGAGTATCAGAGCAGAACTGCACAATGTACGGTTTCAGTAGTTGATTCAGAGTAGATCACTGAATCTTTCCTCTTAGGTGCCTTTAAGCAAGCTCAAGCTACCGACTTTTGGTTAGTAATGGAATACAATAGCCATTTGTATCACCACCCAGGGACTCCAATTGATAAGTCTCATTAATTCAGAAATGAAATAGATTTTCAAAATCTAATGATTTGGATAATGCTGTATTTTTCAAATATCCATTTTGTTTAGGTTGTGTTATGGTGATATAATGATAAAATTTAAAGTCTATCTTAAATTTTAAAATAAGGCAAGTCTTATTATTGTTGTTGAGTATTGAGTTGTAAACAATTCCTAAGACTGCCCATTTTTCTCCCACAGCTGAGGGATTCAAACTGCACACCTTGGGATTGGCAACTCAATTACTTACCAGCTGTCAACAAAAATCTAGAGGAAGAAAGAGAAGGAAAAAAGTACATGACATTTGGTTTTCAGAAGCAATTGCTTTTCTGTGACTTTCATACATTGAAACAAGAAAGAGCTTTAATCATTTTTTAATATCCTGTTACATATTTTCTCTTATAATAATTGTTTTCAATATGTTATGCTATTTAATAACCATGAGAACCACAATTTTAGCATCACTTTAAATTGAGGGAAATGAAAAATGGTTAAATATTCACATAAAAATCTATCTGATTTTAAAGCATGTATTCTTTCCATCATTCTTGTCACTTTAGAGGTTTTCATTTTAACCAACCCTTCTCATGCTTGCCCTTGCTCCAGGCATGACTACTTTTACATCATCTACCAAAAGGAATTGGCTAACACAAAAGAGTTTCATGAAACAATGGATGAGCAAGAGCCTGTGGTGGTGATTAGGAAGAAGTTCAAGCTGCTCTGAAGGAACTGGCAAAAACCAAGACCCCAGGAATTGACAGTATACAAATTTACATATTTCAAGAAATAGATGCTGCCCAGGATGTGCTCACCAAGTGTGCCAAGAAATCTGGAGGACAACCACCTGGCCAAGTGACTTGAAGAGACCTATATTTGTTCCCATTCCAAAGAAAGGTTACCTAACAGAGTGCAGAAGTTACTGAACAATATAATTAACATCAGATGCAAGTAAGAATTTGCTGAAGATTACCCAAAAACTGGAGCAACACATCAACAGAGAACTGCCAGATGTGCAGGATGAATTTAGAAGTGCTTGTGGTATTAGGGATATTATAGCTAATGTTTGATGGATCTTGGCTGAAAGCAGAGAGTACCAAAGTAATGTCTATCTGTGTTTTATTGACCATGCAGAGGCATTTGACTGTGTGGATCACAACAAACTGTAGGTAACTCTGAGAAGAATGGGAATCCCAGAACACTTGACTGTGCTTATGCGAGACCTATACTTGGACCAAGAGGCAGTCATCAAAACAGAGCAAGGAAACACTGCATTGTTTAAAATTGGGAAAGGTATACATCAGGGAAACAAACAGATTCATCCTGGAAAGGGTCAAACTGGCTGCTTCTTGGAGGCAAGGATTCTAAGGATCTGTCTAACATACTTTGGACATGTTGCAAGGAGAGACAGGTCCTTGGAGAGGGACATTATGCTTGGTAGGGTGGAGGGACAGCGTAGAAGGGGAAGGCCCCCTATGAGGTGGATTGATTCAGTGACTGGGGTAATCGGGATGGGTGTATCAGAGACAGTGCGATTGGCACAGGACAGAGCAGAGTTTAGGGATGTTGTACATAGGGTTGCTATGAGTCGCAAGCGACTCGACGGCACATAACAACAACAACAACATACATCAGGGATGTGTCCTATCTTCATATCTGCTCACCTATATGTGGCATAGATCATCAGGGAGGCTGGGCTCTATGAGGAAGAATGTGGCATCAGGATTGGAGGTGTTGTTGTTGTTGTTATGTGCCGTCGAGTCGTTTGCGACTCATAGCGACCCCATGTACAACAGCCCTAAACCGTGCTCTATCCTGTGCCAATCTCATTGCCTTTGACACACCCATCCCGAGTACCCCAGTCACTGAATCAATCCACCTCATAGAGGGTCTTCCCCTCCTGCGCTGTCCCTCTAGACTCGTTAATAACCTGTGTTATGCAGATGACACAACCCTGCTTGCTGAAACTGAGGAGTACCTGAAGCACTTGCTGCTGAGGGTCAAGGACTGCAGCCTTCAGTATTTATTAAAGTTCAACACCAAGAAAACAAAGATTCTCACCACTAGGCTGTTTAGTAAATCATGTTGGACGGTGATGAGATTGAGATTGTTAACAACTTCAGTTTGCTTGGCTCCACAATCAACACTCTTGGCATCATCAGCCAGGAAATCAAAAGACGAATTGCATTGGGAAAGTGTGCTGTTAGGAACCTCTCCAGGTCCTGAGGAGCAACAGTGTCAGTCTGGAGACTAAGGTGCACTGGATCCAGGCCATGGTCTTTGCAATGATGTGCTATTTGCGTCAGAGAGCTGGACAATGACTAGGCACGATAGAAGAAAAATAGAAGCCTTTGAGCTGAAGTTCTGGAGAAGAGTATTGAATACACCATGGGCTGTTAAGAGTACAAACATGTTGGTCCTAGAAAGGGTGAAATCTGGCTGCTCTTTGGAGGCAAGGATTGTGAAGCTCCACCTGACATACTTTGGGCATGTTACAAGGAGGGACAAGTCCTTAGAGGAGACATTATGCTTGGGAGTGTGGAGGAACAGCACAAGAGGAGAAGATCCTTGATAATACAGATTGACTCAGTGACTAGAGTAATGGGGTAGGTATGCAGAAGACAGGATAGAGTAGGGTTCATTGTATATAGGGTTGCTATGAGTCACAGGTGACTTGACTGCGTATAACAACAACATTTATTTTTCACTTTTTATTTTTACTTGAGTACAAGTTTACAGAGAAATTTAGTTCCCATTCTAGGATTCATGCACATATGTCTCAAAATATTGATTACAATCATTGTTTATGTCATTAAGTTGAGTAAAACTCATAGTGACCCTATGAATAACAGATCTGAACCCTGTCCTATTCCATCTTCACTCTCTCTCATGTACTTGAGTCCATTGCTATAGTCACTGTGTCAATCGATCTGTTTGGAGTTCTTCCTCTCTTTCACCAACCCCCCCCCCACTTTTCCAAACATGATGTCCCTCTCCAAGGAATATTCTCTCCTAGCAACATACCCACCGTCTGTGAGATGAAACTTTCCCTCTTTGTCTCTAATAGCATTCAGGCTGCACTTTATAGCCCCACATTTTTTTGGTCCCACAATATAACAACGCGTGTCACATTCTCCTTGTATTTCTCATTTCCACTTGTCCTTATTTCCTTCCTGACTTCTGAACTTTATCCTTCTGTGAATGACCACCCTTTTGATTTCATATGGTTAATTGTTCTCAAAGGTGTGTTCTCAAAAGTGTTGTTGACCACCTCATGGACCTGTTGTTTAGCTGACAGTTGAGTCATGGAGCTGATTTCAATTATAGGATTGACGGTGACAAAGGGTCATAGTTACAGGGGTTCCAGTCTCTGCAAGACCAGTAAGCCCGATGGTTTTTATGTTTTTCCATATTGTTCTTTCAATCCATCAGGGACATCCCTTTTGGAGCACTCAACAGTAATACGTGAGCACCCTTTAATTCTTCTGGCCTCAGAGCCATGAAGATCAAAGTCTCCACGGTTCACTAGACTTTTTGACTGATTTTTAATGTTTTTCACTCTGCTTTGCACTAAATGAAGGAATTCACATTAAATGGCTATTTGCAAGCTTTTTAAGACTGTAGTCACTTCTCACCAAAGGAAGATATAGAACATTCTTTTTGTAGACTCTGTTATGCCCATTGACTTTGCTATCCCCTGAGACTATGGTCTAATGTTTCTAGGCCCAAGGACTCATTCTCTCAAGCATTTGGTTATGACTAAGAAGTCTTCACAATTTAAAAATTATTTGTTCTACTATATACATGGAACTCTATGAGTGAAGGATGAGCAATCTCCTCCATTGTGAAAAACTGCCTCTGAAAATCAGTCAAAGGGTCATCTCTGGGTCAGATTCAACTCAATTGCACACAACAACAACAAAAATTTATAGCATATAGTTATAAGTAGAGAAACATTGCCTGCCAAACTATATGAGGATGGTTATTGTCTTAAACTCCTAAATATGACTGTTCATCTAGCCTGTAAGTCTATGCATCCACTTATAGATTGATGTCTGATATTATTTATAATGCCAGTCTGTGTGTGTGATGTTATTTACTATTATTGTCTACCATGGATTGAATTTTGTCTCCCCAAAATGTGTGTTGACTTGGCTGAGTCATCATTCCAGTGTTTTGGATGATCCCTCTTGATATGATAAACCAATCAATTGTAACAACAACAACCAAAAAAATTAAGGGTGGCATGCAACAGTATTAATTTTATCATAACCTTAATCTGATGTAAGGGTGGTTACCCTCCAAGATAGATAGTAATGTATTTTATCTTACAAGATATAAAAGGACAGAGATCAAGCAGAGGAGAGGCATCTTAGTACCAAAAGAAATATGAGCTCAGAATATAGCTCATCCTTTGGAAGCACTGCTGTGTGGTGAACTTCCTGTATTCAGGAAAGACTGATGTCAAGACACATGGGGATCTATAAGGCATGCCAGATCTACAATTGCTAGAAAGAAACAAAGATCTTCCTGAGAGAAAATTTTCCCCAAGAACTAACATCCTGAGTTTGGATTTCTAGTCTCCTAAAAAAAATGTTTCATAAAAACTGTAAGATTATGTGATGTTTGTTAGCAGGCAAAGAATACAGACAATTTTGGGGCACTTGCATCACTTACTTCATGGCTTAGTCTCGTAGGGATTTACACTACTATGCATAGGGTCGTTAAGAGTCGAAAACGACTCGAGGACCGACGAAGGCACAAAACAACAACAACCCAAAGGTGTTGCATCTCTGGTGTTTCAAATGCAACAGCCACTCCTCAGGAGAAAGATGAATCATAGCCAATGTGAATCATAGCCGCTGAAAACCTGCTGGAGTGTCGGCTATTCATCAATTCCTACTTGACAGTGATAAAGATAATTAGATTTTTTTTTAACTTTGATCTATAGTCACCAAGTGAAATCTGACCTGTTCATAATGTTCTAGATGGTATTTATGTTTGAATACGCACAACATTTAGTAAAAAAATGTCTAATGGATTACAGATGAATAAATAAGGAAATAATTCCTCATAAGAGAAGACTTCTCTGCCCATTAAAACATAAAGATGGTTATTTTACTTTTCAGAGTGTCTGTTTTCCAAGATAAAATATTCTTGCTCTTTCAATTCTCCCTCTTGAAATCAATTTTAAAACACTATGATCATTTTCCATAAAACTGAATGGTGCTTAATCAGATGGAGCTGTGACTGGAAAATAACATGACACGTTCACACTTTGTAATATGAGGAGACTCTAATAAAGGGACTACTTATAAAAACACTGGGCAGAGTTTAAGAAAACCAACCAGTACAATATCCTGGGGCTCACCTTAGTAGAGAAACTTCTTCCACAAGTTCAGAAACCACAAAGAGAGGGAGCAGTAACCAAAACTCAGAGAAGGTAGATCTATGGTGGAGTCACCTAACAGGGGCCTTCAGAGGGCCAAGCCAACTCTTGGTGACCCAGCAGAGAGGAAGCCAGAAGAATAAATATCACAACCTTGCTTTCCTCCCTCCCTTTGATCATCTGCCAAAACATACCAATGACCAAACCAACCCGGAAGACGGAGGACAAAGACAGCACGTTGATGAGGTCTGTGAAGGTCAGCTTCCCAGGGCAGAGACTGGATATAGATGGGGAAACACACCCCATCCACAGTTTTTTCAAGTGCAGACTCACAGATGAGGCTTGGTCATGTAGCTGATTCCATTCCACTTGCCTGGGCTAAAAGGAAAGATAATAAATACTTTACGATTGGGACTGAGCTCATGCAAATGTTTATGACCTCAAGTGTGTCTTTATTGAGCTAATCTAGCTAGTACTTTTCCAAAATTGAATTTTGTGCTGAAATCACCAAAGATCAAGGGCAGTCAAAAAGGTCTATTGTTCTCCACTTCTGTGGTAACACATGCAAACCTCCCAGTCGTGATGTGTCAAATATGATGAGCCTTGGAGTACATTACAGATTGAGAGATCTAAACTCCAGTCTTTGTAACTTATTTTCAATTACATGACTCTGGATTCTCTGATCCCTCAACCTTCCTGGGCTTCAATTTCCTTCTATTGACAAAATACAATGCCTCTATACATAAACATACAAGCACAATTGCACTTCTACTTCCATCATCCTCTGTTTCTAATTTTCCATTTCTTTTATTTTAACAGAAAGCTGGATTTCATTGTGTGGTGCATATTGGTATCACATCGTCTTTCTGGGTTTTCCATCAGTATCCCATATATCATTAGAATGAAAAGCTTTTGTTTGGTGATTTGTTCCAAGGTGAGCTACTATATATTTTCTCCACTACTTCTCTATTCAGTAAATACAATACTTTGCATGTTGCCATGGTTAATTTTTTATTTAATTTTTTAAAAGGAATTCAGAATAAGCTACAAAGAGAGAATAAATAAGTCTGTAGCAAGAATAAAAAGTAATTTATTCCCAATTGTGTATCAATCGCTTTGAGGATGTTACCACTTTTAATCCTTCCAGTCACTGTTTGTTATGGCTTATGTTATATCCTCATTTCATCAATAAGGAGATTGAAGATCAGAGGGAACAATGGGTAAAAGCATATATTCTTTTCTATACTCTCTCCTACACAAAGTTCTCAAAAATGTTTGTGGAATGAATGCTTGATCTTTTATCTTTGTTTCAGGATATCCCAGTAACCTTCATGAACTCTGCATCAGTGCCAAATCTACTGTCTCCAATGGTGACTATCCCTCTCCTTGGCACTACTGCCAAGCCCTACCCACACAATGCTCATGATTTGCACGACAGAGGAAATATAAGGATTTCTGGGTTTGAATATTACCCTCCACATGATCTTCCTGACTTTTTTGTGGCTTATCTTTTCCAAACATCTGTGCATTAATTTAGCATTATAATCCTCAAGGTAAAGTACAGATGATGAAAGGATATCTGGAAAAGTTCTGACTTGCCCCTTTATTATTATTATTATTATTATTATTATTAATTCTAGTTTACTTACAAAATTCAAATACATTGTTTCTCACATCAATTCCTTTCCATTTCCCTAATGCCCCCCATTAAGTTGTGCAACCCCATGATTAATTTTCCACCCGCTCCCCCTCACCCCTCTGCTTACACCCTCTTCTCCTCCAGATCCTCATGCTTATTCTACAATAATGGTTTTACATAGTATTTGTCCTTATGAGACTTAATTCATTCACTCAGCATAATGCTTTCCAGTCCCTCCCAAGTTAGGTAATAATGTACAAAATTATTCCTCCTGCACGTTGCATAGTATTCCATTGTGTGAATGTATCATAAACTCTCAATTCATTCGACTGTTTCCATGTTCTTGAGATGGTGAATAATGCTGCTATGAACTTTGGTGTACAAGTCTCAAATTGTGCCTCAGTTCTCATTTTTTCGGGGTATATTCCAAGCACTGTATTAGCTGGACCATATGGGATTTCTATGTTTAGCTTTTTGAGGAAGTGCCAAACTGTCTTCCAGAGTGGTTGTATCAATCCCACCAACAATGTATAAGAGTTCCTATCTCACCACATCCCCTCCAACATTTATTAGTTGCTGTCCTGTTAAATTTTGCCACTGCTACTGAAGGGAGATAGTATCTTCTTGTAATTTTTATTTGCTTCTCTCTTATTGCCATTAATTTTGAGCATTTCTTACTGTGTCTGTTGGCCGTTCGAAAATCTTCCTCTGTGAAAATTCTTTCCATGCCTTTTGCCCATTTTGTAATTGGGTTCTCAGTCTTTTTCTAATGGAGGCCCAGGAATATTGTGTAAACTTTCGTTATGAGATTTGTGTCTAATCTGGTATTGCCAAATGTTTGTTCCCAGTCAGTAGGTTTTCTTTTCACCTCACCTGCCGAAAGAGGTTTTGATGAACATTGAGATTTAATCTTTAGAAAATTCATCAATTTTATCATCTTTAAATTGTCTATTTCTGGTGATATTTGGCAATCTCTTTATATCATAGACCTAGACTTTCTAAGCTTGATCCCAGTTTGTCTCTTATGAACCTTATGGTTTTAAGCTTCACTCCCAGGTCTTTGATCCACCTTGAAGTGATTTTTGTGTATGGTGTGAGAAGTAGATCCTGTTTCAGCTTTCTGCAGGGGGCAATCCAGTTTTGCCAGCACCGATTGTTGAAGAGGTTGTCAGTTTCCCCATTTGATAAGTTTCTTTTCTTGTCGATTATCAGTTGACCATAGTTAGCTGAGTCTATTTCTGAGTTCTCAATTCTGTTCCACTGATCTATGTGCCTGTCATTGTACCAGCACCCCAGCACCATGCTGTTTTGGTTATTGCCGCTGTATTTAGGTTTTGAGTTTGGGGAGTGCTATACCACCCTCTTCATTTTTTGTTTCTCAGAAGTGTTTTTCTTATTTGGGGCCTCTTGACTCTCCAAATAAACTTGACAATTCCCTTTCAATTCCCTTGAAAAAGGAACTTGGTATCTGTATTGGGATTACATTGAACAGGTAGATTGTTTTTGGTAGGATTGTCATTTTCACAATATTGAGTCTTTCTATTCATGAACAGGGTACATTTTTCCACTTCTTTAGGTCTTTTATTGTGTCTTACAGAAATGCTTTGTTGTTTTCTTTGTATGGGTCTTTTGCTTCTCACTCCCAAGTATCTCAATTTGTGGTTAGCTATTGTTTTTGTTGGGGTTTTTTCACTAGTTTATTTACAAAATTCTAATACAAATTCTAACAAATTCTTTCCATTTCCCTCACCTCCCCTATCAAATTGTACAACCCAATGATTAATCTCCCCCTTACCCCTGCGCATCCACATCCCTCTTCTTCCTTCTTCTCCCACCCCTCTTGGATCCTTATACTCATTTTTTTTTCTA
>NW_006399806.1:18119668-18121461 GCF_000299155.1 Elephantulus edwardii
TCCCTAGTACCACGACCCCTTCTAAATCCAGCCTGGACTTCTGGCAGTTCTCTGCTAATGTGCTGTTCCAGTCATTTTTGGATAATCTTCAGTAGAATCTTCCTTGCATGTGAAATCAATGATATTGTTGTATAGTTTCCACACACTGTTGGGTCACCCTTCTTTGGAATGGGAACAAATACAGATCTCTTCGGGTCAGTTGGCCAAGTGGTTGTTCTCCAGATTTCTTGGCACAACTTGGTGAGCACATCCAGGGCAGCATCTGCTATCTGAAATACATCAATTGGTATAGCATCTATTGCTGGAGCCTTATTTTTTTTGCTATTTCCTTCAAAGCAGCTTGAACGTCTTCCTGCATCACCATAGGCTCTTGCTCATATGTTGTTTCATTAAATTCTTCTGTGTCTGCCAAGTCCTTTTGATACAGTGACTCAGTATATTCTTTCCATATTCTTTTAATACTTCCTGGATCATTTAATATTCTGCCTACAGGATCCTTGATTATAGCAACTTGAGGTTTGAATTTGTTCTTCAGTTCTTTGAGCTTAAGGAATGTGGAGCGAGTTTGGCCCTTTTGATTTTCAAACTCCAGCTCCTTGCACATTTCATTGCGTTATTTTACTTTGTCATCCCGCACTGCCTTTTGAAATCTTCTGTTCAGCTCTTTAATATCTTAAATTCTTCCTTGTGCTTTGGCTTCTCTGCACTTCAGTGCAATATTCAGAGTTTCTTCAGACTCTTGCAGAGATGCAAATAAAAAAAAAGAAATATGAGATATCATCTCACCCCATTAAGAGTAGCAAAATTTAACAGAACTGCAAACAACAAAAGCTGGCGAAGTTGCAGAAAAACTGGAATCCTTATTTACTGTTGGGGGTAGTGTAAAATGGTGCAACCACTATGGAAGGCTGTATGACACTTTCTCAGAAATTGTACGTAGATATACCATTTGATTCAGAAATTCCTCTACTGGGAATATACCTTAAAGAAACCATAACTGCCACTCAGGCAGATATATGCAGACCCATGTTTATTGCGGCTTTGTTCACAATAGCAAAGAGTTACACACAACCTAAGTTCTCATCAACAAATGAGTGGATAGAGAAGCTGTGGAATATTCACACAATGGAATATCATGCTGCATTGAAAATCAAAGAACTCATGCAATATTATTCAAAATGGTTGACCCTGGAGGACATTATGCTGAGTGAAATATCTCAGTCACAAAAGGACAAATACTGCATAGTGCCACTGTTGTAAAACGGGACTGACATCAGGGTTGGGGTGAGACTGAGAAAAATTGGATAAACTATGTATACTGCATTGAAACAGGTGAAGGAGAGGACAGTTTAAAAACAATATATGATTGGGTGTTATGGTTCTGACAAGAGTCCAGAATGAAGGTTGTATAGTGGAGTGTACTCTGGGCGGGGGTGGAGGGGATTGTATACCAATGAAGGAATTTTTCTTTTACTTTTCAAAGAGAAGAGGGAATTGGGGATGAGGGGTGGAGGGGTGGGCAAGGAGAAAAATGCAACAATGAATGAATGAATGGAAATTCAAAATCTTTGTAAATGTTCATTATAATTAATAACATAAAATTTAAAAAAAAGAAAAATGGGCACAGGATATGAATAGATACTTCACCAAAGAAGACATTCAGATGGCCAGCAAACATATGAAGAAATGTTCAAAATCCTGAGCTCAAAGAGCTCCTGTGTGCTGCATGGCATTCCATTGTATGAATGTACCACAACCTCTCAATCCATTCATTTGTGGTTGGACATCTGGGC
>NW_006399806.1:18121561-18128054 GCF_000299155.1 Elephantulus edwardii
TGTGTCTTTAATCAGTACGTAATGTCCTTCCTTATCTATGAGGGTGGTTTTCATTCTGAAATCTATTTTATCAGAGATTAGTATTGCCACTCCTGCTTTTTTGAGGTTTCCATTTGCTTGGTATACTTTTTTTAGCGTTTGATTTTGAATCTGTCTTTCTCTTCTTTTTTTTAGATGTGCCTGTTGTAGGCAACATATTGATGGGCTTTGGTTTTGGTTTTTGTTTATTTTGGGGTTTTTAATCTATTCTGCTACTAATTTTCTTTTAATTGGTGCATTTAGTCCATTCACATTAAGTGTGATTATTGTCAGGCCAGGTTTTACTTTTGCCACTTTTCCGTGTTTCTTTTTGTTGTTGTTTTTTTTTTGTGGTTACGTTGGTCCATGCACTTCCCTTTAGCGTCTCCATGTGAAGGATTTTACTTAAAATTTCTTGTAGTCTTGGTTTTGTTTTCACAAATACCTTAAATTCCTTCTTTTCTCCAAAGGATTTAATTCTTCCTTCATATTTGACGAAGAGCTTTGCTGGGTTTAGAATTCTTGACTGGCAATTGTGTTCTTTCAACTTTCTTTATATGTCATCCCATTGCCTTCTAGCTGGAGAGGTTTCTGCTGAGAAACAGAACATAATTTAATCGTTTCCATTTTGTAGGTAACTCTTTGTTTTTCTCATGCTGTTTTTAGAATTCTGTCCTTATCTTTTAATTTAGAGAATTTTCCTATGATATGCCTTGATGTTTTTCTTTTTGGGTCTAGTCTATTTGGCGTTCATTGCGCTTCTTGAATGTGAATTTTCCCATTCTTCGACACACCTGAGAAGTTTTCTTGTGGTACTTCTTCTATTATTTTCTCAATTATTTCTCTATCACTCTCATGTTCTGGTATGTTTTTCCTTTTGATATCCTCTCACATGTCTAATGTTTTCTTCATTTTTCTTTTTATCTCATCTCTGATTTTTCTTCTAGTGTTTATGAGACTCTTGTCTTCCATCTCATTCACTCTCTGTTCCTTTATTTTTATTTTTATTATTTTTATTTTTATTTTTTGTGGTACCAGCATGTTGGACACTTCTAGAATTTCACTTGTGATATTCTGAATTGCATTTTCATGCTTCTCTGTTATTTACAATACTGTGTTGGCTGTACCTTCTCTGCCTTGTAATGATTTTTTAAGTTTTTGTACCTCTTTGTCTATATTATCAATTCTTTCTACTATTTTTTGCATTTTCTTCAATGAGCTGTTCAATTTGTTCCTCATAAATTATATTTCTTCAATTATTATTGTCTCTCAGGTATTTGCTCTCTTATTTTGTTTCATTGTTTCTTTCAACATTTGTATCTTTTTCTGTAGCTGTTCTAATATCTCCACATCAACATTTATTTTTTGGTTCTCTCTACTTGGGGTAATCATTGGATGTTTTTTAGGGGAAGGGGTTATTTTGTTTTTTCATGGTTACTGATGTGGAGTGCTTTTTCTTGACATCATGTGAGTCTTTTCTTAGTAGATTTTCATTGGTTGTAGCTACATATTGACCCATAGCATGGTAATGTTTTGTGAAGGATATATATATATATATATTTGTAGTTCCGTCTTGGTGTGAGACTCACAGGCTTGACAGCAATGTTTTCCTGAAATTACCTGAACACCAAACCAAAAAGCCTTTTCCCCCTACTAGGAATGGCATCTATGCCAAGTCTGAGTTGTCCTGTACACATCCACTTGAGTTTAAGAGGTCCCACATGGTGTATATAGAAAGCAGTGTTTCTCTCAAAGTACCTGTTTTCTCTAGTCTATGACACAGTACAGTGGCAGGTCTTTTACTTCCCTCTTGTACTAATTCCAGGTGATGTTTTGACAGGACTTTGTATATTGATGCTCTCTCATATTTTTTGGCCTGAGGGCCTAATGGGGGTTAGGGGGATGGCATGAATGTTGCTCTGTCCAAGGGAAGTGGGGTGACACCACAGGCCAGCCCTGCCCTAGGGTTGGCCAGGATTTCTGCTACTCACAGACCTGCAAGAAGAACAGTGGAGATGGTGTCCAGGGAGTAGGGGGAAAGCATGGATGTGGCTCTGTCCAAGAGAAGCAGGGTGAAACCCCAGGCAAGCCCTGTCCTGTTCATTGGGGATGACTAGGATTTCTGCCGCTCACAGACCAGATAGAAGACTAGAGAAAATGGTGTCCAGGAGGCAGGGAGAAGACATGAATGTCCTGACTTGCCCTTTTGTCAAAATGTGAGCCAGGCTCAAATCTTCCATCAGCTCCTTCTCTTCTGTCTCCTTCTTTGTTTCAACTTGTTAAAGTACATTAAACACAAAGATGGACTTGTGGCTTGGATGGAAAAACCAAACTGAATGAAGCATCTAAGCACAGAAGATATTTGTGAAGAGGAATTAGCATTTTTATGAGGTGAGAATATCTAAGAAGTGACATTAAGGAGAAGAAAATCTTCCAAAGAAACTTGTTGGAAGAGTAATCTGGCAGTTGTTTGATAGGAGTAGCTTAGAGATTCCCATGGCCAATTACTATGATTTTAGAGTATGGAATGAGGTAAACACCCCCCCCTACCCCTGATGGTGCAAGGATCAGAAATTCTCAGATCTCAAACATTTCTGAAACACTCTCTACTTGCAATCAAAAACTACTTGGTATGACACATATTTATAAAACAAATGTATCTACTGACTTAATAATTTCCATCTGCGCAATAGGGAGACTCTAAGTTCTTCTCCTTATGCCAATTGTCCAATTTATTTCTGGAAATCTCTAATAAGAGCCCTCATGTACCAATACCCAACATGTCATCTTTGATATACATAACACTTTCACCACTACTGATATTTCCTCTTCCTCATGCAGTTGGTCACAAGTCTGCAGTAGAAGTTGCACTCTATCTATGTTCATCTTAAAAATGTTAGAATCCATAAGAAAAGATTGTGATTGTTAAAGTTTTTACAGTTGTTAGTTCTCTACATGCAAGATGGGCTTCCTCACTATGATTATGCTGAACATTGTCACCCAGATGCAAGGAAAGGTTGCTTGACTTAGAATCTCAGACTGTCTTAAATATCATCTGTTGACTTTTGTGTCTACCCCCAAATCACAGAATTAAGATTCATAATTCACTAAAGAATGTAATGAAATGCTGTTTATTTTTTAAAACAACTTTTTTTAGCTTCACATATTTTTTAACAAATATTTATTAATAGTAACAGCATTCCAGCCCTGACTAATGTTACCTCTAGAATGCAAAAATTAGACTAATATATCTCAATGCTTTCTCCATCTCATCACATTGCTTCCCTAAGCACTCTCACTTGTAGTATGGATTTATTTGATTCACTGTGAGTGCAATTATTCTTTGCCAAGGAAATGTACCACCCAAGAGAATGGACAGAAAGGAGAAGGCATACACTAATTTGAAGAAATCTCCCAAGTAATTCTAGTGAAAAAGAATGCTCCATCTAGAGTAAGATAATATTTTTTAAAAAAATAAAATTTTATTTATTATTTGGATAAATGGAAGAATATTCCTTGTTCATGGATAGGAAGACTCACTGTTGTAAAATTGACAAAGGCAATCTACACATTCAATGCAATCCCAATACCAATTCCATTCTTCAACAAGATGGAAAAGGCAATTTCCACTTTCATTTGGAATGGAAACGAGCCCAGAATAAGCAAAGCACTCCTTAAAAAGAGAAATAAGGTAAGAGGCATCTTACTCCTGATTTCAAATACTATACACTGCCATGGTGGTCAAGACAGTGTGGTACTAATACAATGACAGACACATAGATGAATGGAATAGAATTGAGAACCCAGAAATCAGCCCATATACCTATGGTCAACTGATTTTTGACAAGGAGTTGAAATCAGTTAAGTGGGGAAGCAACAGCCTTTTTTACAAATGGTGTTGGCAAAATTGGAAAAATATCTGTAGAAAAGTCAAGCAAGATCCACACCTCATACCATAAACAAAAACCAACTCAAAGTGGGAAAGTGACCTAGAAATAAAACCAAGGACTATAAACTTCATTAGAGAAAAGCTTGGAAGAACTCTAGAAACCATAATTTACAACATAAACAATCTTCCAACCTTTCAATACTGAAAAACTTAAAACCAGGAAAGGATAAAATAGAAGAATGGGACCTTCTAAGAATCAAATACCTATACACATCCAAAAACTTCTCCAACAGAGTAAAAAGGGAAGCCACAGACTGGGAGAAAATATTTGGTAATGGCATGTCTGATGAGGGACTTATATCTAGAATGATAAAATACTTGAGCATCATAACCATATATAGGTAAACAACCCAATTGAAAAATGGGCACAGCCCGAATAAGCAAAGCACTCCTTAAAAAGAGAAAGAAGGTAGGAAGTATCTCACTCTCTGATTTCAAATCCTACTGCACTGCCATTGTGGTCAAGACAGTGTGGTACTGGTAAAATGACAGACACGTAGATCAATGGAATAGAATAGAAAATCCAGAAATCAGACCATCTACCTATAGTCAATTGATTTTTGCCAAAGAGATGAAATCAGTTAAGCCTTTTTTACAAATGGTGCTGGCAAAATTGGAAAACTACCTGTAGAAAACTCAAGCAAGATCCACACCTCACTTCATACACAAAAACCAACTCAAAATGGATCATGGACCTAGGACTAAAACTAAAGACTATACATTTCATTAAAGAAAAGCTTGGAAGAACTCTAGAAGTCCTAATCCACAGCATGAACAGTCTTCCAAGCATCCTGAAATATCTACAACCAGGAGAGGATAAAATAGATTAATGGGACCTTCTAAGAACAAATCCCTTTGCACATCTAAAAACTTCTCCAACAGAGTAAAAAGGAAAGCCACAGAGTGTGACAAAATATTTGGTAATGACATGTCAGATAAGGAACTTTATATCTAAAATTTATAAAATACTCGAGCACCAGAACAAGATAAAGGTAAATAACTCAATTGAAAAATGGGCACAAGATATGAAAAGACATTTCACCAAAGAAGACATTCAGATGGCCAACAAATACATGAAGAAATGCTCAAAATCCCTAGCTCTTGTTCTTGTTTTAATGTGCCGTCGAGGCGCTTGCAACTCATAGCAACCCTAAGTACAGCAGCCCTAAATTCTGCTCTGTCCTATGCCAATCTCACTGTCTCCGACACACCCATCCCAATTACCCCAGTCACTGAATCGATCCACCTCATAGAGGGCCTTCCCCTCCTGTGCCTGCCTTCCACCCTCCCAAGCATGATGTCCCTCTCCAAGGACCGGTCTCTCCTTACAACATGACCCAAGTATGTCAGACGAAGCTACAGAATCCTTGCTCCCAAGGAGCAGCCCAGTTTAACCCTCTCCAGGATGAATCTGTTTGTTTTCTTAGCAGTCCTTGGTACCCTCAATACTCCTCTCCAGCACCACAGCTCAAAGGCATCAATTCTCCTTCTACGCTCTCTATTCATTATCCAAATATCTGATCCATAATAAGTTATTGCAAAGACCATGGCCAGTATCAGACGCACCTTAGTCTCCAGAGAGACACCATTACTGTTCAGTACCCTGAAGAGGTCCCTAACAGCAGACTTTCCCATCTCAATGTTGTTGTTGTTGTTGTTGTTATATGCCATCGAGGCACTTGCACCTCATAGCGACCCTATGTACAACAGCTCTAAACTCTGCTCTGTCCTGTGCCAATCTCATTGTCTCCGACACACTCATCCCGATTGCCCCAGTCACCCAATCAATCCACCTCCCAGGGGGCCTTCCCTTCCTGCGCCTGCCCTCTACCCTCCCAAGCATGATATCCTTCTCCAAGGACCGATCCCTCCTTACAACATGACCAAAGTATGTCAGACGAAGTCTCAGAATCCTTGCCTCCAAGGAGAAGCCCGTTTTAACCCTCTCTAGGATGAATCTGTTTGAAAAACCCATCTCAATATGTCTTTTAATTTCCTGGCTGCTGGTGCCAAAAGTGTTTACTGTGGAGCCAAGCAAACTAAAGCTTTGAACAATCTCAATCTCTTCACCATCCATCCTGATGCTGCCAATTGGTCCAGTGGTGAGAATCCTTGTTTTGTGATACTGAGCCTCAATCCGTATTGAATACTGCAGTACTTGACCCTCAGCAGCATGCACTTCAGGTCCTCCACAGTTTCAGCAAGCAGGGTTGTGTCATCTGCATAACGCAGACTGTTGATAGATCTTCCACCAAACCTGATGCTGCATTTCTCTTCATAGAACCCAGCCTCTTGGATAATCTGTTTTGCATACAGGTTGTAAAGGTATGGAGACAGGACACATTCCTGATGTACACCCTTCCCAATTTTGAGCCATGCAGTGTTCCCTTGTTCTGTTCTGATGACTTGGTTCAAGTATAGGTTTTCCATTAGCATGATCAAGTGTTCTGGGATTCCCATTCTTCTCAGAGTCAGCTACAGTTTGTTGTGATCCACACAGTCAAACGCCTTTGCATAATCAATGAA
>NW_006399806.1:18130163-18149177 GCF_000299155.1 Elephantulus edwardii
TTGAGAAAGTGTCAAACTGTCTTCCAGAGTGGTTGTATCATTGTACAATCCCACCAACAATGTATAAGAGTTCCTATCTCACCATATCCTCTCCAACATTTATTACTTGCTGTCCTGTTAAACTTTGCCACTGCTACTTGGGGGAGATGGTATCTTGTAGTTTTGATTTGCATCTCTCTTACTGCCATTGATACTGAGCATTTCTTTGTATGTCTGTTGGCCATTTAAATATCCTCCTCTGTGAAAATTCTTTCTATGTCTTCTGCCCATTTTTCAGTTGGATTATCAGTCTTTTTTTTCTTGTGGAGACCCAGGAGTATTCTATAAACTTTTGTATGAGACTCTTGTCTGAGATGTTATTGCTGAATGTTTGTTCCCAGTCTGTAGGTTTTATTTTCACACTGTTGGAAAGAGATTTTGATGTGCACAGGGATTTAATCATCAGAATGTCACATTCATCCATTTTATCCTCTTCAGAGTGTACATTTCTGGCTGTATTAAGATAATCTTTTTTGAGAAGCATAACATAACCAAAAATCAAAAGACTGTTTTCACTGAGAGACATTAAACTCTCAATTTATAAATGCAAAGCTTACACATCAGGGCATAGGCAGAAGAATGTACCTCTTGTCTTCTTGAAAGAAAAACATTCAACTATCTAAATAAACTAAAAACTAGCTCAACTATCACTGGGGAAGCAAGAGGTTCAGGAAACATATGAGAATCTAATCTCAGTTCTACACCTCATAGTCCTTGCAAAGAATAATGGTTGAAAAAGTAAAAAAGAAACAAATGACTGCTTCTGCTCTCAAAAGCATCCACTTCATACGACTCTGAATGCGTCAGAGGTGTTTGGCTGTATTCTTTCTCTACACTTTAAAATACTCCAATAGGGACTTTCAATGGTTAGTGAGACTTGCCTGGAATATCATTTCAGCTTCTCATATTAAAATATAAAAATCATGGATAGAAATCAGAATTGAGTTGCTTGTATCATGTTTATCAAATAAACAGGCGTAGCGTACCCTAAGTTATTACACAAAAACCATACCATAGGAGAGGAAAAATCAGCCCCCTCTTCTGATCCCTTTTCGTGATTGACTCCATGCACTATAATATCACAAAATGCTTTAACTGTGTGAAAGCCTTATCTTCAAAACTAGACTACTATAAGTCTTCAGTATTGGAGTAACATTGTAATTTAAATTTCTCTCAAATCTTTACGTTCATTAAAATTTACCCTTTCTACTATTTACAAAGTTCTTATGGGAAGAATAAAGTAGAAGCAATTCTGTTCTACCTTCTTCTTCTTGTTGCTGTGTGCCATCAAGTCACTTATGACCCATAGCAACCATATGTACAATGGCTCTGTAACCCGCCCTATCCTGAGCCAGTCTCACTGGCTCTGTCCCACCTAAGCCCATTATTCTAGTTACTGTAGTTACCTAGTTACCCATCTCATCTGAGGTCTTCCTCTCCTGCTGTGTACCTCCACTCTTTCAAGCATGATGTCGTTCTCCAAGGATTGGTCCCTCTTAGCCAAATGCCCAGGTTATGTGAGACAGAGCTTCAAAATACTGGCCTCCAAGGAGAAACTTGGTTTCACCTTCTCCAGGACAGACCTATTTGTTTACTTGGCGGTCCATGGTATGTTCAGGACTCTTCTCCACAACACAAAGGCATCAGCTCTTCTTCTGTCATTATTAGTCATTGTCCTGCTCTCTGATGCATAACAAGTAATTGAGAAGACCATGGACTGGATCAGGCACAACTTAGTCTCTAGACTGACATTTTTGCTTCTTAGTACTCTGGAAAGGTCCCTGACAGCAGGGACCTAATGCAATTCATCTTTGATATCCTGACTGCTGGTGCCAAGAGTTTTGATTGTGGAGCCAAGGAAGCTGTAACTTTTAACAACCTCAGTCTCTTCTCCATCCATCATGGCACTGCCTATTGGCCCTCTGGTGAGAATCTTTGTCTTTATTTTGAGCTTCAATTCATATTGAAGACTACAGTCCTTCACCTTCTGCAGCAAGCGCTTCAGGTCCTCCTCAGTTTCAGCAAGCAAGATTGTGTCATTTGCATAACATCTGCTCTTCTGCATCTTCTTAAAATCAAATAATATGAAGAAGAGCAGGGTTTAGAGTCAGACAGACATCATTCAAATCCTAACTAAGGCATGCTCACTCATGAGCTTCAACAGTCTAACTTCTCTATGACTCCGTAATCAATATCTACCTTATAAGGTTGTAGAGTCTAAACAGAAATATATATTAAAATGTCTTGGCACACTGATGACTCAATATACGATAGCAATTGCAGGACAAGGAGAAGGAACAGGAGAAATAGTAAAAGATAATCAATATTAAGAACTTAACTGTGATAGTAGCAAAAGTATTAGCCTTGGGGAAAGGATAATGTCTAGGCAGATTTGAGGTACACATGGAGAGAGAATGCCAACTTTGCCTTTAAATTTTCCATATCATAGTCTAGATTTGAAGGAAAATTATTCACTCATAACTAGAAGCAGTATCAGCCTAAAAATTGATTTTAAGCCATTAGTTAGCTCCTCTAGTCTCCAGCTACCTAAACTACAGATACATAACCCTGTAAATCAGCATAGTCTTTAAAATCAACATCAGCTGTAGGTTTAGAATAAGAAAAAGAGTGCTTCCCACACTGAGTAGTAAGACTTGAGGTGGGCAAGACTTGAGGAAGATTGGAACAGACCGTCTTGGTGAGACCCTGGCATTGGAAAAAAAAAGATTGTGGCATTTCTGTGGAGAAATGGTGGCAAGGTATGACCTGGGGCTTCTTGCATTTGTGCTGGCCACAGTTAAAGGTTTGGCTGTTCTTGCCAGATGCTTGAAGGAAATGCTATTTTATAGGAAATGCTATTTTATAATTGCTCGATGATTTGGTTTCAACTACTCTGAAGCTGACAGAGCCTGGACTTGTTGAGGAATAGTGCCTTGGAACCATTGAGCAAACTTGGACTTATTTTGGATGATATTCTTTGCCTTCACCATTAACTTCCCTAATAAATCCCATTTCTGGTACCATAATTGTGAGTCTATGAGTGAGCAACAAATAAATGAATCTCTGCTAAGAGGGCTCTTTAGCCCCCATTGGGCTGGGCTATGGACTTTTCATCTGCTTTTTACGCTGAGGCAGTGAAAGCCTGTGCTATTCTTACATCCTCTCAGGGAGATGGATCTGTGCCTCCATGTCTCATTTTCCCTTCTTAGACACTAGATAATCAGTACTGCATAATAGAGACATGCATTCAGGACTATCTGCCTCTAAAACAAGCATGCTGTTGTTGTTGCGTGCTGTCAAGTCAGAACCAGCTCATACTGACCTTCCAAGTGAGCTTTCAGAGGCAGTAAATCACATGTTGTTGTTGTTAAGTGTCATCAAATCATAGGCGACACATCGTGACCTTATGAACCTTAACTTATGAACCTTAAGACCTGAACACTTGTATAACTTTCATCATTTTTCCAGGTTCATTAGGGTTTCCAGAGGCAAGCTATTTCTGGAGTAGATGCCACTCCTGCTTCCAAGCTTGTTTTAATCAGGGAGTTCCACCAAACACTGTCTACCATGGGTGACCATTATCTCATTTGACACATCAGTGCATCACAGCAACCACAAGTTACCTCTGTACAGAAAGTGGACACACCAGAAGTATATGACCTAGCAGAATGTTTGACCAAAAATAATTAAAACCAGGCCCAAGGGCTGCAGATTAAAGTCACCCACCTTTGGCTTGGTAGCATAATTTTCTGTCCAGTAAGCCCACTGAGGTCTCTTGTTGTTGTTGTTGTTGTTAAGTGCCATCGAGTCATGGGTGACTCATAGCAACCCTATGAATGAAAGAACTGAAAACTTATATGACTTTCATTGTTTTTCTAGGTTCATAGGGTTTCCAGAGGCAAGCTATTCTGGAAGTAGATGCCACTCCTGCTTCCAAGCTTGTTTTAATTGGGGAGCTCCACCAAACACTTTCCACCATGGGTGACCATTATCGCATTTGACATGTAGGTGTCACAGTAATTAACATAGGAGGAGATAATTCATCTTTTTCTTGTGAAGTAGTTATGGTAGATACAAACCATATACCTTTGGATTGACAATGACAATTTCTTGCTACGAGCCCTCTAGAGCATGTTGTTGCTGTTTTGTGTACTGTCAAGTCACAACCAAGCCATAGCTGAGTGTCCAGCAGGTTTTCAGAGGTAGTTAATCACAAGGGAAGAGATTGCCTGCTCTTGTCCTGTGGAGCAGCTGGTGGCCTTGAGTCATGTGCCTTCGGGATTGCTGCACAGATTGCTGCACTAGATTGTCTGGTGCCACTAGGGCACCAGAGCTCCCTAAAAAAACATTAAATAATATGTAGAAATAAAGGCATAATATAAAACCAATTGCTGTCAAACCACCTCAGATATATGGCTGCCTTATATGTATATGCATAAATTATACATGTCACTATGATACATTAATAAGAAATAAGGTGAATGAAGTACTCATTCTGGTACCCGATAAAATGATCGTAAAATTAGGACTAATACAGTTAATATGAAGAAGTAGGAAAAGAATTTTCGTGGCCAAGCGGACTGAGAAAAATGCAAAAAGACAGTGAGTGCTAAAGGAGGTGATGTCACAATCTCATTACCCACTTGAAGAAGCAAATTCAGACGTCCACACTCAACCAACCAAGCCATTTAGCCCAGGCCTATTGAGAAGATTATGGCCAGAGAGAGAATCCTAATTGTGTTCCAGGAAAAAAGGCAAAGGTCAAAGCTGGAGGCCTTTATGGGAGCCTAAGTGAGAGAATAAGACCAGGAGACAGATGGCAAGGAGATGAGGAAGAGCCAGGGAGCACCACTTTGACAGTTTAGAGTAAGCTGTAACTATTCCTCATGGAAGCCGTGACCCATGTGGGCGTGTCAGAGCCACATTTCCATATGTACCAGTTGTGCTGGGTGGGGATGGGCTGACAGCTCGCAGACAGCAGGCAGAACAAGGCAAGAGGTTACTGGTTCAGCGACAGGGTCGATGGGAGCAGTGGTTCCCAGCCTGCAGCATCGGGAATGAGCCATGGAAGCTAGAAAGCAAGGGCACTGCTGGGGCTCAGCACCCTCTGTTCAGACAAGGAAAATTAGACATTCAGGGTACATGGTGTGAGGTACCCCAGGGTCCTCCAGCAGAGACAGATGAGCAAAGAAAGGGATTTTGGAGAAGCAGAGTAATTTGTTTGGACCTACTAACAGCTCCCTCCAGGCTTCTGTGACCAGCCAAAAGATTCATTTACTGAACATTCTAATAAATCTTTATAGAACAACTACACAATGTGTCAGACGTTGTTTTGAGCACAGAGAATACAACAATAAAAAGAAAGAACAATTCCTGTCTTAGTTATCTAGGGCTGCTAAAACAGACATAGCTCAAGTAGGCACCCTTAACTAACAAAAGTTTATTTGCTTACAGTTTAGGAGGCTGGATGACTGGATTCAGACCACTGGGGCTTGGGAAAGGTTTCCTCTCCTCTCTGTCAACTCTGAGGGACAGTCCTTGTCTCTCTCCCTCAACTCCTT
Organism: Elephantulus edwardii; assembly: GCF_000299155.1. Classification (NCBI taxonomy): domain Eukaryota; kingdom Metazoa; phylum Chordata; class Mammalia; order Macroscelidea; family Macroscelididae; genus Elephantulus; species Elephantulus edwardii. Next base: position 18,135,764 of record NW_006399806.1, read on the forward strand.
GGTGATCTTCATGTGGTCTGGCATCTGTCTTTCTCATATCTGCTTTCATGTGTCCTTATCTAGTCTGTTGAATACCTCAAAAGAGATTGATTTAAAACAAAGTATACACTAACACAGCCTGTTGAAAGAGAAAAAGACTTGAAGCAGTTACTGGAAAAGATCTAAGCTTATAGTTTTTTATATGGATTACACTTCATCGTAAAGAACAAGAATCCTCACTACTAGACCATGAGGCAACATGATGATAAAAGAAGAAGATGACTGAAGTTGTCAAGGATTGCATTTTGCTTGGATCCACAATCAACACCCATGGAAGAAGGAGCCAAAAGATTGAAAGATGGATTGCTTTGGGCAAGTATGCTATCAAAGACCTCTTTACAGTGGTCAAAAGCAAGGGTGTAACTTTAAAGACTAAGGTGTGCCGGACCCAAGCCATGGTATTTTCAATTGCATGTGAAGATCAGACAATGAATAAGGCTTCTGAATTATGATGTTGGCAAAGAATAATGCATATATCATGGACTACCCAAAGAACAAAGTAATCTGTCTTGGGGGAAGTACAATCAGGCTGCTCCTTAGAGGAAAAGATGGTGAGACTTGATTTCATGTATGTTGGACTTGTTGTCAGAAAGGGCCAGTCCTGGAAAAAGACATCATACTTGAGAAATTAGAGGGTCGGGAAAACATAGGAAGATCTTTCACAAACTGGATTGACATTGTTGTTATTGTTGTTCTTGTTGTTTTTCTTGTTGTTGTTCTTGTTATTAATTGCCATTGAGTCAAGCACAACTCATAGCGTCCCTATGAACAAAAGACCTGAAGCCTTTCTATAACTATAGTCATTTCTCCAAGTTCATAGAGTTTCCAGAGGCACGTGGTTTAGGGAGTGGATGCCACTCCTGCTTCCAGTGGATTGACGTAGTGACTGTAATAGTGGGCTTAAGCATACAGGACATTGTAAGGATGCTGTAGGATTGGGCCTCATTTTGTTCTGTTGCAGAAAAGGCTCTGATGAATTAGAGCTGATTCAATGGCACCAAAACCTCAGAACAAAATAAATCCACTAATACTGTCTGTCTCTTCTAACATAACAAATAAATTCCATTCCCAAATGTGATCTATACCACAGGTATAGACAGTAGGATCAACTGTGCATATGCAGCTCACTCTCTTTGTCATTGCCAAGACACACTTGACTCATAGCTGACTCTCCAGTAGGTTTTCATGAGGCTGTAAATGACACAGGTGTAGATTGCCCATCTCACTCCCTCAGAGCTGGGGGTACATTTAAAACACCAAAGAGATGCCACCTTTGGGTTAGTAGCACAATTCTCTACAGACATGCCACCAGGGCTCCCTACACAAATGTATTTACTGAGGACACAATTCAACCCAGAACAGTTGGTTTTGGTTATTGGTGGGTTTTGTTGTTTGTTTTTTTTTTTTAAAAAAGATAAAATATAGATAATAACTAAGATAAAATCATTTCATGTCAAGAAAAGTGCTTTATTATTCAAAATGGTTGACTCTGGAGAACATTATGCTGAGTGAAATATCCCAGTCACAAAAGGACAAATATTACATGCTGCCACTGTTGTAGAATGGGACTGTCCTTGGGGTTGGGGAGAGACTGAATAAGATGGGTTCAATAATGTATACTGCACTGAAACAGAGGAGGGAGAAAACTGTTTAAAAGAGATATATAACTAGGTATTTCTGTCATCACAGGAGTCTAGAGCGAGGGCTACATGGTGGAGGAGACCTGGGAGAGGGTTTGTAAAACAATGAAAGAATCTGGAGGAGACCTGGGGGAGGGTTTGTAAAACAATGAAAGAATCTTTTCTTTTACTTTTCCATAATTTTTGACTCATGTACTTATAACTTGTTAGTCAAGTTTGTGTCTTCTAGGTTGCAACACCCCCATGATACATCTTCAAGGATATGAACATGTACGGCCAAGCACAATCAATAAGAGTGCATCTAAATTCCAAAATCAATCTCCATAATAGTCTATGTGTTTCCTACTGCCAAAGGGGCCCTTTAGAGTAGTGAGAGAAGATCTTCACCCTGAAACCCACAGCGTCCCTTTTCAGCAGGAAGTAGCTAAGAGAATACGCCATCCCCTTTTCCTTATGACTCAGGGTGAAGTCTCTCTCAGGGAGGAGTGATAGGGAATGGCAAAGGACACACTGACAAAGAAGATTAATCAGAACTGGCTTTGACAAGCACTGTGGCATTTGGACAAGAACAAACTGGGAGGAGGGTAGAGAGAATAGTGCAACAATGAATGAATGGAAACCCAAAATCTCTGTAAATGTTTATGAAAATTAATAAAATATAATTAGAAGAAAAAAAAAGAAAAGTGCTTTAAAGAGAACTCAACAGATTAAGAGACTTATTTTCCCGTTAAGGAAAGAATGGAGTAGGAATGGGCCGTGGGAAGACTTCTTGAGAGAAAACAGTCTGGAACTGGCTGGCTGAGGTGACATCTGAATCAAAATATAAATGACAAGAAGGGTCCAACACAATAATAATCTGGAGGCGGCACATCCTGAAATATAAAAGCCGCTTCTTTCCCTCAGATTCCATACAGTCACTATCAGAAAAGGAAGTAGAAAACAGCTCTCTGTGACAGAAAACCTTCTTAGATTTTTTTTCCCTCAGCCTATCTGTCTAGAACTGTACAAGGTTCAGAGAATGTGATATAGCAAAGACCCTGACCACCACGGAGGACAGGAAGAATGAGTGAACGAATCCCAGGTTTAGAGCTACAAACAAGACTCAATACTGAATATTGATACTGCTTAGAAGTTTAACTAGGGAAAAGTCTGTGTGTATGTGTGAGAGAAAGAGAAAGAGAGGGAGAGAGAGCAAGTGAGAGAGCATGTGTGCGTTCTATTAGAGTTTAAACTCTGAAGCACTTAGCTTGTGGAAGGCTGAGGAGTTGAGCACAATTTTGATTCTTACCTTAGACTCAGGTGCCATTTGAGTTTCTTTTTGACCAGAAAACCAGTCTTGTGGCTGTCAATTGCAGAGGGACTATTCTGCTGGGAGAAGGGGTGGGGGGGGTTTACACAGAAAACCAGGAAATCTGCCCGGACATGTTCCTAATGATTCCCACGAGTCACAATCCTGACAACCACACAGCCAGGTGGCAGGAAACCCTGAACCAACCCAGTAAGCTATTCCAGAATGTGGAACTGTGAATAGATCCCAGTCATGGTCTTTCCCCTACTTCAATAATCAATCCCACCCATCATAACTGAACGCTCTGGCTGTGATTGAGCAGAATAGCTTAGGGCACTACTACTCTGATCGTTCCTTCATTCTTGAATGATTTGTGTCCACCTTGTCTCTGTCCGGGTAATGTAAGAAGTGAGTCTCTATAAAATATATTAGAATCACGGTTATTTTTCCTCCTAGAAGAGTGTGTGTGTGTGTGTGTGTGTGTGTGTGTGTGTGTGTGTGTGTGTGATGTAAGAGTATGTTTATAGAGATATGAACTCCCAGGCAAAAAAGCAAGATCTCAGCATATATTCAGCCAAAGTATGTGGAGCGTAAACTTCCCTACTGCACCGTAAAAGCTACTTCCACACAATCAGCCACAAGGCTTGCTAAATTCTGAAAAGTCAAGACTTGATCTGAGCTGGTCATCTCCTTACAGTTTCACACTGAGCTAAAAATACAGAAGGGAAAAACAATGATCTCAGCAAGGTAATTGCCAATAGGTGAACAAACACTGCAGACAGAATGCTAACAGCAAGTTGGCAGTCCTCTGGAGTGGGGGACAAACACCTGTGGCTAATGCCAGAGTGGCAGCAACAGAAGGCACCTTCCAGTAAAATAGATTAAAATTGTTTATCAAACTATTCCTGACACTTCCTAAGGTCATTCTGGTGGTAGAGCAAGGAGAGAGAACAGAGAAGATGACAAACTTACATAAAGCAACTAAGAGTCATTGTTTTCGACCCTACACATGCCTCAATTGCTCCTATTTGCCATTTCCTACCTCGTGTGCGGATTTTATGTGCTGATATTAAGCTATGACCAAAGAGGCAGGAAGGTTGTTTTTCTTTGAGTGAAGCCAGGATCCCTGAGCTGCTAGTGTGTTGTTTTTAAGAAAGTGACTATATATTAGGTGGAGAGCATGTTTTAAGCAGAGGTTTAAAGTGTCATCTTCCAGCATGAATCAACCCAGATGTGAAGCCGGGAGTAGGATGAAAGAGTGTCTTCCATGGATTCTAGAAAAAGAACTCATTAACTGGTCCCTTTGGCATCGCTGACTCCTCGGCTGCACAATGAAGCTACTAATAATGCCTGAATTCTCTACCACTCTCCGGCATCCAGAATTGTTTGAGTTAGTGTGAAAAGCACACAGGTACAGTGCTGCAGACATGCAAAGGAGTCCTCCCTAGGAAAGTTCTTGGCTCCAGCCAGGAAAGAACACTACCACATTTTTCTTGGTTTGTGTGGGCTTTTTTATAGAGTGTTGATCCAAGGATCTGTTTTTACATTTGAATGCAGCAGTCAACTGTGGCATAATAGATTGCAGACCTTTGTGAAAAATCACTGTGAAGGATTCAGCAGTGAGCTGGGGGCTGACTGCAGAGAACTGCACTGTCAGCAGTTAGGAACTGGGCACCAGTCCATGTTTTCCTTATTTTTAAAGGAGTCGTTGACCTTCCACAGGACTGTATCAAAATGGGGCGAACAAAAATGCTGCCAGACACAACGGGGTTGGAAGCAAACTCTTTCAGGGGCTGGAAAAGGGCTTCCTTTGGACTCTTCACTGTCATGGAAATTCTGAGTGTGACTTAGAGACCTCTCTGGCTCTGAGCCAAGTGGAAAGATTTTGGGGGGGGAAATCAGAGACTCAACTGCGGAGGGGAGGGGATGGGAAAGCAGCTGTGCTGGCACATCCTCCAGAGGGATGTGGGGAGTCCCAGTACCCATTGTTCAGGGACAGTTTCAGAAGTCCCAGAAAGTCTGCATGAAAGTGACAGTCAAGGTCACTGTCTCAGGGTGGCCAGGCTTAAGGAACATGCTGGAAACTGGTCAGAGGTTGCTCTGTAAGTAGGATGTGCCGCACAACACATTCAATGATTCTGCAAACAGTTCTTAAAGGTCAGCTGTGTTCAAGACAAGGTGCTGGGCACTATGACTCCAGGGATGAGTAATGCAACATCTGCCTACTGTCCCATAGAAAGACATTCTAGGAAATGCAGTTACTGTACTGCAATAGAAGCCAGACCTGGCTTCCAACCAGTCGCAGATGCACCCTGCAACTACCCTCTCCAGGGCAACTGAATCCATCTCACCAATAATAGTCAGGATTCCTATTAATAACCCTGTGCTTCAAGAGCTTACTCTCTCCACATTATGGGCCAAAAGATTCCAAGCAATTCAGTGCTCTTCCTGGTTCAAAAACTCATGTATATCAACTGGGCCACATCCCCTCTCTCAGGGGGATTTGCATTTCAAGGAGGATTAGAAAGGCAAGGTTCTCCAGTGCTGTTTTCGAGGAGTAAGCAGGAAAGACAGGGAGTGGGGGGAAGGAGAAGCAGAAGCCTGCCTTCCTAGAAACACAGATGTCACTCTGGGTAGTCAGGCTGCCCGCCCTGGGCTTTAGGCTGTTCTGGAACTGAATAGGGGGGGAAACCATCTGGCAGAGTGGGAAGCAGGAAGCCCGTGGCGAGCAGCCACCCAGAGCCTTGCCTTCCTGCTCGCGCTGTTTCCTGGGCTGGCCTTCCTAAACGCTCCACAAGCATGGGCTTGTTTTCCCTGAGAACTCAGGGAGCCCAAGGTTTTAGGTGATTGTGCATCTATGAGGGGGTGTGTGTGTGTGTGTATGTGTGTTGTGCCCGTGCCCAAAACCTAAAGAAACCCAGCACACAGGGAAAACTGTGATAAAGAGGTCAGAGAAAAAGATGTAAAGAAAACAGGAGGAAGAGCTTGCTCGCCCTTGGCAGGTCTCCAGATTTGCTATTATCTTTTCCTAGTCGATAGTCACAGCTCTGTGCTTGGGGATGAGAAGTACCTTCTAAGAGGGGAGAACCGGGTGCAGTCTGGCTCCTTGGAAAGGCTTATTAACACAAAGCAAACAGAGTGATAATTAAGCATTCCGTTAATGCGAGTCACTGGGGATTAATGTTCACCCCTCCTCGCCCCAGATAGAGCCTCTACCTGTTATCTTTATTTCTGAAAAAGTCTGAAATTTTGAAAATGTTCTTCTGAGCATGATTCCCACTGCCATTGTTCCCCACCGTGTCCTAGTAACTCAAAAGAAGTTTCTAGAGGGAAAGCTAGCAATCTGTATTATCATGCTTTTCGATTTTTAAAAATAGATTGCTTTTTGTAGCAGTCTTAGGGGAAAACAAACAATGCAGTTCCCCTATACCTTCTTCTTCTGCACAATTTCTCCTGTTGTTAACATCTGCATTGCTGGAACCTTATTGTGAACTAAAGTCCATATGTTACTTTAGGGTTCACCCTGTGTGTTGTGCAGACTTGCGGGTGTTGGTAAATGCAGTGTACTGTGTTCATCATTACAGTGTCATAAAGGAGATGTTCACTGGCCAGAAAATGTCCTGTACTATTGTTATAATTTTAATCCTGTAGTTTTATTCCAGATATTTCTGAATCTTCTTCAAACTTAATTATCCACTTTTATTTAAATAGTTTAAAATATCAGGAAAATTATGAGTTTTATGTATACCAGTCTGTGACACTGATGTGTCAAATGCGTTAACGGTTGGCTACCCAATGTGGACAGAGACTGGGGCAGAGCTCCCCAATTAAAACTTGCTTGGAAGGAGGAGTGGCATCAACTTCCATAATAGCTTGCTTCCAGAAACGCTATGGACCTGGAGAGAGGATGAAAGGCACCCAAGTGTCAAGTAGGGTCGCTATGAGTCACTTGATGGCACTTAACAACATGCATACATTTAAATGAGGGTGTGTGTGTGAGAGAGACAGAGGGAGGGAGGGAGAGAGAGAGAGAACATGAGTGTTTTGTGCCTTTTTTGTTATTTAAAACTCAAAATTCATTGTAATTGAATCAGAACTAGAGGATAGCTGACCTTCCAGCAGGTCTACAGAGGTTGCACAGGAACAAGAGGCAATTGCTCATTTTTCTCCTGCAGAGACTCTGGTGGATCCGAACTCATCTTTGGATGAGCACTGCAACTCTGTACAGACTACATCAACACTGGAGGTAATAGAAATAATGCTTATGAAAATAAGTTGTGCCTTTTTAAAAAAAAATACAAGCTAGTTCAGAACTATCTGTGATAACATTTTACTCTCTGTGCAGGAAAGACTTGCTAAATAAATTATTTTAGTAAACAAAATCCCAACCCAATTTTATTTAGCCTACTTTATGTACACACACATGCACGCATACGTGCACAGACACACACATACATATATTTGACAAATGGTACCAGTACCAACTGACATGTTTTGGTACTACTTAGAAATTTTTCTTATCTTGTCATAAAGCAATCCTCAAAATACCTCTAGTTGTAAACTCTTTTAGCCTCTTTTTCATTACTAAACATAATTGAAGTTTATCAAAGTATCTTTCTTTGTAAATATTCCCCTAACGTGAATTTGAATTCATGACACCACTATAAATCACAATTTATGTATAATCTGATATTGCAAAGAGAAGAGATAAATGTCTACCAGTATCATTTCCCTGAAGCCCAGGTCTTTAGGTCTCAGCAGATTCTCTGGGACCAAGGGGGAAAAATGTCCTTCCTTTTCAAGAGTTTGTCACCATCCAGAGCATATTTCCACCCATCGTTGAACACTGATTCACCAGCTCCAGGCTTGCTTGGTTCCTCTGGACAGGCCTCCTTCCATTCTTCCATTTGGGACTGCCTTGACTCTGGGACCATTTTGATTGGGCTCTGGTTTCAACTCATGTCCCCAGTATCTGGCTACCAAGATCTAGAATGAGCAAACCGGCTTGCAGACAGATTCCTCATTTAAACTCTATGTCAGTTCTGAATTACCCTTTCTTGGCTGTGAGAGCCTGGTCTTTTCCCCTGATTTGTGGGAAGTAATGTTCTGCCCTTGCTCCCCCAGGTCACTCCCATGGTGCCTTTTCCCCATCTTTTCTTCTTTTCTAAGTCCAGCTCACCAGAGAGCTCGGAGCAAGAAGATAATCTTTTCACAAACTCTCTCTGAAATACCTCCTCTATGAGGTAGGTAAACTCCTACTAATTGATTAGTATCTAGGCTCAAATCTAGATAGCTTTTGGAATCAAGATAACTTTACTGCCAAAAATGCAATTAACGATATTTAAGGAGCCTTGGAGACATAGAGCCCAGCTACTTGCCTGTGAAAACTTCTGCCCCCAAAAGTAAAGTGACTGATGGCTGCCACAATAAAACTTTTCCTAAATTCTCCATCTTTAATTTTGCCTTTCCAATAGCAGCACTTATTTGATTTAGTCAGAAAATCCTCTTATTTTTCTCTTAAATTTTCAGCAAACCTACACATTCTCCATTAATCTGCTTCTGCCTCTAAGACCTCCTCATTTTTTCCAAAGATTCTTTTAAAATTATTTTCTGTATTTTATTTATAAAATACAGAACAATGTAAAAATACCAGATCCAAAATGGTACCATCTTTCTGTGAAGGAATTGTGTAATAATAAAACAAATTCTGTTTTTTAATAGAAAATACAAAGTATTGTCTCTGCCCTTACCGTTGCTTCAGATCTCCCCTCCAATCTTAATAAAGGGTTAGTGTCTTTTCTTACAGACTTCTTCTAGGTTTACACGAACATGTATAAATATTTTCAAATCAAATAGCAAGTTTTCCTTGGTTCTCTTGTGCCTCTCCATATGTCAGTCACCATAAAATTCAGATGACTTTTGCTCCAACATCTAAATCTTTTCCATTCACTTCTCTTCGGTGTCTCCACCACACTCAACCCACATCACCATCTTGGCTGACTGATAAATCCTCCTGAGTTTTTTAGGGATAGAATGAATTGTAGTAATCACTTTACTCCACCTCTCCACCTTGCACTCGTGATTGCCAACAAAAATGAGTGGTAATTTCAATTGCTGGAATACTATGCAGCACACAGGAACAATGATTTTATAAGTTACTACCTAAATTAGTAGGAACTTGAGAGCATTATGCTAAGTGAACTAACTCAGTCCCATAAAGACAAATATTGTACAAGATCATTAGTATAGAACAAGTATGAAGATCCAAGGGGGGGAGGGTGTAAGTAGAGGGGTGAGGATGGGAGGGCGTATTTATAGGGTCTTATATTTTGATGGAGAAAGGAAGGAAATGGGAAAGGTCTGATGTGAGAAATAATGTATTTTAATTTTGTAAATAAATCAGTATAAAATTGTTTTAAAAAAATTAAAATGAGATTCCGAACTTGCTTACGTTAGGGAGAAAAAGAATTCTTGAGAATTTATTTATTGGCAAGTTCACAGGATTGGTGAGAAGGGCAGAAGTTCACAGAATTCTTGGACTCAGCCACTAAACCATACAGTGGGTAGAACTGGTCTTCGGGATGAGCGGGAACTCCAGGATGCTAAGAAGCCTGTCTAAAAGCTGTGATATGGACAAGGGTGGTTAGAACACTATTGATACCCCTGGTGGACTGGGACTTTTCTGGCACTGGCTGGACCCCTGGAAGCATTAGGTTCTGAACTTTATTGGCCCCGTTGTCTCTGGCATCTCTGCCACCACTGAAAGAAATAACCCTTGTCCTTTGCATTTTTCTCACTGAGACTGCATTTAGAGTCCCAGCAGAGCATTGTAGGACCATTCCCTAGCTGCCAGAGTTGAGCCTGAGATTGTCCGACTTTCTCAGATTCTTGGGGTGCCACCCACACAGTGGAGGAATTCCCCAAACACCAGTTGGGGGCTTGTCCCCTGGAGCCAACAGTGACAGCACTGCAAATAGCCACAATCCATTTTCCACACAGCAGCCTGAGAAATTTTTCACATTTCATACAGATCATGTTACTCCTCTGCTTTAGATCTTCCAATGGTGGTTCATCATCCTTGGAATCCTGTTCCAACCCCAAGGACACCAGCTTTACTGGGGAAGATCTCAGGCTAGAAATCCGTCAGCAGAAGGTCAAATGAGACGGGCAGTGAAGCACATGTGCTCGCTGCAATGGATGCCAAGGGACTCCAAGAAAACGGCCCCAGATAGAGCACAGTGGTGAAACTGGGGAGGTGTGAACCGCATGGATTTCTGTGCTGGAGGAAGTCATCAGAATTTCCTGGCTGCCTGTATGTGCAGACAAGCAAAGAGGAATCAAAAGTGTGGTGTGCTCTTCTTCACATGTGCACACTCATGTGCCTGCAGCTTAAAATGTCTGCGTTTGGACCCTGCTGATTCTGAAGCACTTAGAAGTATTTTAAAACTCTACTTTAATTACCTAATTTAAATCTCGTTCATTTTATCAGGTGTGTACAACACACCACATATAGGACCAGGAACTAATAACCATCTTCAACATAATCACCAACATTTACATAGTGTTTCCCAGTATGCAAAATGCTTGCACAAACTTTAAGCTATCTGGTTAACAAACAGCTCCTATAAATAGGTAGAACAGGCATTATTACATTTTAACAAGTAAGAAAACAAGACTCAGAGGTCAAGTACATTTCAAGTACACCAGGGAGAAGGGGGGATGGGAGCCTAGGGGGACCCCCACCTCTTTTAATTCTAAATATTCCTTATAATCACATACTTCACCAAGCATTCTAAGTAATCAAGGTTTTATTGGTAGCTTGGGAATGAGAGCCTCATTCAGAAGCAGGAAGGGTAAAAAGAAGAGATAAGAATTGTAATGGGCTTGGTGATCCAACAGCCAAGGGCTCTCAAAAGGTTATTGCTTTAAACTCACTTGGTGACACTGCAGGGGAAGGGTCTAGAAAGCTGCTCCTGAGAAGACATAGCCTAGAAAACCCTTTAAGGTGGTTCTACTATGTCACGTGTGGTCTCTAGGAGTTCACATTTGACTTCTACATCTCCTAACAATGGCAACAAGGAGCACGCCCAGGCATGAGCTGGGGCCCAGGGAAAACTACCCACAAACACCGTTCAAATCTCCATCTCACCACTGATAGAATCAAGTTGAAACAGCCAGAAACAGCCTTAAGGAGGAAATGAAACATCAAAGAGGCTCATGGGAAGGAGGTGGTCACAGGGCCTCTGCTAAGTGTTGGTGTCTCCTGAAACTTCTGTCTGGCAAGACCCACAGAAATGCCTGGCCTCTGACTGGAAACAGTTAACACAAGTGGAAGTGGAGATTAGGAGGGACCATTGTTCAAAGGAGCAAGATGGAACTGGAGCCATCTGTTCCCCCACCAAGAACCCTGAGAGGAGCTACACTAGGCCAATGGTTGGTGCTGGGTTAACTCCCTCTGTTAATCAGAGATAAGAAGCCCTTCTACATTTAGGTAGGAAACCTCCTGGTGAAGCATCCCTCTTCAGTTCTGCCTGCTGCTGAGGTGACAGTTGGCAAGCACTTGTTCCTGAGATTTCACACAGATTCAGTCAGTCTCTGTCTCTGTCTCTGTCTCTCTCTCTGCCAGCCATTCTCCTACCACATCTGCCAGGCCTGATTTCAGATGAGAATCCCAAGTGGCTTATGACCAAATGCAAATCACCAAGTACAATGCCTCTTTGTAGTTTGTTCACACCTTTCATCCCTGGAGTTTCAAAGCACCAGTACAAATGTTAACTTGTCCTCAGACACTCCAGGAGAGGCAGGTAGGTGGCATATGCTATTATCATCTCCTGTTTTATAGAAACAAACCAGGCTGTGAGCCATGAACTGTCTTGCTTGAGGCCTCATGGTAAATAATTGTATATCCCAGGGACCTCCGTGCAGTCATTAACCATATAATGTTACGGCTGGAAGACCACAAATATCATCCCTCTAATTGGTAACCATTTTCCTGCCCTCATTTTCTTCTTTCCTTCTTCCTTTGGAGTCTAAGGTCTTGTACAGCCTTAGAAACAGGTCCTGCAGACTAACACGACCAGCCATCTTAGATGTCCTTCTCTTAAAAGAAGCCTTTGCCATATGCTTGGCCTAAATGAGTACTTGCCTGGGGAGCTAGTTTGGGCTAGTTGAGTATGTTATTTAGGGGGGACAGTCACAGTGCCCACCTTGGCAAATGACCACTTCTACAAGACCCAACACCTTTGGCCCCTGGCTGTTTAAATAGGGTGGCTATCTATTATACCGCTTCACTCACCTGATTGCACCAAGGAGCGACATGGACCAATTCCATATCCTTGCCTGTGCCTGATGAGGTAGCCTGCCAACAACACTGTATTCAAACAGGGGATTTGGTATAGAGGGTGGTGTATGAAGAAGTTACCGTCTAACTAACTAAATTGTCAAAGGGAGAGAAGTAGACAGGCGTGGAGAGAAAATTATATTAATGAATCTCATTAATGGTAGAGAACTAGAGCAGAGTCCAACCTCTTGCTACTGTGAAAACAAGAATTTAACCAAATCACTAGAGTCAGTGCAAGCAGCTTTGGTGTGGTTGTGTGTTACATATTGTGCTGTTAACCAAAGTTCAACAGTTCAAATCCACCAACAGCTCCGCAAGAGAAAGATGAGCAGTTTCCTCCTATAAAGATAACAAAAAACCAACCAAACAAACAAACAAAGATGGAAAAAAAAAACACAACACACCCTTGGGGATCTAGTGAAGATTGTTACAAGTCAGAATTGATTTGATGGCAATGGGTTTGGCATGTGGGGATGCTATAGACTCTGAATGGCCTTGAGATTCTGGTTTCTGTGCATCTTGGCCATATGAGCATCATGTTCTTCTTTGTAAAGTACTCTCTCCTTTACATATTGCTAGGAGAGGTTACTCCTTAGAGAAAGACATGCTACTTGGAAAGATGAAGAGATGACAAAGGAGATAAAGACCCTCAACCAGGTAGATTGACACAGTGACTGCAGCAATAGGCTTGAGTGTGTCAGGGATTGGGGTGATGGCATGAGATGGGACAGGGCTCAGATCTGTTGTTCATAAAGTTGCTCATACTTGACTCAACAGCACCTAACCACAGCAGCAACATCTCCCTTCCAGGACGCTCTGGTGACCTAGTGGGTAAGGAGATGCACTGTCAATACAAAGGTACATGGTTTAAATCCACTGTCTTCAAGTGCTTCCCATTCACTACCCAGTAAGGAGTTTGACTGACTTTTGACCTCTCTTATTACTATTCTTTATAATGTTGTTGCTTGCCTTCCAGTCAGAAGTGACCCATAGCTGACCATCCAAAGGGTTTTCAGAAGCAATATATCACACATAAGGAGGCTGCCCATCCGTCTCCCACAGAGTAGATGGTGAATTCAAACTGCATGCCTTCAGGATTGCAGTACA
>NW_006399806.1:18149277-18204734 GCF_000299155.1 Elephantulus edwardii
GCCCAGCCCTCGTCTTTTACTTTTGAAAGAGAGGAGCAGTACAGCTTTTTATCACTAGCCTGAGATCAGAAACATCCTAAGAAGACTTTCCTTAAAGTTTTATGATTTACATGATTGAAGCAAACTAATGTTGATCAAGTCCCTGGCTCTTTGAGCTTCAAAGCTTTCATCAGCAAACAGGGATAATTATTTCTGAAGCCATGCTTATAGATTTGATTGGACTTCACAAATATAGAGTTAATTTGAAATGCGTGCCCCCCAAAAAAAAACAGTTACAGCATCCAACTACAAAGTAATCATTCACTGACTATCCTGCTGACTTGATTATTTAAGAATTTGAAGCAATAAATGACATTTTTCAGACTTGTCACTTTGTTCTTTTAAGAACAGGATAATATTAGCTTTGTTATGACAAAGTTCTGACCAATTCTGAAGTGACAGACCAGTAAACATGCTGATTAAACATGCTGATTCTGAGGGTCCCAAGTTTCTTAAAACCCTGGAATGGGAGTTGTGATCTAGATTATGGAAAACATCAATTATGCTGCACACCTGGTGCAAAGAAATGTCATCTAAAAAAGAGGGAAATTCAAAAAGACACATGGGCTTGGGCTGGGGAGGGTGCGAGAAACACAACACGTATAAGACATTTCTGAGAAAGGAGATATCTGACATTTTGATCAATCAACCTCAGCTATTTAATACCACCCTCTCTGCCAAGTTAATTACCAGAAAAGGAAGAGCCAGCCCCAGCCAAGAGCAATCCTGCTGGCCTCCAGTTCTGCTATCACGTGAAGGGAGAAACCCCAGAACCTAGTGAAGAGTATGGCACAGTGTGCTGAAATGGTGATTCTGAGCTGTGCTGAGTAGTGTTTCCCTAAAGGGAGATTTGCCCACTGACTGCGCCAGCACCTCCACCTGAGGGGATCCTGATCACAAGGGAGGGAGCTGGTGTCATTGAGCCATTTCCCCACCAAGCACAGCCTAAGCCAGCTCAGTGGGAAGCCACTTCTCTGGAACTTCCCTTGGCACTACTCTGGGCTCTGGAGCTTCACGCTTGACTCTATTGCTGATGAATATACAAAATGAAGAATGAGGTCCATTCCAATGATATGGGCTAAATCGGGCAAGAGGAACAACTAGTGATCTGTATGTGAGACATATGGCCAAAGCACTTTATTTAGGTAGAAACTTGGGGAGGCAAATGTATATGAGTCTTCTCATAAAATCCATATTGTCATTGTTATTATGTGCTATTGAGATCACCCATCTTTCTTCTGCAGGGAAATTGGTGGATTCAATCTGCCCACCTTTGTGTTGGCAGCAGAACTCCTTACCCATTACACCACCAGAGTTCCCTATATAAAATAGTTGCACTACCAACCCAAAAGCAAGTGGTTTGAATCCATGCGCTTTTCAATGGATAAAAGGTAGGCAGTCTCCACCCATGTAATTTACTGGCCCTGAAAACTGCTGGAGGGTCAGCTATGAGTTGGTTCCAACTTGACAGCACCCAACAATGACGTGTGTGTGTGTGTGTGTGTGTATAAGATTTCTTTATGTTCCAGAAAGTTGATTGAAAGCTATGACCACTCCATGTATGTCAGAACAGAGCTTCCTAGAGTTTTTGAAAATTTGAGTGAAAGTTTACATGTTGTGTATTCATTTAATCACCCACAGATATTTTTATTTTAAAGTATTAAGTAAAATTGATCAATGTCATGAACTACAATGTCCAATCAATTGGCCATAAAGTGTTGGAGGAATCTTTATAAAAATAATGCAAAATTATTAATATAAAGTTAAATGTGGTGCCTTGAAAGAGCAAAATTCTTAAGCCCAAGTGTTATTAGCATTGTTAAGAATTTGCTCCTACTTAAAAAACTATGTTTATCTCTTTTCTCTCTCTCCTCCTCCTCCTCCTCCTCCTTCTCTTCTTCCTCCTCCTCCTCCTCTTTCTCAAAGCCTTAATGTTGCGGTGGTTAAAATATTTGATTGTTAACCTCGAAGTCGCTTATTCAAACCCACTATCCACTCCATGGGAGAAAGACAAGTCAGTCTTTTTTCATAAAGATGTATAGCTTTGGAAATCTCATTGAGCAGCTCTACTGTGTCCTCTAGGGTCACTGGGACCTTATACAATGGCCTTTGGTTCTTTATTTCCCTCATTTAAGGTTCATTTCTTCTGGAAGGTTCTAAGGAGGATCAAGCTGTGTGACTATTCTGGAGTAGATCTTTCTCTGAGGTTTTCCAGTGGCACAGGGAAGCCTCATTGGCATTTGGGCATGAACTCTCTGTGGACAGAGGGACTTCAGAACTGACCTCCCACAATTCCCATCCACATCTGTCAACCCTGTCAGGCTGACGCTACACTTTGGGTTCTGCACTCAGTCCACTCAATTCAGATCCACCTTCCGTACATCTCCATTCCATGCCATTAGCTATAAAATGTGGACCAAAATGATACCCTTCATCCTCTGAGCTGCAGTACAGCAATCAAAACTGGAAAGTGAAAATGCTCCCCTCTGCACTGAGGTGAAACTCACATACAGAGATGCTATCTAAACATTTCTGCCAAAAAGGTATCTTTTTTTGCTTGATTGTGTGATTTTCATTGAAGCCATAAGTTCATTACCCAACAAAAGCTTCATCAAGTTAATTCTGATTCACAGGGACTAACTAGTACAGAGTAGAACTGACCAGTGGGGTTTCCAAGGCTGTAAATCTTTACCAAGGCAGACCTTCTCATCTTTTTTCCCCATGTAAGAACTGGTAGATTAGAACTATCAACGTTTTGGTCAGCAGCTCAATTCTTTAACAACTAGACAACCAGGGCTCCTTAAAGAAGAGCACAATAAAACAAACAAACAAAAAAACCCACCAAACAAAAACCAGACTCTGCCCTCGAGTATGTTTTACTCATAGTAACACTCCAGAAGGATCCCAAGCTTCTAAATCTAGATCTTGTGGAGCAGCTGGTGGTTTCAAACTGCCAACCATTTAGGTACAACACATTACACACTAGGACGCGAGACAGTACAACAATGCTCCTATCAGAAGCTCCCTTCTGGGTTCCTGTTTTGTTGATTTTGACACCTGGCTGTCAACCCAAAGAAAAGAAATCTCACTGTGTGTTGAGTGAAGCTGGTTCCATCAGCTTTCCAAGGCAGGGCATGCTGCTCCTGAGATTGAGAACAACCAATGCGATGGCGTTCCTTATATCTGGCTCTACAAATACAGAAGTATGCATCAGCCAGAATCCAGAAAAGGTCCTGGACAAAGCTCTGCTGTTTTTCTCAGTTTTGTGATGAAAAAGACATCAGAGGCGGAGCGGCAAGGAAGGTGAGAAGGAGTGGATAGGGGATAGGGGGCTCTTTGTTCCCTTTACAGCTGGGCTCTGCTAAGGGCTGAGTGTTTGATTATCATTTTATGACTTGTCTCAGTAGGTCCCCTTCCACCCTGCTTCAGAGTCACAGACAACCAGGGACTTTGCACAAGCTTTGACCACTTAACCTGATCAAATAAATCCAACCATTTATTCAGCAGACATAACACATCAAGTACAGATCTGGGCACGAGAAGCCCAACCAAAACATCAGGAGCAAATGCCACTGATGTTCCCCAAAGCCGTTGTCAGGGCTGTGCACCAAAAACAAAGACTTGGGAGCCAGAGACCTTGTAGTTGTTTGACTTGAAGCATGCCTCTTGCTTAAGTTTCTAATCTTTCATTTCTCTATGTTGAAAATTAGGTCTGTGATAATTAACTCTGTTAATGAACGTGAATGGGAAAATACTTCCTCGCCTGAGAAACTCCAGACAAATCTTATTTGTTATGGTGACCAGACCAGACCAGTTAGGCGAGTAGAAGCCTATTTATATTTATCAGAACTCTCCCTGTGGCAAGGAGCAGGAAGTCATGCCAAGGTGGCCAAAGCAACAAAGGAGTTTATTGTCTCCTTTACCTGGGAAGCTCCTCAGAAGCTCAGAGTCAAAAGCAAAGTGATGGGAGTGAAGACCTTGAGCTCCCAGGGTTGAGCTGCACATCACATGCTCTCAGCTCTGCTTGCTCTCAGTCCCTCAATGCAGGAGCACCTACTTTGCTGTCTGACAGCTCCCTTTGTGGTGGGAAGCATGGGCTTGGGCAGCTCCAACCTGCTGTGCTTCCTAAAGAGTAGGGTGGAGGAGAGGAGGCACAACCTGCCTCCAGCAAAGAGAAGGAAAAGCTCACAGGGCAGACAGATGGCACAGCCTGCAGCCCACTGTCCCCTGCAATGTAATATCCACTCATTCAGAAATCCCTTTGAGAGTCTGTCTGTGCCAGACACTGTTTCAGACCCTGGGGTTAGAAGTCTGCTCTGCTCCCTAGGATACCTCCAACCTTTATATGTACTCCCAGGGAATTTACACAGGGACAATTGTCAATGTGCCATGTGCCTTGGGCATGACAGTAGCTTTCATAGCAGTAATTTAGACAGACAAGGACAAGGTTCTCTCTCACGTAGGGGACAAAGAAATAAATAAAACCAAAACCAAATGCAACCCAATCTTTCTCAATTGACAATGAGTGAATGAAGCATGGCATGAACACACAATAGGATGACATTTGCAAATAAAAAGGAAGGTTGCAACCCTCATTCACTACTCTTATGATAAACATAATGCCCTAAAATATAATACTTTTAAACTATTCTCGTTTAAATGAGGGAGTTTTTCTTTTGCTTTTCAAGGAGAGAAGCAAATGGGGGCGGGGGGAGAAGGGTGCAACAATGAATGAACGGAATTCCAAAATCTCTGTAGATGTTCATTGAAATGAAAAATAAATTAATTAATTAAAAAAAAGGAAGGTTGCCTGCTAAAAAATGCTCAAACCTCAAAAATATTACGCTGAGTGAAAAGGGCTCGGTGGCCTAGTCTGTAGAGTGTTATGCTGTGAACCCAAAGGTGGCCTCTGTGTGGCAGTTCAAATCCACTGGTGATCCTGAGAAAGAAAGATGGGCAATCTACTCCCAGGCTATTCACATAAAAACCTGTCAAAGGGTCAACTATGAGGTGGTTCCAATTCAAAGGTAAGGAATTTTATTTGAAAATGAAAGCAGCCAGCCACAAAAGCTCACTTAAAGTATGAGTCCATTCATGTGAACGCTCCAAACTACTGCAAATGCGTAGTTTCCGACCGAAAGCAACATTCCATTAGATTTCTAAAGCTGTGAATCTGTACAGGAGGAGATATGCCATCTATGTCCATGAAGTAGCTGGTGAATTTGAACCACTGACCTTTCCATTAGCAGTCTGATATAAATAAGGCTTCTTATGAACCTTCCAAATAGGCTTTTGTTTTCTTGACAAAATAGGTGCCCTGGTGGTAAAGTGAGTAAAAGCTGAGTTGCTGAATGAAAGGTTAGCAGTTTGAACCTCCTCAGTGGTTCTGTGACGTGAAAGGCTGGTGTTCTCTTCCCATAAATTCCAACTCATTGTTCATGACAGTTCTGACTCATAGCAACCCTTCCTCAGATTTCCAGAGCTATGGATCTGAACAAGAGGTGACTACTCGTCTTCCTTAGATGAAGTCTCTAACAGAAGGACTCGAGATACACAGCTTTTGGATTAACAGCACAACTCACTAGAGTCTATGCTGCCAGAACTTCCTAAAGATTACAGCCTTGCTGTTGTTAAGTGTCATCAAGTCTAGTACGAATTATAGCAAACCTATGAACAAAAGATCTGAACCCTGTTCAATCCTGTGCCATCCTCACACTTTCTGACACATAGAATCCATTGAAGCAATCATTGTGCCAATCCACCTGGTTGAGGGTCTTCCTTTCCTTTGCCAACCCTCCACCCTTCCCAGCATCATGTCCCTCTCTAAGGAACAGCCCCTCAAATGCCAAAAAATTACAGTCTAGGAAACCCTATGTTGAAAGTTTACTCTGTCCTGCTGAGCATTATGAGTGGGAACCTATATGGCGGCAAAAGGTTTGGTTTGGGGGCAGAAAGTAGATTAGGGAAAGTGCCAGGATCTAGAGGGGAGGATGAAGCATTTCCTCATTGCTACTAAGTAGGTTTTGTGGGGTTATTTTTAAGTTACGAGAGGTGTTAAACGTATTTTAAGATTTTATTTTAGTGTTGGTTGCACAATTCTGTAAATTTACTTAGAAATATTTGAATTTCGTGCTTGAAATGGCTAAATTTTATGGTATATAAATTTTACCTCAACAAAGCATTTTAACCACAGAAAAGCACTATATAGAAAACTTAAATAGGACAATGCAGTGGGAAGAGACATAATAGTTACTCAGAAGAAGAGGAATATTCACAAAGACTTCTTTGGAAAGGTGACACAAACTCTGAGTTCTTAACCCCTAAACCTTAAACCCCGATGCTGGCTTTTAAACTGAACAATACTTTAGCTTAATTAATAAAGAATGTCTGTGTGAGCGGCAGCTCTTTTAAGGAACTATCTATAGAGAGTAAATTAGCAGTAGCACCTTGAAAGGTTAGAGGGGAAGCATTTCTGTTAATGTGGACAGAACAATTCAGAAAAGGGCGGTAGAATGTTCCACAGCCTGAAGAATGTCACTGTAGACATTGCTAAGTCGCTGTATATTCTGTTGTGTATGTTTCAACAATATCAACAACAAATCAAACACCACTTTTAAAAAAGAAAAACAGCATAGTTCTGAGGAAGGGCATTCCAGGCAGAGGAAACCACTAACAAAGGCCCTAAAGCAAGAACAAGCCTGGTGTGTTCAAGGAATGAGATGTGTTTGTGCAGTAAATGGGGGTCAGGTCATTTGCTTTTGTGAGCATTTTATTGCATTGCTGATTCGGAAAGTCATTGGAGGACGTAAGCAAGGCTGTCATGAGCTCAGTCATATTTTTGACAGATCATTCTAGTTGCTGTGTGGAGTCTGGATGGTCTGGAACAAGTACTGAATTTTGTCAGGTTGATTGAGGACAAAGTATTGAAAAAGGACAAAAATATGTAAAATTCAAGCCCTGCCTTAGTGGAAGTAAGAGTGGAGGTAAAGAGATACATGGAGACATTCTCATTCATCTCAGTAAAAGCAAGATGTAGAAACAGTGCAGGCAGGTATGAGGAAAGGGTTATAGAGACCCAGAGGAAGACACAATGCCACCTGGTTGAGAAAGAAGCTTGTTAGTAAGGAGGATATTTAAGTGAAATGTGATGGATTAAAAAGATAGTCTCTTAGCAGTCAGGATTATTTTCTTCAGTCTTCCAGGTATGGTGGTGAGAAAGCACAGAGAACACAAGGTTAGCATGCTGTACCAATTCTGAGACCAGAAGAACTATATTGTGCCCAACTACAACTGCTGACCATTCTGAAAGGAAACAAAAAAGGATATCCTGGTTAGAGCATGTGGAAAAAATATGGAGCAAAATGGAAAATTTAAAAGACTAGACTTACCGGTCTAATAGACCAGTTCTACTCCCTAAGAGTATGACACTTTGCCATCTTTAAAGCCTAGAACTGAGGGGACAAAGAAGTTGACAGAAACCAGAGGAACAGAAGCCCTATTGAACAGGTCACCTTAATGACTTCTCATCAAGGGACTCAGCAATCGTTTTTCATCAATTGATTTTGCCTCCCTGCAGTTACTCTGAGTAGAGGAAGTTTGAGGTAAGTACTTTCACTTTATCTCTCCTTCCTTCCACTCTCCTGTCACAAGTACCCTCTGCTGGTTGTTGTTGTTGTTAAATGCCATCGAGTCACCTGTGACTCATATGTGACCCTATGCTCAGTAGCTATGAACCTGGCTCTAAACTGAGCCAATCTCACTGTTTCTAACATGCCTACTCTCATTACACCAATTACTGTTTCAAGCCATCTCCTCCAGAATGTTCCTCTCCTGTGCTGTCCCTCCACCCTTCCAAGCATAATATCCCTCTCCAAGGACTGTTCCCTCCTGGCCACATGTTCAAAGTGTGTGAGACAGAGTTTCAAAATCCTTGCCTCCAAAGAGCAGCTTGGCTTCGCCCTCTCCAGGACAATCTTGTTTGTTCTCTTGGTAGTCCATGGTATGCTCAGTATTCTTCTCCAGACCACAACTCAAGGCATCGTGTCTTCTCACAACTCAAAATCGAAAGGCAGATGAACCATGATGATGTGATCTATGTAGGTCACCCTCTAAGAGCAAAAAGTAGCCCGTAAATTATGAGAAGGAAAGTAATGAAATGTAACTATAGAAATTCTTCATTTCAGTTGAGCAATGTTAATTCAGTATTTAAAAATACATATTGAAGATCTTTGGTGAATTAGAAGAGAAGGCTCAGAATCAGCAAAATTGCTAAAGGTACTTTTGTCTGATTAAGAGGTAATGACCTAGAAGTATTGTTGTTTTTGTTGTTGTTAGTGCTGTCAAGTCACCTGCGACTCATAGGCTCCCTATTTACAACAGCCCTAAACCCTTCTCTACCTTGTGCCAGCCTCATCCCCAACACTTCCACCCCCATTACCCCAGTCACTGAATCAATCCATCTCATCTAGGGTCTTCCTCTCCTGCACTATCCCTTCGCCCTCCCAAGCATGATGTCCCTCTTCAAGGACTGCTCCCTTCTTGTGACATACCTAAAGTATGTCACATGGAGCTTCAGAATCTGATGCAGGGGGTGGGGGTGGGGAATAGAAGAGATACATTTAAAACTTTTTTTCCTCAAGAGCAATTTTGGCAGTAATCTCCATCAGACATGCTAAGTAATAATGAGAGAGCGAGACTGAAGGAAGGGGAGTGTGAAAGGTAATAGAGGTGGTTTTAGCCTGGTTTTGAGAGAAGAGAGTATTTTCTATTAAAGGAAATCCACAAA
The DNA here is from genome assembly GCF_000299155.1 of Elephantulus edwardii. Taxonomy (NCBI): domain Eukaryota; kingdom Metazoa; phylum Chordata; class Mammalia; order Macroscelidea; family Macroscelididae; genus Elephantulus; species Elephantulus edwardii. The sequence continues at coordinate 18,158,102 of NW_006399806.1, forward strand.
CACTGAAGAAAGTCTGCATTTTAGAGTGTCATAATACACTTTCATTTGAAGCCCAGTTAGGCTGACCTAAGTAAAACATGGATTATGGGAATGTTGAATTATTTTATAAAACCTAAGGTCAGAATGTGTAACTAGACTTCAGACAGGATCACAACCAGGAATAAATAAGACATCAGAGGCCAGCTATTTCTCCATGATAATAAGGTCAGATCATCCTGTGTTTGCCTACTCTCGCTTCTCTTTGTCCTGTACTCTTTTCATAAACAGCTCTCTCTGCACCTCCATGCATTTAACTAGATGGCCATCACCCCATAGCAGCTTTGTTTCCACGTTTACATCATTTCTCAGTTCAAGCACAGTGGATTAGTATCTAACACGATTCCATGTAGTTGGAAGAGCAGATCTGCCATGCGAGGACTGAGGAGGCAGGATCATGTAGTTCAAAGCCCACCCTGGAGGAAAGGAAGTCTCAGAGGAGGTCTCTGTGCTGGTGGGGGAAATGCCTAAGAGGTGAGAGACAGATGAGCTCAGTTCTGGACAGTTTTTTGAGTGGGAGGTGGTGTGAAATGTCTTAACTGGACTATCTAGTGAGTTATAAAAATTTTGAGAGTAAACTGACAGAAAGGAGTCAGTGCTAGTGAAATACAGGTGACTATTTATTGAAGACAAATGGTGAAAGAGGTAGAAGGGGAGGGAAGTCAAGGACTAGACCTTGGTGAATGCTTCTATTTCCAGAACTGGAGGTAAAAGAGGATTAAAGATGGGAAAAATAAGGAATTCATCAAGAAGTTGATACTGGTTGAGCTGTGCACCCCAACACATGTTGAAGCCTTAACCCCTATGTCTGTGATTGTGACCCAGTTTAGAAATGGGATTTTCTCTGGTTATGTTAACAAGGCCATGCAAGAGTAACATGGATCCCAAACCTAAACCGTACTGATCAGTGATTTGTAAAAGGTGTATATCCCCAGGAAAAAACACATCCAGGGAGATGCCACATGACAAAGGAGGCAGCTGTGTCTATAAACAGCAAAGATGATGTGAAGGATCTCAGTAGTCCTAGAAATGAGGCGACGGTCCCACAAATGGAGTCAACACCACAGAGACCCTGATTTGGACTCCACTTGCAGAGCTGTGAGAGAATGAATTCCTTATACCTATTTCTTGGTCCTCCTCGGATGATCTGTTCTGCATACAGATTGGAAAGGTATGGAGACAAAATACATCCCTGACGGACCCTTTTCTTGATTTGGAACCATCCAGTGTCTCCCTGCTCTGTCTGACAACTGCCTCTTGGTCCAAGTATAGGTTTCACATTAGTACAATCAAATGTTCTGGGATCCCCATTCTTCTCAGAGTCAGCCATAGCTTGTTGTGATCCACACAGTCAAAAGCCTTTGCATAGTCAATGAAGCACAGATAGACATGGTTCTGGTATTCTCTGCTTTCTGCCAAGATCCATTTTACATTAGCTATAATATCCCTAGTACCACGACCTATTCTAAATCAGGATTGGTGAAAGAATCATCAACAACCTGCATTATGCAGATGACACAACCCTGCTCACTGAAACTGAGGAGGACCTGAAGCGCTTGCTGCAGAAGGTCAAGGACTGGATTGAAGCTCAATATCAAGAAAACAAAGATTATCACCACTGGGCCAATTGGCAGCATCAGTATGGATGGTGAAGAGATTGAGATAGTTAACAGTTTTCGTTTACTTGATTCCACAGTCAACACTCTTGGTAACAGCAGCCAGGAAATCAGGAGACAAATTGCATTGGGAAAGTCAGCTGTGAGGGACCTCTCAAGAGTACTGAAGTATAATGACGTCAGGCTGGAGACTAAGGTACACCTGATCCAGGCTATAGTCTTTGCAATTACGTGCTAATGCATCAGAGAGTTGGACAGTGAATATGGGTGATACAAAGAGAATTGATGCCTTTGAGTTGTGGTGCTGGAGAAGAGTGTTGAATATACCATGGACTGCTAGGAGAACAAACAGGTTTGTCCTGGAGAGGGTGAAGCCAGAACGTTCCCTGGAGTCAAGGATTCTGAAGCTTCGTCTGACATACTTTGGGCACGTTGCAAGGAGGAACTGGTCTTTGGAGAAGAACATCATGTTTGGGAGAGTGGAGAGGCAGTGCAGGAGAGGAAGACCCTTGATGAGATGGATCAATTCTGTGAGTGGAGTGGTGGGAATGAATGTGTTTGAGACAGCGAGGTTGGCACAGGATAGAACTGCGTTTAAGACTCTTACATATAGGGTTGCTATGAGTCCGAAATGACTCGATGGCACACAACAACAACAGGTTTGAGGTGAGGGGGGTTTTTTAAGTAATTTTTTTTCTTTATTAATTTTAATGGAAGTTTACAGAGACATAGAGTTTCCAGTCATTCATTGTTGCACTTTTCTCCCTACCCACCCCTCCCCCTCAATTCACTCTTCTCCTTGAAAAGTAAAAGAAAAATTCTTTCATTGTTATGCAATCCCTCCCCCCAAGTCCACTCTACTGTGCAGCCTTCATTCTGGACTCCTGTCATGACAATAATACCTCATCATATGTCTCTTTTAAACAGTTCTCTACCTCATCTGTTTCAATGCAGCATACATCATTCCCCCCTCCCTCTCTGCCTTCCCCCAACTCAAATGTCAGTCCCATTTTACAACAGTGGCCCTATGCAATATTTGTCCTTTTGTGACTGAGATATTTCAGTCAGTATAACATCCTCCAGATCATCCATTTTGCATTTCATGAATTCCTTGTTTTTCAATGCAGCATAGTATTTCACTGTGTTAATATACCAGAGCTTCTCTATCCATTTGTTTGTTGATGGGCACTTGGGTTGTTTCTAGCTCTTTGCTATTGGGAACAAAGCTGCAATAAACATGGGTATGCATTAAATGTTATTTTTTAAAAGGATATTAATGCACACCCATGTTTATTGCAGCTTTGTTCACAATAGCAAGGAGTTGGAAACAACCTAAGTGTCCATCATCAAACGAATGGATAGAGAAACTGTGGTATAGTCACACAGTGGAATACTACACTGCATTGAAAAACAAGGAACTCATGCAATATTATTCAAAATGGTTGACCCTGGAGGACATTATGCTGAGTGAAGTATCTCAGTCACAAAAGGACAAATACTGCATGGTGCCACTTTGTAAAACAGGACTGACATTGAGGTTTGGGGGAGACTGAGAAGATGGGATAAATAATGTATACTGCATTGAAACAGATGAGGTAGAAAACTGTTTAAAAGGGATATGTTATTAGGTATTTTTGTCATGACAGGAGTCCAGAGTGAAGCCTGCATAGTGGAGTGGACCTTGGGGGAGGGATTGTAAAACAATGAAAGAATTTTTCTTTTACTTGTTCAAGAGGGGAGTGTACGGGGGGGAGGGGGAGAGGAGGGGAAAAGTGCAACAATCAATGAATGGAAATCCAAAGTCTCTGTAAATTTTCATTGAAATTAATAGTAAAAATTTTTTTTCAAAAAGGATATTCAACTTTTACTGTATACATTTCTATTTGGCGACATTCAGCCCACATGGGTTGGTTTTGTTTCTATTTTTCCAAATAAATTCTTTCTTGAAAAAAGTCATCAACATGATCATCTGTAGGAGGACAAGGTACCTCTCAGGCATTGCCTTCCCCCAGCCATGCCAGGGAGCTCCAGATAAAATGAAACACGGAGAACAGAATTAGAGACCCAAGTATCAGTTTAAACAACAGGTGAGAGTGACGACAAGCCCTGAAAGGCAGGAGACTTCACCAGAGGCAAAGAGGGAGCAGTCGGAAGGAGCTGTGTCAGAGCCACCCAAGTTCTGCCCACACTGCCTGGGTGATACAGAAAGAGGATGTGTGGAGGTGGGGTGAAAGACAACTTTGTATAAAACCTCAGGCCTTTGTGAGAACAGTCACCTCCTGGCCCCTGGCTCTGGGGACCAGATGCTTACTTGATGTCTGTAGCAGTCCCACCTCTAGCTTTTCAAGCCAGACATCAGAAGGTCAACCCATAACCATCCCCATCTGCTGACATCAGAATGATCTTGGTCCCTCTTTTGAGGGCCACTAATATAACAACCATTTTGGGTTTTGTCTTTCTCCTCTGTCTTTAAAATCAACTTTTGCTTTCTTCATGGATGATTTCCTTGACATCATCCCACAACTCATCCAGTCTTTGGCCATTGGTGTTCGACACTTTAAACATATTCTTAAGATGATTTTTAAATTCAGGTAGAATAGATTCAAAATGATATTTTGGTGCTTGTGGGCTTGTTTTCACTTTCTCCAGCCTCGATTTGAAATTGCACATGAGTAATTGATGGCCTGGTGCACAGCCCGCTGCTGGCCTGGTTTTGATAGCTGGGATGAGTGTCTCCAACAATTCCTTCAACAGATGTAGTCAAGCTGATTCCTATGAAGCCCATCATATGAGGTCCATGTGTAAAGTCACCATTTGTATCTTTTAAAAAATATTTATAATTAATAAATCATTGAACACAGAAAATTCAATCATTTTATTTCCAGCCTCTTTTCTGTCACAAGCCCATACTTTCTATCATTCCTTCTTCATTGTTTCCAACGTTTGCATTGCAGTTATAAATTATCATTAGCACATTTTGACTACAGAGTTGGTCAGTTTCAGCCTCCAATATTGATGCCTTTGAGCTGTGGGGTTGTAGTAGACTACTGAATATCCCATGAATTTCCAAAAGAACAAATATGGCTTGGGGAAAGTGTAGCCAGAGTGCTCCTTGAAGGCAAAGATGATAAAACTTCTTCTCACATTCTTTGGGCACATTGCTAGGAGAGGGTAATCCTTGGAGAGAGAGAGTATGCTTGGAAAGGTGGAGGGTTGGTGAAAGAGAGGAAAACCTTCAACCAGATAGATTGACACAATGGCTGCCGCCGTCTGCTTGAATGTGTCAGAAAGTGTGAGGATGGTGCAGGATAGGACAGGGTTTAGAACTGTTGTTTAACAGGGTGGATATGGTTCGGCTCAAGGGCACCTAACAACAAATGTAACCACACGCTACTTCAGGCACCCGAGTCCAGGACAACCTTACCTAACACTCTCATAAGCCTTGGTCAGGCTAAAAATTAAACATACCAGTGGAAAAAATTACATTAAGAAAATTAAAATACTAAGACCATTAGCCAGGATGCTTTTGACTACAAATAATGGAAAAATCTGGCTCAAGTTAGTAAAAAGACAAGAAAATTTGTAATTACATAGATGGTGTTGAAATTAAAGGCCTAGGTTGTTTCCTTCTCTACCAACTCAGTCTTGTCTTTTTTTCCTTAAGCTGGTGACAAATGATTCTACAACTCTAGCGATCACGTACCCAGAGGAAGAAGGAAACTTTTTCCTTCTTAAGCAAGGAAACCTTTCCTTTAAACTCTTAGCATAGTTTCCCTCACATGTCATCAACTAGAAATGAAATCATATTGCAAGAACAACTACGTTCAATTATTTGAGGAAGTCTTAGTGTCTGCTACACAGTGTAATTGTTGTTATATGTCGTGAAGTAGTAACTAATACATAGCTAACCCTCCATCAGGTTTTAAGAGGCAGTTAATTGCATGGGAGGAGATTATCCACACTTCTCCCATGGAGAAGCTGGTGGATTTGAATCACATGCTTCTGGGATTGCAGCACAGCTTCCTACCACTAGGCCACCAGAGCGCCCTACAGAATACATAAACACATACATCAAAACCTTTCCTTGGTAATTTTTACAGCAGTATATTGGTGCTTCCTCTCACCTACTTTCACACCACCTCATCCAAATGCAACTATCATCCTAAAAGTTCTCAGCATAAAAATCAGTCATAAGGAAAAATGGAAATTTCATGGCTAAATACAATTGGGAAACATACACTCTAAATTCTCTTAGAGACTCAGGGTTGTCATTAGCACATTATTGAAAGTTCTCAGGAACTCATCAGGTCACCTAATCCACCATTTCTCAATTTAACTGACCATTGTCAATGGTTTTTCCCAAGTTTTGTGCAATTAATACACAATTTTTGAAAACTCACAGGAAAGCTTGATCCTCCTTGGAAACAAACATTATTAGATTTCTCCTTCTCCCTAAATGTTAGCTTAGATAATCACCTCTTCTTAGAAGCCCTGGATCCTATGTTGATATCTACCAAGACATTCATACTACTGTTTTGTAATTACAAGCCTGTTCAAGTTCCTTCCCCAACAATCAACAGAAGCCCTTAGCCTTCAGAAACTGTGCTGTTCATGGCTATCCAACCAACACTTGGCATGGTAGCCAGTATTGAAAAAGGTCTGAATATTTCTTGAAAGAGTCCAATGGCTTAAATATGATTTTGCCTGAAGGCAAGGGAATGAGCTAGATTGAAGAAGCCAGGATTGGTAAACAAATATGACTACAACCATTCTAATCCACCCTACCTCTGTGTAATCACTGATCACCTTTCCAAGATTACCAAGGAATTTTTTCCAGAAGCTCCTGTTGGCACAAAAGAAGCCTTTGTTAATAAGCCACACCTTGGCACCAGAGCCCTGTGATGGAGTCCTAGTCCTCCAGGACAGCTGCTTGTATTGGAGGGGAGGGCCCTGGGGAAAATGTCTTCTGCCTCCTGATTGGGTCTCTGGGACTGCCTTGTGATCCTCACACCATCTCCATACATGGAGGCTAATAATACTTTGGACAGAGGTCATCAAGTCTATAAAAGTACCTGGAACCTGCTGGAAGGAAGAAAGGCTTTCTTAAATACAAAGGAAGATTACAGCTAGCATTTTTCTTTTTTTAAATCGCCAACTGGCATAGTCCAAAAGCACCAGAATTGGCAGCCCCAGTATAGGACTGACCACAGGAAAAACACCAGAGCAGTTCTTTTCACTCCCTGGTGGTAATGCTAACATTGAAACTGGGAGCTGTGGAGTGAATTGTTGGTTGAAGCACTCTTGGGACCTTCCCAACTTCCACGTTTCACTGCTGCTGAGTTGGGACTCTCTTGCAGATTTCGGAGGCTGTAAATTACAGGGGAAGAGACTGCCCATCTTTTGCTCATGGGAGCCACCTGTGTATTCAAACCACCACAGAGAGGAGCCTTTGAGTTAGCGGTGCAATTCCTCATGGACTAGGTCACCAGAGCCCATGATCTATATAGCTTGCAGTCCACTCTCCTCCACACAACCTTATGTTTCAGGGAACACCAATATCAATTCCAGTTCTACATGGTGATTTTGGTTCATCTTTACATCAGTCCTGGTAGCCTTTTCCCCATTGGCAATGCTTTGTTTAGGAATGGATGGAGAATAACACTGAATATCTCATGGACTGCCAAAAATAATTAAACTATGTCTTGGAAAAAGTGCAACCAGAGTGTTCCTTAGAGGCAAGTTTGTCTTTCATACTTTGGACATGTTGCTAAGAAAGGCTATTCTTTGGAGAGAGACATTGTGAAAGAGAGGAAGACCATCCATGAGGTGAATTGACATGGTGATTACAGCACTGGGCTCTCATGTGTCAGAAAGGATGAGGATGGCAGAGGATAAAACAGGATCTGGTTGTTCATCAGGCCTGCTGTTCATAGAGCTGCTGTGAGAGGCACCCATTTCGATGGCACCTAACAACAAAAAAATGTAACCCAATAATGGACAATTAAACAGGAGGATGGCACCTGCCAGAAGGCTTCTGGGAAATGTTCGTAAAAAGAAAAGGAACACATATTTCTTCTTTTGGCCATTATTGACCCAGGAGGGATGGCTGGAATGATAACACTCATTTTTCACCAGTCTAAAGATGAAGGCAATACCATGGTAGCAGAATGGAGAGAAAGAAAGAACTTTGATCTTAAATGATGTTGTCTAGTCTCAAGCTAAAACTGTAACCCACTCCAAACTTCTTGTTGGCTGGGTAAAAAAATTTTATCATTGTTTCAGTTGTAGTTTTACAGGTACTGTGACCAAAAGTTTCTTAACAATATAGGTCCTTAAGACCAAGTCTTACTATTCAGCCTGACATTTCTCCCCAGTGTTGGGCTTTGTGCACTGAGGTCATGAAACAGAGCCCTAATGGCAGGTGGTTAAAGACTCAGCTACTAATTAAAAGACTGGTGGTTCAAATCACCAGCCACTATTCAGGAAGAGCGATGTGGCAGTATGTCTCATGAAGATCATGTTGTTGTCATTGTTATGTGTCACCAAGTCGCCTGTGACTTCATAGCGACCCAATGTACAATGGCTATGACGCTTGCTCTATCCTGAGCCACTCTCACAGACTCTGACACACTCTCCCTCAATTCCCCAGCTGCTGTATGAATCCATCTCATCCAGGGTCTTCCTCTCCTGCATTGTCTCTCTACCTTTTGAGCATAATATCTTTCTCTAAGGACTGGTCTCTCCTGGCCATATGCCTGAAATAAGTGAGATGGAGCTTCAAAATCCTAGCCTCCAAAAGGAAACTTGGTTTCAGCCTCTCCAAGACAGACATACTTGTTTTCTTGACAGACCTATTTGTTTTCTTGGCAGTCTGTGCTACATTCATGACTTTTCTCCAGTTACACAACTCAAAGGCATCTATTCTTCTGTCATCCTTAGTCATTGTCCAGCTCTCTGATGCATAGCAAGTAATTGTGAAGACAATGGCCTATATCAGGCTCACCTTAGTCTCTAGACTGACATCATTACTTCTTGGTACTCTGAAGAGGTCCCTGACAGCAAATTTCCCCAGTGCAACTCATCTTTTGATTCCCTGACTGCTAGTGCCAAGAGTGTTGATTGTGGAGCCAAGCAAGCTGTAATTATTAATCTCAATCTCTTCTCCATCCATCATGCTGCTTCCATTTGGCCCAGTAGTAAGAATCTTTATCTTCTCAATGTTGAGTTTCAATCCATACTGAGACTACAACAGTCCTTAACCTTCTGCAGCAAGCATTACAGGTCCTGCTCAGTTTCAGCCGTCAAGGTTGTGTCATCTGCATAACATAAGTTGTTGATGAGTCTTCCTCCATTCCTGATGCCACATTCATCCTCATAAAGCCCAGCTTCCAAAAGGATTCGTTCTGCATATAGATTGGAAAAGTTGTGGAAACAGGACACATCCCTGAATCTCTCCTTTCCTGATTTTGAACCATGCAGTGTTTCCCTGCTCTGCTCTGAGGACTGCTTCCTGATCCAAATATTGGTTTTGCATAAGCACAATCAAGTGTTCTGGGATTCCCATTCTACTCAAGGTTAACCACAATTTGTTGTAATAAACACAGTCTAATGCATTTGATTTGACCTTCTTCACGTTTAATTTGAATTTGCATATGAGTAGTTGATGATGTGTTCCACAGTCAGCACCTGGCCTAGTTTTCATTGCTGAAATTGAACTCCAACAATTCCTTCCACAAATGTAATAGATTTGATTCCTGTGCATACCATCAGGTGAAATCCATGTGTATATCCTACATTTCTGTTTCTTATAAAAGGTATTTGAAATGAATAAATCATTGTGCAGAATTCTATCAGTCTATCTCAAGCCTCATTTCTGTCAGCAAGTCAATGTTTTCCAACTACTAATCCTTCTTCCTGGTTCCCAACTTTTACGTTCCAGTTATCCATTATTATTAATGTATCTTGGTTGCATGTTGAATCCATTTCTGACTGGAAAAATGGTGGAAATCTATTTCATCTTCTTTGGCTCTAGTTGTTGGTGCATAAATTTGAATGATAGTGGTATTAAGAGGTCTTCCTGACAATCTTATGTTGTCATGGTGGTGGTGAACCATCATGTCAGAGCCAACACAGAACTGACCTTCCTGGGGTTTTCAGGGCCAAATTTCAGGTAAATTGCACAGGAGGAGATGGCCCACCTGTCGCCCACAGGACAGCTGGTGGATTTGAACCTCATACCTTTGAGTGGACAATGCAATTCCTTACCATCAAGCCACAGGAAGTTATATTCTTTTCTACAGGGTTACAATGAGTCAGAATCAATTCAACAATTTGGTTTCCATTTTTAATATCTTTGGGAGAAAATGGTCACATCTTTCTCCTATAAAGTGTCTGGTGGGTTCAAGTTGCTAGCCTTCTGGCTAGTAACCTTCCTGGTATATACAAGTAATTTCACAAATACACACAGTGTGAAATATTCTCTAAAATGATAATAACAGTAACATCTACCTCCCAGAATTGATATAAATAGTGAGATATTAGGGGGGAAATTTCAATATCATATTGCGATATAATAAGGGCTAAATAAATGCTGTGTATTATTCTGGTGTCCCTGAGTGGTACAAATGGTTACCTACTCATTTGTTAACTGGAATGTTGACAGTGTGAGTCTGCCAGCGGCACTTTAGAAGAGGTCTGCTCCTGAGAAATCAGCCATTGAAAAATCCTTGTGAAACACAGTTCTCGCCTGCCATTCACAGGATCACCCCGAGACAGAATTGACTAGGTGGCAACTGGTTTTGTCTTTTTTGTTATTATTACTGAATTAACCTTTACCTTTGCTCTAAACAAATAGGCAACTTATTCCACCTCATCTAATACAAGAGTTCAGTGAGTGGCTACTATGTGGCCTCATGGAGGTACAGAAGAGGACAGGGCTTGAGAGTTCATTTTGTCCTCTCATATCTGCTCCTCTCCCTTTCCCAAACACCTTCATGTAAGTAAGGGGCATCGTGTTCCCTCTTACCCTCACCATGACTCCTCTTGTGTCATCACCTACCACATTCTGATTGTCGCCAATCTTCAGGTTTCACTGTGTAGCATTTTCCACACCTGTCCTTTCTTCTCCATCCCACAGCCCCCGCCTGCAGACAGATCCTCTCACTTGGGCTGATGCCACCTCTCATCTTTGCCCTCATTCTCCTAATCTTCCCATCACTAACCTCCTGTCAGCATCACACTCTTCTCTCTCATGCTCTAAAGTTCATGTACTCTCTATTACCTACACAACCAAGTTCAAGGTGTTCAAATGAATCCAGAATGACCTTGCTCGTTGCTTTCCTCCCTTCATCCCTCTCCTCACTGCACCCTGCAGTTGGTGGCCCCAGCATACTCAGGCAGTCACACCATTGTTTATTTGTGGGAAGGATCCTTTACCCTGGAACACTTTCTCTTAGCCTCTAGAGATAACAGTGCTTCTAAAAGATGGGCATTTTTGCCCTGAGGGGGTATTTGGAGGCATATGTCTGTGGACAATTTTTCTATCATATTTGAGGAGGTGCTTACTGTCCCCTAGAGAGTTTGCTAAACATCCTACACAGGGCAGGAAAGCCCCAAAACAAAGAATTATCTCATCTAAACTATGAGCCCTGGTAGAGCTTTGGTTAAGTGCTCAGCAGCTAACCAAAAGGTTTAAAGTTCAAACTTACCCAGCCAACTCTGCAGGGTGGGGGGAAGCTCTATTGATGGGCTCGTGTGAAGATCATAGCCGAGGAAATCCTGTGGAAAAGTTTCATTCTGTCACATGGGGCAAGGTGAGTCAGAATCAACTCAAAGACACCTAACAACAAACATAAATGTTAAGGTGTTGAGCTTGAGAAACCCTAATTTCACAAATGTTACTGATGCTATAGGACCTATCAGGATCGTGACTCTGGCATGGCTGAAAACAGAAGCATCAGAGTTACAACTTCGTTTCAGCTTAGGCAGCCTCATCAACCCTCTCCCATCTCCTCGGATCCAGGTCCACTCCCCAGCTTGGATCTGAGTCACATGATCTCATACGTGTCACAATAAAAATATCTTCCACAGGATATTCATTAGTGGGTTTTTAAAGTTTACTTTTTGAAAGTGGACTCAAACCACTAACCTTTGACTTAGCAGTCAATTACATTAGCAGTTTACTATTTGGTGTTTAGTGAATGTAAAATGTTGTTGAACAAATCTTGACCGAGACCCTATTTTCTGCAGAAAAGCTTCTGAATGAATAACTTTAGTTGATATCTTTTCTTTGTCTAAATCATTCTGTCAGTTATGTCTTCTAGAATAGGGGAATAATTTCTTGGCCACTTTTTTTAAATTTAAAGACAAGATACATAATAATCCTTTGTCCAATGGTCCCATTTCTCTTTCAGTTCAGTCCTAGTTCAAAGGAACACATACAATTCTCTAGCTCCCTGTCTTTGCTGGGCCAGATGAACAGGATACTTGCCTGAGTGTTTCCAAACCAGCCCTTACCTCTAACCTGAAGCAAAGCCATAGCCTCCAGTGTGCAGTAAAAGTCCAATTGACATACACAAAGTTGAAGTCAGTCTGCAAAAGCTATAGCTAAATGATTCCACGTACATATGTGACTTTCTACAAACAGAAAAATTCTTGAAATGGTCAACAAAATGACCTGAGGTTGCTGTGAGGCAGGTGTTCAGAGAAAGGAGAGGACAGCAGGGGAAGATGAAAAGTTATAGTGCAAGGAAAATTTACGACAGTAAAATTATTCTGTATTCTGTAGTACTGCTATATATTTATCAAAATACATAGTGAAACTTAATGTAAACTATGCACTGTACTTACTTAATAATTAAGTGTCAATGTTGTTTCAGTGGTCATAAATGTGTAACATTAATGCAAGATGTTAAACACTGCAAGGTTGAACACTTTACTTTTTTATAATTCTTTTACATTTTATTTATTCATTATTGTACATTTCCCCCTTCCCCTTTTTTTCTACCCTCCCTCAATCAACTTTGCAACGAACCCTTTGTTCTAGATTGTTGTCATACATGTTGCTATGTGCCATCAAATCACATGCAACTCATAGCAACTCTATGTACAACGGCCCTAAACCCTGTTCTATCCTTGCCAATCTTTTTGTCTCAGATACTCCTACTCCCATTACCTCAGTCACGGAATCAATCCATCTCATCAAGGGTCTTCCTCTCTTGTTCTGTCCCTCCATCCTCCCCAGCATGATGTCCCGCTCCTAGGACTGGTCCCGCCTTGTAACATGTCCAAACTATGTCAGACAAGGCTTCAGAATCTTTGCTTCCAATGAGCAGCCTGATCTCACCCTTCTCTAGGATGAACCTGTTTTTTCTTCTTAGCAGTCAGTGGTAGAGATGGAGAAAAGACTGAGACTGTAAAAAAACTTCATCTTACTTGGATCCACAATCAATACACTTCATACCAGCAGTCAAGAGATTAGGAGACGTATTACACTGGAAAAGTCTGTAGTCAGGGACCTCTGCAAATTATTGAGGGGCAATGACATCAGTTTGAGAATTAAGGTATACCTGAGGATTCAGACTATGCCCTTTACAATCACTTGCTATGGCAAAAGAAGAATTGGAGCTGTAGTGTTGGAAAAGAGTGTTGAATATCCCACGGACTGCCAAAAGAAGAAGCAGATATGTCTTAGAGAAGGTGCAAAGTACTCTTTGGGGACAAAGATGATACAGCTTGGTCTTACATACTTGGAGCATGTTGTTAGGAGAAGTTATTTCTTGGAGAGGGACATCATGCTTGGAAAGGTGGAGGGATGGCGAGGGAGAGGAAGACCCTTAACCAGGTAGATTGACAGAAACTGTGATTACAGCAATGGGCTTGAGTGTGTCAGAGGTTGTGAGGATGCACAGAAAGCACAGAGTTCAGATCTGCTGTTGATCACAGGTTGTGACGGCTCATGCTCCACTCGACAGCCTCTAACAACAACAATAATGCGAGATGGTAATAACAAGGGAATCTGTGTCCCCGATGTTGACAGTTGTAATTCACTAAAGTCTAAATAAAGTCCACTGTAGTTCTAACGCACTAGCTGCACCACAGAAGAAAGATGGCATTCTGCTTCTGTAACAGTTACAGCCTGGAAAACTTTATGAAACACTTTCACTCTGTCCTGTTGGATTGTTATGGGGCAGAAGCCACCAGAAAGCAATGGGGTTTGGAGTTTGAGAATGGGGATAGGACATATAAGAACTCTATGTTTATTATTCTATGTAAACTTAAAACCACTCTAAGAAAACAAACTTACTGCTACTGATTCAGCTCTGACTCACAGTTCCCCTCCTTCGGGTTTCTGAGGCTATAAATCTTTATGGACAGAGACTGCCAGGAAGCACCTGGTGAACTTGAATTGCTGACTTTTCAGTTAGCAGCCTGATGTGTTATGCAATACGCCACCAGGATTCCTTCTAAAACAATAAAGACTATTCTTTTCCAATAGCCAAGTAATATAGTAAAAGAAAAACAATTGATGATCTAATAATTTCCCCTAGGTGACATGGAACAATGGAGCAGGACTATTCTCACTGTGGCAACTTTGGACCAAATCCACTGAGCATGTCCTCAGCCTCAACCTTCTTCTCCTGACTACTTGTGCAACCACTTCAGTCTTTGGAGGTTGGCTTGGTGTCTTGGCTAACACTGTCACTCTCCCTGTTCCTCACTCGGCACTTAATCAGTCAAGCAGAAGGTTCCCAGGAAGCCATTATGTGAACATCAACTTGACTACAACCTGGAGCATTTCCAAGTACATGATGTTTGCTGATAAGTATATTATAAATACTGTCCCCAAGTTAGTCACCATGTTCCACCTGGCATGGATCCACCCAGTAGACTAACTCCTGCCCCAGCTTGTTTCCTCCCAGGCTGACTGACTCTCTCAGCCTTGATGATCATGAGTTCTTTCTGTCTGGGTTGCAAATGCAAATTTCCTTTTCTGCCCCTTTCTACAGATTCCGTAACAATTTCTTGTTCTCTTGGGTCCATTCCATTTACCTCTAAGAAACCTCAATTCTTGATGCCTATGTGATAGGCTGAGTTTAAAAGTTTATTCTTTTTGTCTTCTTTCTTGTCTTTATTCTAGGCCAAGGGTACTTAACTTGACAGTCAAGGGTGATAACACCATGGTGTACACACATATGAATAATTATTTAGAGGGAGTCCCTTGCTTTTCTTGGGAGCTATTGGTGATTTGGTGGTAGGTGAGAGAGTTGGATTTCACTCTAGCTGATTCTCCTCAAGTATAGCTAATACCATCTGAAAGTGAAGATTCTCGTGTTGCAATGAATAGATTTCAATGGAGCTGCCAGACTAAGAAACACTAGAAAGAAAATCCTGGCCCCTATTTCCAAAAATAGCTAATGAAAACCCTATGTACGAGTCACCATGGCCCATGGGGTCACGTGAGTTGATGTCACCACAGCATTGCTTTCAACAACATTGCTTTCAGTAGATCATCAATGCTACTCTTTTCTGCCCTAGATTCACCTTCAACTAGACTTTCATGTCAACTTCTGATTTCTTCATTATTCATTGTGTCTCCAGTTCCGTCTTTTCATCAGCCTCTCTTTTCTCAAAACTCTTTCACTGTGTTAGACTACTTAGTTCATTGTTTATTCTCTGTCCATGTCCTCCTCTGCTCTGCCCTAGTCCATTATTGTCTGGCCCTGACAATGAACTTCCAGTTCAGTATAAAATCATCATCCCCCAAGCCACGTTTACATATCACATGTGTAGAATAACCTCTTTGTGTTCAGTGGGAAGGGACACAATTACACGGCATGAAGTTAGAGTAAGAAACAACTCATTACACTCTTACATCTATATAGAAAAGTACTCAGCTTTGATTAGACTCCTGCTGTAGGCAATCAATCCAGATATTCAGGATCACAATGGGATTTTTGTTCTGTGTTTCCAGATTGATTTTTTTCCCCAACATCTAGCGTGATAGTATGGAAGAAACACTGGATCTAAAAGATATACACCTACATTCAAATTCTGCCCTTACCAGTTGTCTAACTGGGAAAGTGGAGTAAGCTGTCTGAAGCTCAGTTTAGCCACATGGGAAATGGAGGTAATCACATCTTGTTCAGTTAGGTGTGGACGACCTGCATTACTTATAGTAAGTCAATGATTTATTTGATCTTAACTTCCTTGGACTCTGTGTTGTCCATGGGGTCACAGTTTGTTGCAGTTGATGCAATAGCACACAACACAACAAATGAGCTAGATGGAATAAGAGAACGAATTCTGCAGTTGGCTGTTTCCCTTTGCCACTTACTAGATGTCAATAGTTATAGAAAGGCTCCAGGCCTTTTGTTCATAGGATCGCTATGAGTCATGCTTGACTCAAAGGCAATCAACAACAGCAACAGGGAGCTCTGGTGGCTTAATGGTAAGCAATTGTGCCACCAACCAACCCAAAGGCACATGGTTCAAATCCACTGGCTGCTCCATGGGATAAAGCTGGGATATCTCCTCCTGTGCAATTAACTGCCTCTCAGAACCTGTTGAAGGGTCAGCTCAGACTTGGTTCAGACTCAGTGATGAACAATAGCAGTTACATCAAGGGGATTTGATAGCCTAGTAATGAGTTGTGCTGCCAACTCTTCTGACTCGACTGTACCCAACAACACTGCCTTCACACTGCCATTAAGTCAGCCTTGACACCTCGCCACCCTGTAGAACAGAGAAGAACACAGAGTGTCCAAGGTTCTAATCTTTATGGACATAGACTGCCACATTTTTCTCTTTGCAAAGCAGCTGACTTTCTGGTTAGCAACAGAGCATTTTATAACAGTGTCACTGGAACTACCAGCTTACTTTATACAGGAGATTTCAATCAGAATATGCTTTGTAAACTGGCGCTTGTTGCTAAGGTGTCTGGATGGTGCATCTCCTTCTAGGGAGGAGTGAGCCAGAGAATCCTAACCAGACTTCTCAACACCCCCTCCCCACCCTTTCCTTGAGGCTGGTGTATCCCCAGGAGAAGGTCAAACAGGAGACCTTTCCTGGCTCCTGTCCCTGGGAAAGTAGGGCAGATTCTAGTAGCCTGGAGGGAATTGGGCCTGAAATTAAACCCCGAGGCACTCCCAGGTCTGAGAGATGCCAAATCATCAACTTTCCATTTCTTGGCCTAAGTGACAAACGAGCTTCTTAAAGTCTCCTAGATAAATCCAGCAAGGAAAAAAAGAATATGCGTGCTATTTTTTTTTTTATCCAGCATTCCTGAGTAATGGATGTGCTTTAAAATATAAGGGTTTTTCCAACTATGTGTTTACCATTTGTCTCTACACGCAAGTGTTTTCCATTAGCACATGTACTGTTGGTGTATCTTACCACATTAGACCCTAACCATCTAAGAAGCAGTGTTTCACCCAAAAAAGCTGAGGGCAAACACAATTCATGTCCCCAGGAGACAGGCTGTTAGAGTTAAACAGCAAGCATGCTAATTGTCTTCAGGAATGTTTTCTTCTGAGAGGAAAAACAAAAATTCTGGAACTCTCCAGAACTCCTCCCAGGTCCTACCTCTGACCCAGCTCTGCAGATGTCCAATTCTAAAAAAGGTTCCGGAACTCTCCATCGGCATGTTCGCTGAGGGAAAAAGCTTTGCTTCTGCCATGCCTTTATTTGGTCCAAATAGACAAAGCCTTAGATGTCACTGGAAAAGTGCAGGAAGGGGTGGGAGGAGGAAGGGATCACATTTTGCTTTCTGATAACCGTGAATTTTCGTTGTTTCATCTGGCTTTCAACTTTCATCAAAACAAGTTGTTTACCAAGATTAATGCCGGTATAAAAAAGGCCTCAGATAGTTCTACCTGTGGTGCTAAGACTCAATAATACAGTGCTCAAATTACACTGTGCTTCAGTGGGGCGGCTTCAATGTGTTATTGTGAGCTGTTTTCTGTTGGTTTAAAGTGAGATGACATAGAGACAGATTAGCGAAAACCACAGACATTATAAATTGCAATTTGGCCTCGAAAGATGAATGAAGAAGAAACGCTTTGATCTGTGATTCAGAGCTGAGCTGCAGTATTTGCAGAAAAACATGTCTGGGGCGGGAGACAGGGAGAGAGAAAAGAGCCTTTGGGTATTGAAAAGAGTATTTTCTTGAATTATGGATAAACTAAATGAGTATGAGGGCTCAGGCAGAGAGTGCAATTCTCTTATGCCTGCAAGGGTGGATGTGAGGGGACTGACATGTTAGAACACCTGGTCTGAGAAAGCACTGTGGGATCTAACCTGATTCCTATGTGGTCTTCCCACAATGCAGGGCTCTTGAGAAAAGGGCTTTACGGGGCATGCTCAGCCTCCTGCAGAGTCTCTCCCAGCCCTCCTCTTCAATAACTATGTGTTGGATGCTGCCCAGGCAGAGGAGGTGCCCTGGCCCTCCCCTAGTATAGGGGACAGTCATCCGGGGTGACCCCCAAAAGGCCACCACCTTGACAGCTTCTCAACATCACACAGGACCAGGACATCCCTGGACAGTCAAGCTGCCCTCCACCTTGCTCTCTAATGTCCACATCTCCCTGAACTTCCATCTCGGTCCTCAGCCATGTACCCCTAGTGGCATTGTGCAGTGTTAACGTGGGAAAAGGGCTCTAATTCTTTCCAACTTGCAGATGGGTCAAGTGAGGCTCAGAGAGGAAAAGGGACTACTCTAGGGTCACACAAGTGGCTGTTGAGCCCCCTTTGAGGAAAGGACAACTTCATAACAGAATGGACTTGGTGAAGACCAGATGGAGGGGGTCAGGGAACCTTGGGAAAGATTTCATTCTCATTCTCCCTCTCCCTTTTCCTGCTTCTCCCAACCTACCAGAAGAGAGGCCCTCAAGGCACCTTTCTGACATTCTGTCCCTTGAGGTGGAAGGGTACAGAAAGAGAACTATGTAATCAGGTAACCGATATAATGTCAAATAATGTATTGCATTGGACTGCAGCTGCTGAAGGGAGTGCTGGTGGTGTAGTTCATATGAAGTTGTACCACTAACCCCAAGACTGCATCTCTAGCTGTTCAAATCCCCCAGTGGCTCTGCAGGAGGAAGATGGGCGATTTCCTTCTGTTGTGATGTACAACCTCAGAAACCTAATGGAAAGTCACTATGAGTCAGAGCCAACTCAGGAGCAATTTATTCTTATCATTGAAATGTATCGAATATTTATTGTGTGCCTGGCACTGCAGATATGAATTAATTTATTTCATTTCACCACTATCCTGAGAGGTACAGATTTAATTATGAGGAAGATCCTCAACAAACTGAATTGACACAAAGGCTGTAAAAATGGGCTTGGGTGAATCAGAGACGGTAAGGATGGCATAGGGTAGGGCAAGGTCCAGATCTGTCACAGGGTCGCTATGAGTCGTAGTCCACTCAATGGCACCTAACAACAAACAACAAAATGTGCTGTAGTGTAGTCTGTAGGGAGTCGTGGCATGTCAGAGGTGTCACATCCCTGTGGATCTGAGTAGGCCTGCTGCTCTGCAGGGGAAAAGTAGGCAATCTCTTCCTGTGCAATTTGTTGTTGTTGCTGTTGTTCTTAGGTATCCAACTGACTCATGGCTGACCCTCCAGTGGATTTTCAGAGGCAATAAATCACACAGAGGGAGACTGCCCATCTTCCTCCCTCAGGGTTGCTCGTAGACTCGAACTACATGCCTTCGGGTTGGCAGCACAACTTCTTACCAGTCATTCACCAGAGCTCCCTCCTGTGCAATCTACTGCCTCTGTAACCTACCGGAGGGTCTGCTGTGAGTCTGTTCCCACTCAGAGACAGGGCAATGCTTTTTGTATAGCTGTGTTTACAACTACATTGGAGAATAAGTTGTTTTTATGCTAATGAGGCAGAAATCGTGTAGGATGTCTCCGGAGTCAATCTCTGGTGAGATATAAAAAAAGTTAAACATAAGTTGGCAAGCAGAGGTGGGCACAGAAAAATGCCAAGCCCCATGAAGATCTTCTAAGAGCAGCGGCTCAAGGAGGCAGGAACTTCCTCCAGAGCCACCACTGAGGAAAAGCCTGCTGCTGGGGCTCGTGTTCTGAATTTGGACTGGCAGGGGGGTTACTTAGCTATCCACTCATAGCATTGCTGTGAAAGCAGCACTAGATAACATAGAGGTACACTGATTATCCATTTTTTACACAGAGGGAAACTGGACTTAGAAATAGTAGATTCCACATCTCATAAACAGCACAGTCACTCTGTGACTCCAGAATTTGGTTTTTTGACCGTAGCTAACCAATTTTGAGCTTCAGAACATTTCAGAAATACCAGGTGCCTGGGAACAGGTGCCTGGGCCTCACCTGAGTCTTCACAGCACCTTCAGGTCTGGTGCCTCCACCCCCAGTTTCCTCCAACTCTCTCCCCTGAAAGAGCTCCTAGCCACTCTTGTAGCTTATCTGACAGCTCATCGCTCTCCTCCCAAACCGCTCCCTCTTGACTCTACATTTCTTTCCTGACCTCCCTCAAACAGTTACCCTCAATCTCTTTTCATCACTGTCTTCTCCTCCGCCCTCCCCTGAATTCCCACACCTGGGCCTCCCAGGCTCACACACCCTTCTCTTTCTTCCTCTTCACCTTTGTCAACAAATCTCACTTTGATCTGAGGTACATTTCCTGACCTTCCACCCTTTTGCTAGCATAGATGGTATTGCAAACACCAATTTACAAACACATGTCCTAAGATCATTCTTACTCTATTTGGGATGGTGGTGGTGTTATCTAAGGAAGTCATAGTGACCCTCCAGCTGGTTTTCAGAGGCAGTAAATCATACAAGAGAAGATTGCACATCTTTCTCCGGCAGAGCAGTTGGTGCAATCGAACCACGTGATTTTGGTACGGCAGCACAGCTCCTTACCACTAGGCCACTAGAGGGAAATGGGTGCCAGAGAGTGTATTATTATTATTATTATCATCATCATCATCATCATCTTCCTCTTCATTTAATAGGGTTTCAAAGGGGCAATCTCTGTCTGTGAGCACAACCCTGGGTGCTGCCAACATGAGTTGAGTAAAACATGCCCTGTGGCTTCAAGGCCTCTGCTCCAAGGAGTCTTAATCCATGTGCATTTAGAAGACAGTTGCCAGGCTTATCTTTTGAGGGGTCAAGGAGTGAATTCAACCTCCAACCTCTTCATTAGCAGATATGCACGTTAACTTACCACTCAGGGATTGACTATGGTAACCCGAATCAAAATTGACCTGAAATGGCAATTAGACGAGATGGTCTCAAAAGCACACATCTAATTGTCTGTTTAGGGGGAAATAAAGATAGTGGGGCTGTCCTTCATGCATGCATTCATTCATTCATTCATTCATTCACTCAGTCACTCAAAAGATATTTTGTTGTTTTGTGAGATGCTGTTGTGTTGATTGGGAAGCATGGCTTCTATGAACAAAGGTAAGCCTCGCCCTAGCTTGCACCATCCTCAGTCTCCACCATGTTCAAGCCCTTCCCTCTGGTGACTGTGTCTTACATTCCTTTGAGGGTCTTCCTTCCTTTCAAGAACCCTCGACTTTTCCAAACTTAACATGTCTTTTTCCAAGAGATATATGAAGTATCATCTATTCAGCCAGGCAACTTTTTAGGCGCTTTCACTTATATGAAATAGAAATAAATAAACAAGCAAATGTTTCATTTTGAGAGGGTTTTTGTGGTTACTAGGGACAGGAGGAAGGGGAAAGGGAGAATCATTGTTCAGGAAACATGAAGTACCTGTTAATGGTGATGGAAAATTTGGCAACAGATTCAGGTGATGGTTGCACAACGTGATTAATGTCGTTGGTATCGCTGAAATGCACCAGTGAAAAATGTCGAATTACAAATGTGTTAGACCCATTTTTACTATAATATCAAAAAAAAAAGAATATTTGCGGTTCAACAAAAATCCCAGAATAGCAGAAAACAAAAAGCAGGGCCTTTATTATCTAGGACCTACAAGGGGAAAGACTAAGCGAGGATTATACCACAAAGTAGCCGTAGGTGCCCCAGGGCGGAGGCAGCAGCTTACCACCTGCCTGAACAAGTCAGGAGAAGGCTTTGTGGAGGCAGCTTGGGGGTAGGTTCTGGAGAATGAAATGATCCTTCAAAAGGAAAGGAGGAAAAGGAAGGTGCACAGGGTATGGTCAGAGTAAAAGGAGAGAGAAGTGGGGAGAAAAGCAGCATTCAAAGATTGCAAGCTGATGCGTATGGCTGTGAGAATGGGGCGCGAGGAGAGCGCAGGAAATGAAAGTGGGAGGACCAACTGGGCCAGAAAAATAAAAGTACTCCCCTTTTGCTGGGCTAGACAGCAACTACCTCTTGGCCTTCCTGTGTATCACTTGCCCTTTCTGTTGACCACATTCCCGGGTGTCTAAACTGATTCTCCTGTTTGCATGGTGACCTTGGCACCATGCAGCCCTCGGGGCCTCTGTGAGTCATCAGCCCACCACATAGACCGTGAACCACGCTGAGGTCAAGGCTACTTTATTACAGCAGAAAGAACTCTGCGGGCACAAATGCTATACAAGTATTTAATTACGGGTGCACAGTTTAATTACTTAGTCCAGCTTTATATGACTTAATTTATAAATATAATTCACAGTTCCCTTGTTTCCTTCTCAAGCCATTTAGCTCATAAATAGTGCTGTCTCTGAGAGTTCCCTAGTCCTTTCTTGCTGGGCTCCAGGCCAGCTGGGTAGCTAGGTGAGGGAGAGAGAGGCAGAGGGGGCTTTTTATTACTGGTCTTGTTAAGAATGTCTGGTGTGTGGTGGTAATAAAAGGCAGGCTGATTCTGGTTGGGTTCGTTAAAGTTTGCAAACTGTGTAAAGACAATCCCCCTTATTGTCTGCATTCAGGATAGACCTATTCATCCTGGCACTTCTCCTATGCTCAGACACAACCGTAGCTCCACCTTAAAACCAGCTCTCTGCATCAACCTGCTAAGGGTTTCCTATAGGCCTCTACTAGTAGCATTCTTTCATTCAACCAGCAATTGTTTAGCACCTACTGTGTGCAAGGCATTGCTTGTAATGATGCTAAAAATAAAAGTTGATTCTGACTCATGATGATTTCTCCAGTGAATTTCTGAGATTGGAAATATTTACAGGAGGAGATTGCCCATTTTCTCTATAACTGGTAGATTCGAACTTCTGGTCTTTTGGTTTGCAGCACAACATGTAACACACTGCTTTGGGCATGTTGCCAAGTGGGACCAGCCCTCCTAGAAGGACATCATGTTTGTGAGGGTAGAGCATCAGCACAGGAGAAGAGGACCCTGGATGAGACGTACAGACACACTGACTGTGGCCATGGGTACAGATGTGACAGGGACAGTGAGGGTGGCTCAGGATGGGGCAGGGTGCAGAGCTATTGTTCAAAGGGTTGCTATGAGTCGTCGTCGACTGGGCAGCATGTATCAACAGCAACAAAAACCACAAGAGCTTCAGTGATGTGGAAAGCTGGAGTAAAATAATAGTTACTACGCCCTCACTAGGTACCAGGCACTGTTCCAAGCCTTTCAATGTTGATTGCATTTAATCCTCTGAATGACCTTGGAAACAAGGCTCTGGTTGTTTACATGAGTGGTCTTTAGCCCTGCTTTGGATGCTGGATCCCACCCTTGGAGTTTCTGATTTAATTGGTCTGAGGGGTCACCTTGTCATAAGGATATTAAATAAACACATACTTTCCATCAAAACTCTGTTCCTAGAGAGTCAATTCAACTTATAATGACTTTGTAAGAGTAGATCTATCTCCTTACAGTTCCCAGGGCAGTAAATCTTTACAGAAGCAAACTGCTGCATCCTTTTCCTGTGAAGCAGCTAACAACTTCAAAGAGTCAACCTTTGAGTTAGCAGTCAAGTACTTAACAACTGTGCCAGCAGCACTTCTTCACACATACACACATGAATATACATACCCCAAATCTCTATACCCAGACAACTCTAACATCCAGCAAAGCTTGAGAACCCTACGGATAGATGGAGGGAAGGCAGACAGGCTGGCCAGCTGGGAGCCTGAGCCTTCCTATATGGGCTACGGGCTCCATACTCCATGCTAGGTCCCTGAACTTCTAAAGTTAGCACAGTATAACAAATGGCATATGTCACAGCAGAAACTGCACAATGAACTTGGGTATTTTATGATATTTGTGCAGGCTGTACAACATGGAGGCCTCGGGCAGACAGACCTGTTTTCCAGGTCCAGCTCCACCACATCTGAGCTGTGTAGCCAGGGAGTGTTCCCTCAGCTGAGTCTCTGCTTCTCTGCTCTAACACCCTGCAGAAAGGCTGGGGGAAAGCCCATGGGAAATGCACAGCCTGGCACACAGCTTTCATTCAGGAAGTGAACAGCCACCCGATTCCCTTGGCTATATTTAATTTTCAAATGCTTCCAATCAAATAATGATCGTATCAGTGGTTAAATTTGTAAATGTCCTTTCCTTTTAAATGTCTAGCCTATTAGATTGGACATGTGTGGTGCGAGAGCTGGAATGCATAAGCCCGGGGTTTTTGCTGTTTTTTAATCATCCTTTGCAATCATCGGTGAGCTCTGGTGGCCTGGTGGGTAAGGAGTTGCACTGCCAACTCAAAGGCAAATAGTTCAAAGCCACCAGCTGCTCTGAGGGAGAAAGCTAAGCAATCTCTTCCTATAAGATTTAAAGCCTCTAAAAACCCACTAGAGGAATAGCTTTGAGTCGGTTCTAAGTCAAGGGTAATGAGTTGTTGAGTTGATTCATCAGGTGTGAATAATCATAGCTGCTGTTCACTGAAAACTGTTTCAGACTTGATATGAAGGACCTCAGATATGCTTGCTCATTTAATCTTCACTCTAGCACTACATCTGGCTCTTGGCTTGGTTTTGTGTTGCTCCAAAGCTAAGAAGAGTCCACTCTACCCACGCCTCCAAACTAGAATATGCAACAATTACTGTACATGCTACACATTCCAAAATGGTTACTTAAAAAAAAAAAAAACAACTCAAAGACTCAATGCTGTCAAATTGGAGCTGACTCAGAACTGACCCTCCAGCGGATTTTCAGAGGCAGCAATTCTCATAGGAGAAGACTGCCTGTCTTTCTCCTGTGGAGTTGCTCATGGATGTGAACCAGCACCTGTGTTGTTGCCAGGAGGGACCAGCCCTTGTTTAAATTAGCAGAGGAACTCCTTCCGGGCTCAGCCACCAGAATTCCCTGAAATATTTATTATGATCTTTTATAATGATGTCCTGGTGGTGCAATGGTTAAGTACTCAACTGATTACCAGAAGGCTAGTGGTTTGAACCTGTGAGCCTCAGCCCGGGAAGAAGTGGCAATCTTCTGGGGCAGTTCTACTGTGTCCTGTAGGATTACGTGAGCCATGTCCAACTCAGTGACCATGAGCTTGATGAGTTTATATCTTTACAGAAAAGGTTTGCCAAGTCCTGCTCTGTAGATAGGCATCATTGTGCCCATTGTACAGAGGAGAAATCTGAGTTTTAATTACTTTAGAATTTTCAGAAAGCTGAAGTAATAATGGGAGGCCACACAGATAGGAAATGGCAAGTCTCGGGTCCAGGTCTAATCCTTCCCACCCTCTTCCAGATCTTAAACAAGGGTCCTGGTGGCACACAGATTGATAACTAAATTTCTAACCAAAAGTCAGCCTGCTTTCACAAAGACACTGCCTTGGAGCCCTATGGAGCAATCTAATTCTGTTCTACTGGGTTGCGATGAGTCAGAATCAACTCAAAGGGAATGGGTTTGTTGTGTTTGTGTTCCCTTAAACACATACTTGAATCATCTGCAGATCATTCCTAAAGAGTTTATGACACATGCCTGTTCTGTTGCCCACACCCCAGTGCACACTGTACCTCAGCAACACTTATACTGGGGGGAGGCCCCAACTTGGTATCAGTTCCTTCTCCCACACAACCCACAGAGTTTTCGAAGCAGCAGCAGGTCAACGGCTCAGAGAGTTAGAATCCCCAGGAGGCCATGGTGAGAAGAGACTGCAATGTATAGTCTTCAGGGAGTCTGGATTACAGCTAGAGGAGACAAGCAGTGTTTTCCTCCCACAGGAAAACATGCTCAAAGGTTTCTGCATCTGCCCCAGTTCCAGCAGCTTAGCTCTAACTCTCCGTGTGTGTGTGTGTGTGTGTGTGTGTGTGTGTGTGTGTGTGTGTGTGTGTAGGTGTGGGGGCATGCACTTCAAAGCCACACTGGTTCTTCAAGCTCCAGCAGGTTTCCAGTTGAGTTAAGCTCCAACTTCTTCTGTTCCATATTCAGCTGTTGTTGTTGCTGTTGTTATGTGCCTTAGAGTCACTTGCGACTCATAGCGACCCTATGTACAACAACCCTAAACTCTGCTCTGTCCTGTGCCAATCGCACTGTCTCTGACACTCCCATCCTGATTATCCCAGTCACTGAATCAACCCACCTCATAGAGGGCCTCCGCCCTCCCAAGCATGATGTCCCTCTCCAAGGACCTGTCCCTCCCTATACCATGTCCAAAATATATCAGACGAAGCCCCAGAATCCTTGCCTCCAAGGAGCAGCCTGGTTTAACCCTCTCCAGGATGAATCCGTTTGTTTTCTTGGCAGTCCATTCAGCAGGGAGGTTAGTTTAAGGTTCTGATCCTGCAAGAAAAATGACCACACTAAGAGCTCTGTTACCATGCCCAGCTGAGGATTGCGGTGCCCGCTTTGTCATCTCCACTGCTTCACGAGGAGTTGTCACAGACACCATCAGCAAGCACCCTGGAGTCAAGGACTCAGAAGGCAAAAAATACACTTTGTCCTGAAACTAACCTGAACGTAAGTCCATCTTTCTTAGATATTTTAGCAGATGAGGTGCCTCAGGGACATCAGTGTAGTAGAAAAAGACAGAAAAGCAAACCTGTGGTCACTGATAGTGTACGGCTCAAAGCCAGCCTCCAGAGGGTCTCTGAGACTGTAAATCCTTAGAGGAGGAAACTGCCTCTCCTTCCACAGAGCACATGGTGGATTCGAACTGTCACCTTTTGAAGAACAGCTCAACATGTTACGCACTATGTCACATTTTGTCAAAGGAAAGGGTACGGGAAAAGTAACTAACATTTGGTTAATCAGACCAAGGGGACAGGGTTCAAACCCACCAGCAATTATGTGGAATAAAGGCCTGGTGAGTCCCTTCCATAAAGATTATAGTCTAGGAAAGCCCAGGACATTTAATTCTGTCCTTTGAGGAGCCCTCATACATGCTGCTGTTATTGTTATTAGGTGTCATAGCGTTGACTACAACTCATAGTGAATCTATAAACAGTAGATTCAAACCAGACCCCATCTGCATCATCTGTTAAACTTAAGTACATTTTACAATCCATTTTGTTAAGAGTCTTCTTTTTCTCTGACCCTTCACCTTTCTAAGCCTCATGTTATTTTGCAAGGACCGGCCCCTCCAACCAACATGCCCAAAATAAGTGTGATGAAGTTTCCCCCTTCTGGCCTCTGAGGAGCACCCTGGTTGCACTTCCTCCCAGAAAGACTTGTTTGTTCTTACGACAGACGATGCGGTATTCAATATTCTTCACCACCACAACTCAAAGGCATCAATTCTCCTTCTGTCATCCTTATTCATTGTACAACTTTCACATACAAAGGAAGGAACAGAAATGACAAAGGCTTGGGCCAGGTACACCTTGGTTTTTAAAGTGACATCATTGCATTTCAGCAGTTTGGAGAGGTCCTTGACAGCAGATTTGCCCAATGCAACAGGTCTTTTGATTTGGATTGCATGATAAAAATGGCTAAATATTGAAAGTGAGTTGTTATACATCAAAAGTTGTATAACATCCAAAGTTGTTTGGATTCACCAGCCACTCTGTGGAGGAGGAGGCAAACTTCTGTCAAGATTTACAACCTTCCTTGGAAAACAGGCTGCCATGGGCTGAGGTTGACTCTACGGAAAGGAGTTTGGTTTGAGTCTGATTTGCATGGTTGCTTTGAGTCAGAATCAGTTTGACAGGATGTAGCAACAACATTCTACTAGCAAGAAGCTCTGGTGGTTCAGAGGTTAAGCCCTTCACTGCTAACCTCTCAGGGAGCTTTGGCGGTCTAGTCTATTCATAGAGTTGTGCTGCTAATCCAAGGTCACATGTCTCTGGAGGTTAGGATCCCCTGGGAGCTTTGCTGGGGAAAGGAGGAGAAATCTTCTCTGTGCCATTTACAGCTTCGGAAACCCAGCTTTGATTTCATTTCATTCACATGGCAATAGCTGACTGACTGCCAAGGTCACAGTTCAAAGCCACCCAGAAGCCCTGCAGGAGAAAGACTAGTTGCTTAGGTTACACCTCAGGGCGACCCCAGGTGTGCAGAGTGGAACCACTCCCCAGGGTTCTCACGGCCATGGCCTATCACTTAAAGCTCGTCATCCCTGTCTTCACAGGCACCTTGGGTGGGCACAAGAAGCCAGGCTTTGGGTTAGTGGTGGTTGTTACATGCTGTTGAGTGGCAATTGACTCAGGGTCTCTTGCTAGTAGAATGTTTGTTAATGTATAATGAAGGAGAAGAAGGAGAATCCACAGTGAGAAGGAGTGACATAGTGGCTTCAGTAAGTGATTCAAACGTATCAT
This sequence comes from Elephantulus edwardii, assembly GCF_000299155.1. Classification (NCBI taxonomy): domain Eukaryota; kingdom Metazoa; phylum Chordata; class Mammalia; order Macroscelidea; family Macroscelididae; genus Elephantulus; species Elephantulus edwardii. Next base: position 18,186,378 of record NW_006399806.1, read on the forward strand.
GAGGTTGGAGCAAGGCCAGACAAGGCTTTGCTCTCTCGTGCATTAGGTGTATGAGCTGGAGCCAGCCTGAGGGCAACCAGCAACAACTCAAGCCACGAAGGGCAGAGAGGAGCCCCCAAGAACATCACAAAGAGCAAGAGCACTAGCTCAGTCTGGGGAGCCAGAAGATTTCTCTTAGGAAAGGAGATTTAACAAGACACAGGGAGGCACTGGGCATTCCAAGCACTGGGAAGTCCTTGTGGAGGAAAGAAGCATGTCTTTCAAAGAAGTGAAAAACCACTGTGGTCACCAGAGGAGCAGGACTGACATGTGAGCTGAGAATTTTAAGGCCATCAGAGGCTAAGCATCCAGGGTCTCAAATGCCGAGTAAGGCTGCTGGCTTGATTCTCAGAAGTCACAGAGGAATGGCAGCCATGGAGAAACATGCAGCCCTGAAGAAGGGCAAATTCCTGCAAGTAAATAGCAAACATGTATGCAAATATAGGTTTCTCTCTGCTGCTTCCATTGTACCTGGCACATTTACCTTATTTTTAAAGAGACACTTGCAGGTGTGGTGCATTGATGAGCATCCTGCTAACAAAAAGGGGATCTGACATGGAAGAAAAACCCTAAATTAGGAACCATTAGTCTTGAGTTCTATGTCTGCCACACTCTATTGCTGTGTGTGAGGGCTGGCTGGACTTTTAACTCCCATGGGTCTGTTTCCTTACCTTCAAGAGGGAGCGTGGACCAAGTGCTCAATGAGAGCATGAAGAACACTTAAAGCCCCACACATTGTTAGTTGTCATCCAATTGACTCTGCTTCTTAGTAACTCTAGTACAACAGAATTAAATATTGCAGTCTTATTCCATCTTTATGATACTTGGCTTATCTTAATCTGGATTCATTTCAGTACCTTCTAACCTATGAGGTGGAGAAGCACTTACCTGGTAGTACTGTACAGGACAATGTGAAACTAGGAAAACTATATGTTTGAGTTGTAGCCATTCTCCATGCCTATTCTGTCCGTGTGCTGAGCAAATCATTTGAGAAGCTGGACTATAGAAAGGAAAATGTGGCTTCAGGATTGGAGGAAGACTCATGAACAACTTTGTGTTATACAGATGACACAACCTTGGTTGCTGAAAGTGAAGAGGACTGGAAGCACGTGGTGCAGAAGATAAAAGACTACAGCCTTCAATATGGATGACATCTCAACATCAAGAAAATCAGAAGATTCACCACTGGACTAATCAACAACACCGTGATAGATGGAGAGAAGACTGAAGTTACCAAGGATTTAATTTTGCTTGGATCCACAATCAACACCCAAGGGAACAATAGTCAAGAAACAAAAAATAGTCAAGAAACAAAAACTAGGTGTGTTGCACTGGCCATATCTGCTGTCAAGGACTCTCCAAAGTGCTATAAGAGCAACGATGTCCATTTGAAGACTAAGGTGTGCCTGATCCAAGCCTTAGTCTTTTCAGTTGCTTCCTGTGCATCTGAAAGTTAGACAATGAATAAGGATAATAGAAGAAGAATTGTTGACTTTGAATTTGTGGTGTTGGAGAAAAGTACAGAATATCGCATGGGCTGTCAAAACGTGTTTGTCTTAGAGGAAGTCCAATCAAAGTATTCCTTAGAAGAAGCAAGGATGGTGAAACTTTTTTTTCTCATATGCCCTGGGTATGTTGTGAGGAGAGATCAGTGCATACATCATGCTGGGCAAGGTGGAGGGTCAGAGAAAGAGAAAAAGAGCTTCAAAACATGGACTCACACAGTGATTATAACAATGGGCTCAAACATAGCAGGGATCTTGAGAATGGCTGTTGCTCACAGAGCTACTATGATGTGTCAACAGTTGTCAACTACATCTGACAACCATAAACAATACTCAGCTGTGATTCAGAAGACTTCCTTAAGCTTACTGTTTGCAGTAGATTGACAGATCTTCTTAATCTATGTTAACTTGGGAGCTCCGCTGAAACTAGTTCATTATGATACTCTTCCCACCATAGGGACACTGCTGATACTTGAAAGACCCATGTCATAACATAATGTTTGTATATGTCATCAGGTTGTAAGCAATTCATGGCTGACCCTCCAGTGGGTTTGCAGAGGTTGTCAGTTGCATGGGAAGAGACTGTGCATCTTTTTCCCACAAAACAGCTGATAGATTAAAAATGCCTGCTTTGGGGTTGGCAGGCAACTCTGTAACCACTAGGCCATCAGCCCTCCATAAATATCATGTTGTTGTTGTTGATGGAAATTCCACTACAGATACCAAATTCATTTTTCAAGGAGGTCAAAGGGGAAATTGTCAACTTTCTTTGGAGAGGAAAGAGACCCCAAATAACCAAAGCACTTCTGAAAAACAAAAATTAAGTGGGAGGCAAAGCACTCACTGATCTCAAAACTTACTACACAGAGATAACCAAAACAGCATGGTGCTGGTCCAATGACAGGTACATAGATCACTGGAACAGAATTGAGAACTCAAAAATAGACGCAGCTATTTATGGTCAGCTGATAATAGATGAGGGGGAAAAAAACCCTATCAAATGAGAAAATTATAATATCTTCAACAAATGGCGCTGGCAAAATTGAACTACTATCTGCAGAAAACTGAAAGGGGATCCACATCTCTCACCATACACAAAAATCACCTCCAGGCAGATCAAAGATCTGAGAGTAAAGTCCTAAACCATAAAGTTCATCAGAGACAAACTGAGATCAAGCTTAAGTGGCTTAGTCTATGAGTGTATGAACATAATATAAATAAAATATTGTATAAAACAATGTGTATTAATTATTGTATGCAAACCAATAACAAAGAAAAAATACATGTTTGTAAAAAATCATGTTGTTGTTGTTGTATGCTTTCACATCAGAACCAGCTCATAACTGACCCACCAGTGGGTTTTCAAAGGCAGTAAATCACACGAGAGGAAATTCCTCATCATTCTCCCAAGGAGAATCCCAAAGAGGATTTGAACAGCATGCCTTTGGGTTGACAGTGCAATGCCTTACTACTAGGTCAGCAGAGATCCCTTCTAAGCATCATGCTGTTGTTTCTTTTGTGTGCCATCAAGTTAGAACCTACCCATAGATGATCCTATAGCGGGTTTGCAGAGGCAGTAAATCACATGGGAGGAGATTGCCCATTCTTCTCCTATCGAGCACCTGGTAGATTTGAACCATGTGCCTATGGGATTACACACAGCTTCTTACCACTAGGCTATCAGAGCTACCTAAAAATCATAGAAACGCTCAAACCAGCACAGTATGACATATCAACAGCCCAGATGGTAGAAAACAACTGGTAGTGCTGCAATCCCAAAGGCACGTGATTCAAATACACCAGATGCTCCACTGGAGAAGGAGGGGCAATCTCCTCTTGTACCAGTCAGATCCGACTCTACAGTACACACACGCAAAATAAATAAAATAAAATTTAAAAACAACTATGAGATATCATCTCACCCCAGTAAGAATAGCAAAATTTAACACAACAACAAGCAACAAATGCTGGCGAGGTTGTGGAGAAACCTGGAACCCTATTCACTGTTGGTGGGAGTAAAATGGTGCAACCACTGTGGAAGGCGATATGGCGCTACCTCAAAAAGTTGCAAACAGAGATACCATTTGAACCAGCAATTCCACTACTGGGAATATACCCCAAAGAGATCATAACTGACATCCAAGCAGATATATGCACACCCATGTTTATCACGGCTTTGTTCACAATAGCAAGGAGTTGGAAACAACCTAAGTGCCCATCAACAAAAGAATGGATAGAGAAGCTGTGGTATAGTCACACAATGGAAAACTATGCTGCACTGAAAAACAATGAACTCATGCAATATAATTCAAAATGGGTGACCCTGGAGGACATTATGCTGAGTGAAGTATCTCAGTCACAAAAGGACAAATACAGCATGGTGCCCCTGTTGTAGAATGGGACTGACATCAGGGTTGAGATGAGACTGAGAAAGATGGGGTAAATAAAGTGTACTGCATTGAAACAGATGAGGGAGAAAACTTATTTAAAAGGGATATGTTATTAAGTATTTTTGTCATGACAGGAGTCCAGAGAGAAGGCTGCATAGTTGAGTAGACCTGGGTGGAGGGATTGTAAAACAATGAAATAATTTTTCTTTTACTTTTCCAAGAGGTTAGTGTAGTAGGGGAGAGAGTTGGGAGGGGAGAAAAGTGCAACAATGAATGAATGGAAATGCAAAGTCTCTGTAAATTTTCATTGGAATTAATAATAAATTTTAAAATAAATATCTTTTTTGGGGAAAAACCCAACACAACTGGTAACCTATAGTAAATGTTGATGTTACTTTTCTCAGCTTCTTTGTAGTTCTTGGTATAAGTTCTGTGACAATTAAAGTATGTTCTCAGAGCCCTTTCTGCCGGGCACCCAAGCCAATCTTGGTTATTTCTGAAGTTGTGGCTCTTAAGTTGATGCCAATTCATAGCGACCCCCTATATGATAGAGTAGAACTGCTCCTTGAGGGTTTCTTAGCTCTACTCTCCATGGAAGCCGACTGCTAATTTCTGCTCCTACACAGTTGCTGTGTGGGTTTGAAATGTTGGCCTTTCTGTTGAAAGCTAAACACTTAATCGTGCTATCAGAGTTCCTTACTTTTAAAGTAAGAGGGTAAAATGATTCTTTTGACATAATCCTGGAATTCTCCAGTAACACTCAAGAATGCTTATCTTCAGAAAGAAAGCTCAGTTTTATAGCTCACTTAAAAGTTCGCATAATTGATTCACCCCTCTTACAGGATTTACCCAATAACCCACGGGCAAAAAATTTAATTACAATTCTGAAGGGACTTACTGTTCTAATACTGGCAGAGCTTTCGTAGGTTAAGTGATAATTAAAGTTTAAATTCCACTGGGGTCAAGCAACTTTTAAACATGGTCTTCTGCTGCTCCCACTTCACACTGCAACAAAGATAACTTAGTTTTTTAAGCACAGGATGATCTTAAACAAGAAAACATTCTGGCCACCATACATAAAGTGCCTTTATTTAGTTCTGTGGCTTAGTAATGATAAATTGTTACTGGCCTGTGTATGACTGTAGCATGTTTACCGGGTGTGGGGCAGCAGGAAGGGCTAGACTCAGCGATGACAGCAAATATTCCAGGCAGAGCAGCTTCTCTGACACCCTCACCCCGCACTCTGTCATTCTTAGATCTGTTTTGCCCAGCTGCTGTGTGTTTTCTCTGGGAAGGCAAATTCATTTTAATATTAGCTTAAGCAAGGCATAATTAGAAACGCAAATCTGCTGGAAGAAAACAATACAATTCATTCAAAAGCCAAAATTCAATGACTCTTAGATTATCTGTTGTTAAGTACTTCCCACTCCCCCACCCCATATCCTCATTGTCTGCCATCCAATAATTGAAAGCTGTCTGTATATTTAAGCGTGCAGCTGTAATTGCCTGCTAATGTACTCTCCTCACAAGGTCTGTGTCGCATAGGGAAGATTGCTCCTCTTTCTTTTGCAAACTTAATACAGGGGATAGAAAGATGAGGTCTTTTCTAAATTTCTTCTGTAACAGATGCACAATTAGAACTCACTCTGAGTCACACACTAATATTTGTTAGGTTGGGTTTGGGGTTTTTTTACATTGAGTTCTATTTCTTATTTTTCCATAATAATCTTTCCTTGAACTTTGTTTTCAGCTTTCCTCTTTGTCAACAAATACATTTTGTTCCGAGACTTGTTTTGCCCTTTCGTGAACATTTATAGAGCTAAAAGAAAACACAAACATATTCTTTCACATTTTAGCAGGCCAGAAGTCCAGATTCAGGATGCCACTCCTAGGGAAAGACTTTCAGTCTGAGGAAGGATTTTTGTCCCTTTTCAGCTTCGATAGGCCTGGCATCCCTTGGAGAGCTCCATGTTTATTGCATCAACCTTGTCCAGGATTGATGACATTCACCACGTGTGGGCCCAAGGAGCAGAGGGTGATTCTTTCAGGTGGTCCTTCTTGCTTGGTGACATCCTTGACCTCTTCTTATTTGTTTAATTGTTTTAATATAGCAGAAGAAACTTACACACTACATAATCTAATCCTATAGATTGTGTCCTGCCTTATTAACATAGCTACCATAATCCTGCCTCATTAATATCATAGAGGTTGGTTTTACAACATATAGATTACTTACATCAGGGCACAAAGTGGCTTATAATTACATAATACTGTCAATCGTTCCAACCTCATCTGATTCCCACTGATATTGTTGGCACGTGCTGCTGAGGATGAACCAACTCACAGCTGATCCAGCTGTTGAGAGGCTGGAAATTGCGCAGGAAGATACTGACCATCCTTCTCCCATGAAGCAGCTGGTGGAGTCAAACCACCTACCTTTGGGCTGGCAGTGTACCTCTTTGCCACTAGGCCACCAGAGCTCTCTTTTCCCTCTGATAGTACTTCCAAGAACTCTTTGAGCAGCTGCTAATGTCCTTAAATTAGAACCATCTAGTTTGCTGACAGGGCTCTCTGTTGACTTGGTGGTATGGAATTACACTGCTGATACAAAGGTATGAAGTTCAAATCCAATGTGGCAAGCACTTCCAGTCTTCTCACTTTCAGCAAGCAGGAATGTGTCATCTCCATAACAAAGGTTCTCAATGAGTCTTCCTATAATCCTGATGCCACATTCTTCTTCATAAGTGTCCAGCTTCTCAAATAATTTGCTCAGCGTACATATTGAATAGGTATGTAGAGAGGACATAACCCTGATGCACATCTTTAAATTCTGTTGTACTAAGAATCAGAACCAACTCAATGACACCTAACAAGAAAATACCTGACAAACAACAAATAGGTCCCTAGTGAAACAATAGCTTGCTCTACCTAGTCACTGAAAAGTTTGGCCATGTGAATCTATCCAGTGGTACCACAGTAGAAATGCCTGGCAATCTGCTTTCATAAATATCATAGCTAAGAAAAGCCTAGAGAGCAGTCCTGCATTTTAGCACCTGAGCATCACTATGAGTCTGAACCACTCAGATGCAACAGGCAACCAATAAACCTCACCCTACTTCAGTGTTGTCAAGGTGATTCCAACTCCTAATGCAGGACACAGCATGACTGTCCCGTGGAGTGTCCAAGGCTGGAAGTCTTTAGAGGAGCAAACTGTCACGTCTTCCTCCCACATAGTGGTTGGTGGTCTCAAATTCTAACCCTTCGGGTAGTAGTTGAGGGCTTACCCGCTGCATCACCAGGATATGGATTAATTCTGTGGTAGCATGCCCTTGCGGTGACTCTCACATCCATCAGCCATTTCCCAACATGGTGAAGTGCCCAGAAGACAAATGACAGAAGGACAACCCCCAGCCCCACCCACCATGTCCACCATTTCCCCAGGCCTAGTGCAAACCCTGACCGTGCAATGGTGATCCCTGACGATGTGACTATTGCACAAAAGATTGCATAGAATCAGTGACAATCATTGCAAAGCCCAAGAGGAAAGGCTGTGATTTGATTCATCCCGTGTTGGATTATTATGACAAAAGTATAGGCGATTAATAAAATATAAGTTTTGCCCCCAGAGAGCCATCAATGGATGCTTGCAAGGAGTGATAGAGTGGAGAAGAGATGTAAACAACTATCATACAATGGTAATTGCTGTGCCAAGGGATGGGCCAAGTGCTCAGGGAGTAGAGAAGATGGAGTAATTAATGCCATCACTGAGAGGGAAGTCAAACTTCACCGAGAAATCCATCATGTGCTAGTCCTTCAGGAAGGTAAGATGTTGCAATAGAGCCAGCAGGGGCACCCCAAGGGGCGGGAGTGGCAGGAAGACATCACGTTGGGAGATCACAGCGGTGCTGCCACTCTCGGGACTTCTGACCACTCTCACAAAAGAAAATTTCTTTTCACTCACCTGTGTATGAGGATAATTGTATATTTAGCATCTGCTGAGTGAGAAAATATAGTCGAACATAATACAAGTTTAGTAAAGCTCTGAAACAGAAATGTATTCTAGTAATCGTGGTCACTGTTGCTTTAAGGGTATTTATTTTCAAGTAGAATCTAATGCATAAGTAACCACGTGGCCCAGTACAGCTGCCCCCACAGTTACCTAGGCTGCAACATTTACAGAGTGGATCACAGGTCTTTTCTCTTGTGGATCTGTTGGGTGGTTTGAACACCTGACCTGTCAGCAACTAAGACTTTACCCATTGTACCACCAGGTTTCTTTTCAGTAATCACTACAGCATCTATATGCAGTCAACAAAGTAGTGTCTCTGTGTCTCTGTGTTGCTATGTGCCATTGAGTCACTTGTGACTCATAGCGAGTAGTAGCATGTGGTAGTAAGTTTAACGTTGACATATACTTTCCCTCCACAGTCAACACTCTTGGCACCAGCAGGCAGGAAATTAAAAGACAAATTGCATTGGGAAAATCTGCTGTCAGGGACCTCTCCAAAGTACTGAGGAGAAATGATGTCAGTCTGGAGACTAAGATGCACCTGATCCAGGCCATGGTCTTCGCAATTACTTTCTATGCATCAGAAAGCTGGACAACAATTAGGAATGATAGAAGAAGAATTGATGTCTTTGAACAGTGGTGCTGGAGAAGAGTATTGAATATACCATGGACCATTAGGAGAACAAATAGGTTCATCTTAAGGAGGGTGAGACCAGGCCAGGATTCTGAAGCTCCATCAGACATACTTTGGACATGCTGCAAGGAAGGACCAGTCCTTGGAGAAGGACATCATGCTTAGGAGGGTGGAGAGACAGCACAACAGAGGAAGACCCTCAATGAGATGGATTGATTCAGTGACTCTAGTAATGGGGGTAGGTGTGTCAGAGACAATAAGAATGGCTCAGGATACAACAGGATTCAGAGCTGTTGAACATAGGGTCTTTATGAGTTGAAAGCAACTCAACAGCACATACTTTCCCTTTCTTTAAAGGTTTCACTGAAGCTAAGATATAGAATTATTGTCTAAAACTGGGTCTTTTCTCTTGTGGATCTGCTGGGTGGTTTGAACACCTGACCTGTCAGCAACTGAAACTAGATCATCTTCCAAGGACATTCTCCTGGTAAAGGAGTTAGAGCTTAGGAGAAAATAATTATAGGATGTTAGATTGTTCTATACTCCACTCAAGCATACAGTAGCAGGTCTGTATGGGAGGGATGTGTAGGTGAGGGATGGGCAGGGAAGGGAACCCTGCCCAAATAGCCCCCATAGAGTTTACATTCTTCTCTTAGCACACTAACTCCAGGTTATTACTTTACAATTCATAGCTCAATGTTAGTTTAGCAGAAGGACATGTCTTGAGCGATAATAACTTCGTAGTTGTTGTTGTGATGTATTGTCACGTCACTTGTGACTCAAAGCAACCTGATGTAAAACAGCCCTAAACCTCACTCTATCCTGAGCTAACCTTATTGTCTCTGATACACCTACCTCCATTACCCCAGTGACTGAATCAATGCATCTCATCGAGGGTCTTCCTCTCTTGCTCCGTCACTCCACCCTCTCAAGCATGGCATCTCTCGTCAAAGACTGGTCCCTCTTTGCAACATGTCCAAAGTATGTCAGACGAAGCTTCAGAATCCTTGCCTCCAAGGAGCAGCCTGGTCTCACACTCTCTTGGATGATTGGATGAACCTGTTTGTTCTCCTAACGGTCCATGGTATATTCAATACTCTTCTCCAGTTCAAAGACATCAATTCTCCTTCTATTATCCCTAGTCATTGTCCAGCTTTCTGATGCATAGCAGGTAATCACAATGACTATGGCCTGGATTAGGTGCACCTTAGTCTCCAGACTGACATCATAGCTTTTCAGTACTATGGAGAGGTCCCTGACAGCAGACTTCCCCAATGCAATTTGTCTTTTAATTTCCTGGCTGCTTGTGCCAAGAGTGTTGATTGTGGTGCCAAGCAAACTGAAACTGTTAACAATCTCAGTCCTTCACTAGCTATCACAATACGGCCAATCATCCCAGTGGTGAGAATCTTTGTTTTCTTGATGTTGAGCTTCAATCTATATTGAAGGCTGCAGTCCTTGACTTTCCACAGCAAGTGCTTCAGTTCCTCCTCAGTTTCAGCAAGCAGGATTGTGTCATCTACGTAACGCAGATTGTTGATGAGTCTTCTCCAATCCTGATGCCACATTTCAAGGGGGGGGGGGGGAAACAGTCACAATAATATTTACTGTTAGCCAATTTCAAAGGAAGCCCATCATACTTTCATTGCACTCCAAGAAATTATCTTCTCAAGGAAGATTAAGCTACTGTGTGAGAAGATTTAAAGAGAGGAGATTCCCAGAACAAGATATGGGAGATCTGAGTCCAAATGAATAACGTTGAGATGCTTTTTGAGAGGTGGAGAGTGAGGCTCCTTTGTGTGATGCATGGGACAAATTCACACATAAACAGCAACTCAGGCCATGAGAGACTATGGGTTGTTTGTTGTTGTCAAATTCTGTTGGGTTAATTTTCACTCATTGTGACCCAATATGACATTGTGGAATCGTTCCATAAAGTTCTTCTCTAAGCTGTCAGCTTTACAAGGGTGCACTGAGTGGGTTTAAATCGCTCAACTTTGGATTGGTGGCTGCATGCTTAACCTTTGCAACACCAGGGTTCTCCTGTGTTGTTCTGGAGGTGCTTAAATGGGGGAGAGGGGAATACTTGACTTCCCCCAGAGTTCCCTGAAACCTGGTTCTGCATGAGATGGATGGATGCCCAGATGCTGAGCAGCAGACCTCATCTGCTCCCCAAGCAGCTAACACCTTGTAGGATATCAAAAAGAAAGGTTATTACACCAACACGTAATGCCTGGAGCTTGAGAGCATAGACGTGGTAGCTCTTGTTCTTTACCAAGTAATTCCCTCTTACTCCTCATCCAGACACATCCACAAAAGGATGGGCACTGCCTCCTACACATATCAATGGGTTTTGCTTGCTGTGGCCAGTGGATAGGCAGAGAACCAGAAGAGTGATCATAAAAGGTATTGGATTCGATCTAGACAAAATTAATACCTTTCATCTTCCCTGCATATCTCAGGAGAAGTGTGAGTTAAGTTATTTTGTGAAATTACCACATATGTTTAAGTGATATTACTTATTCAGGCTATAGATTTCTGGATGTACATAAGAATTTGTGGATTCTTTGAAATAAGTCCAAGATAAAAACATCAAGGTTGGTTGGAAGGAGAAATGAAGCCCAAGAAATGTATTAGGTTCATTTTGAAATCTACCTCTTGTGCTATGGGGCGGAAATATATATATATATATAAAGAAATGTGCAAAGATACAAAATGCACAAAGAGAAGAGCAAGAAAAGAAAAGGTTTTTAAGGAAGGATTGATATAATCAGATCTGGCTTTTAAGGAAATTGTCACAGCATCTGAATGATGTACAAGAGAAAAGAGATTCACAGACGACGTTCAGTTAGGAAACGGTTGTAATTATTCCGGCAAGAGACAGTTGGAGTCTGAACTAGGACAGTGACAGGAAAGTTGCCTCTTTGGCACTGCTTCAACTCTGTCTGCCCACCTCTTACTCCAGCCACTGCTGCAGCCACCACTTCTGCACAAACAACAGCCAGCGACAGGTAGCTGCAAACGGAAAGGATCTTCCTAGGCCAAGCACTTCATGATTCCTGACCAGAGTCTGATCTGATAGCACTAGACCAAGCACGGGAGCCAGAAGTGATAGGTGTTAGTGCTCGGGAGACAACACTTGAATGATGAAAGATGGATCTCCTGCATGGGCGTTTTTGATGTGTATTTCATCCCTAAAAACTCACTGCTAGTGTAGTCAGAACTGACTCATAGCTGACCCTCCATTGGGTTGGTAAGACTGTAGATAACACCAGAGATCCATCTGTCCACCCTTTCCTCAGCCACTGGTGGCTTCTGATCACCAGAGAGGTACTGCAACTTGCCATGGACTGTGTCACCAGATGTTCCCCAAAATCCAGCTGGAACAAGCACTCGCAATGGTGGTCTTCTCAGTAACACAGCCCTGAGTCGATGTTTGCTCCAGTTCTGCCCATTCTCCTCCCTTTCCTTACTTCCTAGTTCCCCTTCCAAATAAACCATGGGACATAATCCTTATTTTGTTTTTGATCCTTTTTAGTCAAAGGCAGAACCTAATAAACTTACATGATGTTGGAGTTAAGAAAATATTTCAGAATGCCTGGAGGTTTTATGGTGGGTGATGAAATTGGCCTGCACTGAAGCTGTTCAATTTCTGTGATTGTCTTCATTCCAGAGATGTATAGGTATTTCTGATGGGTTAGTGGTAAGAAGCTGTGCTGCAATCCCAAAAGCATGCAGTTCAAATCCACCAGCAACTCTGTGGAAGATAGGCAGGCAATCTCTTCCCATTCTATTTATAGCCTCTGAAGACCCTCTGGAGGGTCAGCTAGAAGTCTGTTTGGCCACGATGGCAATGTGCTGACCTGTTTGTTGAAACCCCTTGTGTTCTTTTTTTTTTAATCATCCACAGCTTATTTTATTTAAAGCCAAATATCCTCATCAGTCACAGCTGTATCTTCAACACATGTTTTTTCTTTTTTCACTTGAAGTATTTTTCTTCTTATTATTATTCATTTCAATGAACATTTACAGAGATTTTGGATTTCCATTCATTCATTGTTGCACTTTTCTCCCTGCCATATCCCCCCTCCCCCAGTTGGCTCTTTTCTTTGAAAAGTAAAAGAAAAATTCCTTCATTGGTATACAATCCCCCGCACCCCTTCCACCCCAAGTATACTCCACTCTGCAACCTTCATTCCAGACTCTTATGATAATCATAATGCCCTATAATATATTGCTTTTAAACTGTTCTCTCCTTCATCCATTTCAATGCAGTACACATAATTCATCCAGTTTGAAACCCCTTGTGTTCTCATGTTGCTATGACTCAGTTTGTCCCTCCATGCACTGAACATGGTGAAGGACCTCGTACACGTGGTGTTTGGAGGAAGTCGAAGCCACTTTCCTCAGAGGGGTCCAGCTTTGCTGTATTGAGTATGGCCACCACAGCTGTGTATGATTTTTGTCTGTAAATCCCAATGCAATGACTATTCCACTATATAATGTCACCATGACAAAAACATGAGCCCAAGTAGACCTCGTTTTACTTCTTCTTTGTTTTTTTGCACATCACAGAGCGTGAATTTTTTACAAATTGAAGGTTTATGTCAGGTCTAGCAATACCATATTACCAAGAACAGTACTCATATCATATCTCTGTTACTTGTCGGTAATTCTCACAGTATTTCAAGCTTTCCCATAATGCTATTGCATGCTTAGGGAATTCTGATGGCCCAGAGGTAAAGAATTGCATTGCCAACCCGAAGGCACCCAGTTCAAATGCACAACCCGCTCTGTAGCCCCTGAAAACCTACTGATGGATTGGCTCTGAGTCAGTTCTCACTCCACAGCACATAACAAGAACATCACCCACATACTAGACTGCAGTAGAGTATAAACATAACCTTTTTACACACGAAGAAACAAACAAAAACCTAAGTCTCATGTTATTGTGATATTCACTTTATTGCAGTGATCTGGTTCCAGACTCCAATATCTCCATGGTATACCTGTATATTATTGGTTGTGATGTAGTTGTTGTTGTGTTGTCGCTAAGGACCATCACGTCAAATATTGCCCTCCCTGTGTCATTCTCACAGGCTCAGTCATACTCAAACCCATTGTTGCAGTCCCTGTGTCAGTACGCCTTGTTGTGAGTCATCTTCTCTTTCACTGCCTCTCTACTTTTCCAAAGACTAGTGCCTGTGAACAACAAATCCAAAATATGTGAGATGAATGAAATATATGATCATTCAAGAAATATTGATTGAGCACTCTTCGTTCCCTCACTCAGTCTTGGGATATAAAAGTCCCAGGCACGTTTTGTTACACAGTGGGTCCCTTTCTTTCTAACTTATATCCTAGAACTTGGAATAAAACAAATGAAAGTAGAGACCAATGTTCTCTAGGTTTAAAATCCTTACTCCACCTTACAAATTGTTACTTTACCCTGCCCGCCTCAGCCCAGCTTGCTTGAGCGCGCTCTCTCTCTCTCTCTCTCTCTCTCTCTCTCACACACACACACACACACACACACACACACACACCCCTACATATCCCTTTATTTTCTCTTGTCCAGGTTACAGATTTTCTTTTCTTCCTTATAATTCACAAAGTACATACCAGAAGCAATTCTTATGTTAAGAACCATATTTTTAAAAATACTTCCTGTCCTCATCGCAAGCTCTTCTGAGTCAGACATGACCTCTGAGATGTGTCCTTTCTCCGAGATGTCAACAAGGCCTGACTTCTCACTGAGCTATTGCGAATCCCTCCTGTCCGTCCACCTTTGACCAGAAGTACCAGAGAGAGAATGAGAGCATTTATCCCTTTGAAAAACTTCATGTTCTGTGTTCAAGGTCAGTTTCTTAAAGATCCACTTGGGGAGTAGGGGTGGGGGATGCTGGGCAATCTGCCAGTGGAGCTGGGTAGAAAGCAGCCAGATGAGATGCCATTTCTCACAAGCTAACAGTGGCAAAAGGGATTTGTTTATGCCTTGTCATGACTAGACAGCCCAAATGCCATCGAGCCTGCATCAGCAGTTGGGTCTGGATTTTGTCATTGTCAGTCCCTCTGGTATTCAGAAGAGATGCTGGCTCAGGAGGACCAGCAGAGTTTAATTTCCAAATGCATCTGAAATCCTTTAAGCCCTTTGTTGGAGCCATTGCAAAATCATAGTGGGTATAAGCCTTTCTTCCCTCCTCCTCTCAGTGGTTGCATCACAGTAATCAAGACAAGCACAACTGGCTCTTTCTCCTGAGAAGCGTTGGCATCCGCGGTCCAAAGGTTAAGCATGTCAGGGCCTGGCTTGTTGAACTGCATTTCATTAGAGAGCCCAGTGAGCAAGCGCAGGCTGAGCTCAGCGCTCTGTGGGGAGGGGGAAGCACTTGCTGGCTGCTCTTCCCCCGGGAAAGCAAGCAGCATATGGTGTTCTGCTGTAACAGAAACGGTTAATTTCCAGCAGCTTTTCTGTAGTTTCAGCATCTCTGGGACTAGAAAAGACAGAGTCTTTACAATTCCCTTCAATATCTCTCCAACTTATTTTCCAAGTCTCTGCTTTTGTTCGGCTGATTCTCTTTCAGGGGTTTTGTTTTGCTAGGGCGGTAAACACTTGGTTTGGTATTGAAAGGATTTAGTGGCTTTGATTTTTTCATTGCTTCTGCCCAGAGTTGCTGCAACAGTTATTTAGAATCTTGAGATGCTCTTAAGCATTTCTACTCTGCATACATATACAAACACATACAAACACCACACACACACGGACATACACGTTCCTCCCCTAGTAATGTTCATTAATGATTATGGACCCATATAGGTTCATAAAGAATAAGTGTCGGCTGAAGGAAAACCACGATATTTATTTGATAGATTTGGCGATGATGATGATTCTGTGTATATTTACCTGGGGGGTGGGAATTATAAGTTATGCAGTATTATAAGTCAGTAATAATAGCTGACATTTATTGATAACTTTTTCTATACGATGCATACTGTTAAATGTTCTATGTATTTTTTTTTTTATTTCATTCTAAATCCTACAGAAAGGAGGAGGAAATCTGCAGTCAAGGACCTCTCGAAATTATTCAGGAGTAATGATGTCGCTTTGAAGACTAAGGTGCATCTGATTCAGGTCATAGTCTTTCCAATCACTTGCTCTGCATCTGAGAGCTAGACAATGAAATGGGATAGTAGAAGAAGAATTGACACCTTTGAGCTGTGGTGTTGGAGAAGAGCACGGAACATCTCATGGACGGCCATGAGAACGAACAGATTATGTCTTGGAAAGGGTGCAGCCGGAGTGCTTTTTGCATACTTTAGGCATCCTGGTACGAGGGGCTATTCCTTGGAAAAGGACATGATTCTGGGAAGAGTGGAGGGTCGGCAAAAGAAAGGAAGACCCTAACCAGGTGGATTGACACTATGACTGCTGCAATAGGCTCTTGTGTGTCAGGAAGTGTGAGGATGGTGCAGGATATAACAGCATACAGATCTTTTGTTCATAGGGCCGCTATGAGTCATACTTGGTTCGATGGCACCTAACAACAACAGAGGGGAGCTCTGGTGGCACAGTCACAAGAAGTTATGCTGCCAACCCAAAAGCTTGTGGTTCAAGTCCAGTTGCTCTGCAAGAAAAAGGAAAGGCAATCTCCTCCTATACAATTGCAGCCCTGAAAACTCGCTGGAGGGTCAGCTCTGAGTCGACCTGATGGCCCATAATTACTACAGGGGCGTTCTGATGGCCTAGTCTGTAGGGATTGATTCTGTTTACGCAAAGGTGATGCCTCTCTAAGTGGTTCAAATTCTCTAGGGGCTACACAGGAGAAACATAGGCATTCTTCTCCCTTGCCATTTACAGCTTGCAATTTAAACCCACCGGAGAGCCAGCTATGAGTCGGTTCTGACTCAATGGCAATGAGTGCTTTGCATTTTCTTACAAAAGCAGGTGTGATTTCCATCCCCACTTTCCAGAGGAGAAAACTGAGGTCTAAAAAGGTTGTCTGAGATGTGATCCCAGGCCTAAACCACATCTTTCTGACACACAAATCTATGCTTAATCATGATACAATGTCTTTCTAGAGTAAACTTTCACTTATTTTTCTCAAAATTCTAATTTACCAGAAACTTATGTTATTGTTGTTCTACAGTAGCACGGTAACAAATCCTAAGAGGAATGGTGGCAAATAGCTATAATAATTGTTACTCCTATCAATCAGGCACTAAACTTGGAGCTTTTTGTGTATTCTGTTACTTAATGTTATAAGCAATAATTACTATTATGTATAACAATAATTTAATACAAGAAGTATTACAATAATACTTATTATTCCCACTTTACAGATATAAACTTGTTCCATAATCAACAAATGACAAATTTAACACCAAACCCAAGTCTGCTGATTTCAAAGTCCAAAGTTTTCTCAGATCTAGTTTCATTTTTCACCTTTCTGGGGGGAAAAAAAGAATCTAAGAATAAATATTTCAGTTTAAAGTGTGTAAATGCCAGCATCTTATTTTGAAAATTCATCGTTGTTGTTATTATATGCCATTGAGTCACCTGCCATTCATAGTGACCCTGTGTACAGCAGCTCTGATGCCTGCCCTGTCCTGAGGCAAGGAAATAAATGTGGAGAATCCATGCTTCAGAAAAATGAGAAACATTTCTTGAAGTTCTGTTATGTGCTAGGCACTACACAGAACTGTAAGGAGCACTGTGGTTCCATAGTTAGGCACTCAACTGCTAATCAAAAGGCCAAGAATTCAAATCCACCAGGCATTCTGTAGAAGGAAGATGTCTGAGTTCCTGTTGAGAAGTTCAATAGGACCACAGGGTCGCTATAAGTCAGAATCAATTTAACAGCAGAGGCTCCAGAATACAGACATGAGCAATGAATGCTCCATTCTTTCAAGGACCTCAGGGTCCTGGAGGACGGGTACTCTTTGTCAAATATTTTCAAGAGCATTTAGTGATTATAGGAAGGAGCTATAGTATACACTCCTAGAAGGAAACTTGACCCTATAGAGGCTCTGGGAGAGCCTGGTGTTATTTACTCAGTCTTTTTAAAGGTTCAAGTGTGCACAGTTCACAGTTGCTAGCAAGGAGCCAGAGCAGCATAGTAAAGTTACATACTGTGTTGCTAACCTAAGAGTCTGCAGTTCAAGTTTACAGCCACTGTTAGGTGGGGAAATGGGGAGTCTCCTCCCATGAAGACTTGAAGCCTCACTAAGCCAGTGGAGGGTCGCCCTAAGTTAGAAGTGGTTCCATGGCAGTAGGCAGTGGGATGCTGCGATCAGTTGGTAAAATTGGAAAACAAAGCAACTGCAGCTAAAATAATAATAAAATTAACTAGAACTTCCTGCTCAGATAATTTGTGAGACTCACCACTGCCTCCTCAAAAAGTAAAGCTCCTGAGACAAGGTATCTGCACTCTGTGGCCCCAGTGCTTCCTGGCACACTTGCTGTTGTTGTTGTTGTGTACTGTTGAATTGGAACCAACCCATACCCATAGCTGACCTTCCAGCTCGTTTTCAGAGACAATCAATTGATCAGGAGGAGACTGTCCATTTTCTTCCTCAGAGCAGCTGGTAGATTAGAACCGTGTGCTTTCAGAATTGCAATGCAGCTTCTTACCACTAGGCCACCAGAGCTCCCTGCCTTCCCAAGTTGCTGTTGTTACGTGCCTTTGAGTCGTTTGCGACTCATAGCGACCCTATGTACAACAGCCCTAAACCCTGCTCTATCCCGTGCCAATCTCATTGCCTCTGACACACCCATCCCGATTA
>NW_006399806.1:18205050-18213626 GCF_000299155.1 Elephantulus edwardii
ATCAGGCGCACCTTAGTCTCCAGAGAGGCACCGTTGCTCTTGAGTACTTTAGAGAGGTCCCTAACCGCAGACTTTCCCATCGCAATATGTTTTTTTTCTTTCCTGGCTACTGGTGCCAAGAGTGCCTTCCCAAGTAGGATTCCCTTATAATAGTACCTGGCCCACACAGTACGCTATGTAGATAGGAGCTCTGCATTTCCTCCCTTCCAAGCAACATGACCGGGATGGACACACTACCCAAAGACACCCAATAAGTGTCTCTTCTTCAAAAAAGTACACATCAGTCAAGGAGATGATTGCTCTGCTCTTACTAGGTTTGAGAATCCCTTGAGGAGGAAAAAGGATTCAGGGAAAGTCTTCATTTCCTCCACCAAGTTTCAGTAAAGTCGATCTGTACTTTCCTTATTTAATTCTGTGCCATTTCCCCACTTCATTTTACTAAATCCTTTCAAGCTACTCAAGTGGGCTTTTACTTATAGCATCCACTTCTTAAACAACATTCCTCCAGAAACTATGAACTTTGACAAACGTCGATAGTTGTAGAGGGCCTTCAGGCCTTTTGTTCATAGGGTTGCTATGAGTCGTGCTTGACTCAGGCAATCAACAACAACCAAAAGATTATTGACTAGAGCACCTTCAAATAGTTCTCTAATAAGTTATATACCTATCATTTTAATGCATTCTTTTGCCTCTGAAATCACACTCATGCAGAGTTCCTCACTATTCTGCATTTAACCTTCTGTTGCCTCTACACCTTGCTTGCCACACCTGTCAGTTTGTTGTACTATGGTATCTTTCATGTTGTTGGGTTGCTGGGTGCCATGTCTTGGATGTTTCAAACCAGCAGCATCACCCATGGTGGACAGTTGTCAGCAGAGCTTCCAGACTAAGATGAGGAAGAAATACTTGGTGGTACGTTTCTGAAAATGATCCAATGAGAATACTATGGGTCCCAACAGAATATTGTCTGAGGTGGTGCTTAAGGAAGAGCCCCTGGGCTAGAAGGCATCCAAACTAGGACCAGGGAAGAGCTGCCTACTCTAACATACCCGTGATCATGAAAATGGCATAGGATCAGGCAATATTTTATATTATACAATGGTTACATAAGATCACCATGAGTTATAGCCAGCTAGAATTAAACTAACAGCAACAACAGCGTATCATGATCGTAAGTCTTCTCCACCTGGCATGTTCACTGCCTACTTGTCCAAGGATCCACATGTCAGCCAGGCTCCCAAGCCCAGCTGGAAGGCCACCTGCTCCGCAGGCTTCTCGGGGTCCCATTCCTTCCCAGAGAGGTCTCCTGCCTCTTGTAAATTCTTCCTTATGATAGAGTTGATAATGTCTTTCCTGGTATATTGTAAGGTAAGTGTCTGGGGGTAGGCTTACGTTTTATCCATTCTAAATTCCATTAGCACATTGTAGACAATTGTTGTTCATAAAAGTAGTGAATAAATGAATGAGTTCGAGTTACTAGAAAGCTAAGTTAACTAAAAAGTGTTGGTGTTTTGGAGGGAAAGATAAGAGGTAAATAGAGACATTAAATCATATAAACATACAGCCAAAATGTTAATTAAAATATATCTGTGTTGTTGTTGTTGTTGTTAAGTGTCATTGAGTCATAGACGACTCATAGCAATCCTATGAACAAAAGACCTGAACACTTGTATAACTTTCATCATTTCTCTAAGTCCATACAGCTCTTTTGGAAGTGGATGCCACTCCTGCTTCCAAGCTTGTTTTAATCAGGGGCCTCCTCCAAACACTGTCCACCACGGGTAACCATATCGCATTTGACACATCAGTGTCACAATGTTTAGCACCAGAGTAACCACAAGTTACCTCTGTACAGCAATGCACAGACCAGTGCTGTACCACCTAGAAGAATGTTTGACAAAAAAACCCCAATTAAAACCAGGCCTGAGGGCCGCAGATTAAACCCACCCACCTTTAGCTTGGTAGCATAAATTTCTATCCACGAGGCCCACAGAGCTCTCTTTATGTTGGTGGTGGTGCTGTTGTTAAGTGCCGTCAAGCAAAATATATCTGTAGATGAGTATAAATTGAACCAAATCTTGAACTTAAATTCCAAGGTTTCTTCCATTACAAAAGTCTATATCATGCTGTACAACATTGTGTCTGTGGTACTCCAGAGGCTGACTTAAGTTTAGAAATCAAAGCCTTGAAATGCTATGTTGTTGCTTTTCGGGGCCAATGAATTGACTTCAACTCTTAGCCATCTGATGAGCAATAGATTGGAACCTTGCCCTATTCTGCATCACCTCATGACTACTGTCGCGCTCAAGCCCATTTTTACAGTCATTGTGTCATCCATCTTGGAAAGACGACTCTTCTCTTTCTCTAACCCTTCACCTTCCCCAGCAGAATGTCTTTCTCCAAGGACTAGACCCTTCTGAGCTCTGGTGGCTTAGTGGTAAGGAATTATGCTGTCAACCCAAAGGCATGCAGTTTGAACCCACCAGCTGCTCCTTGGGCAAAAGATAGGCTGTCTCCTCCTGTGCTATTTACTGCCTCTGAAAACCCTCCGGGTCAGCTATGAGTTGGTTCAGACATGACACTATATAACAACAGCAAAAACAAACTGCTCCTGACAACATTCCCAAAATATATGAGACAAAGTTTCGCCATCCTTGGCTTCTAAGGAGCACTCTGGTTGCACTTCTTCAAAGAGAGATTTGTGTAATCTTTTTGACAATCTATGGAATATTCAATATTCTTCTCCAACTCCATATTCAAAGCCATCTAGTCTTCTTTGGTCCTCTTTATTCATTGTCCAACTTTCAAATGCATAGGAAGCAATTGAAATTTGCTTGGATCAAGCACACCTTAGTATTTACAGATCTTAAAAGCTTGTGAATATCCACCTAAGATACAGCTACTAGTCTTTTCCCATACAGACGAAGAGGAGAAAATAAAGGAAACAACTAGTTCAAAGGAGTAATTGACCACTCAAACTACAGCCTCCAATTGGCCTGGGACAAGGATAGGTAGATGGGACTCAGCTAACAGTAGAGAACATTCTAATCAGGCTCACAATAGAAGAGCTGGGACAGAATAGGAGATAGATGGATCCCCAAAATTAAAATATTAAAGAGACCAGACTCACTGGTCTGACAGAGACTGGTACAACCCCTGAGACTACAGATGACCTTTAAACATTCTTTAAGTCTGGAACCGAAACCACTCCTGGAGAGCACCTTTCAGTCAAACAACAACATGTCCACAAAGTGAACAAAAAAAACACTGGGAGGAATTTGCTTCTCAGAACAATCAAATACACAGTCCAAAAGGGCAGCATTTGCCCAAAAACAAAGTTCAGAAGGCCGGGAAATGAGCCAATGAGAATAGCAAACCCAGGGAGGAAGTGGAAGAGCGCTGTTTACGCAGGAGATTGCAACTAGCAACGTCACAAAGCAAAATGTGTGTCATTTTTTGAGTGGGAAATTTATTTGATCTGTAAACTGTCACCCAAACCACAACAAAATGTTCAAAAATAAAGAAGAGACATTGTAAGAAGTGGAGGTAGAAGAGGGGAGGGGGGAAAAACCCAAAATATGAAAACATTTGGAATCTCTAATGATATTTGCACAGCATAGTGAATTTAATTAATGTCACTGAATTATACACTTTAAAATGGCAAATATTTCTCATAAATATTTTACTACAATAAAATTACTTTTGAAACAAAAGTTGTATAATTTAGTAGCCAAAGATCACCATTCTATTATCATTCACCACAGTACTTAACCACCATCTATCATGGTATGTATAGTAGGTAGGAAGTTTTCTACTGCCAATCCAAAGGCAGATGATCCGAATCTGCAGCTGCTCCACGGAAGGAAGATGAGAAATTTCCTCCCATGTGATTGACAGCCTCTAAAACCTGCTAGTGGGTCAGCTATGGGTCAGTTCTGACTGGATGGCAATAAACTTGAGGGTTTTAAAATTTGCTTATTAATATCTCTTCCCACAAGAGAATAGCCTTCATTTCAACCACTGATATATTCTAGTGATTGATACCAAAGATATACATAAGAAATAAGCTGTCGTAGTTGTTATTTACCATCGATTTAGAATCAACTCATAGCTGACCTTCCAAAGGGTTTTCAGAGGCTGTCAATTGCACAGAAGATTGCCCACCTTTCTCCCACAGAGAAGTAGTGGATTTGAACTGCACACCTTTGGTTTGGCAGTGCAACTCTTTACCCCTAAGCCACCAGAGTCCCCTCAATAAATAATTACTCACTGGAGAAATGAATGAATGAATGAATGTTTTTAGGTGCTGTGGAGTCAGCTATGACTCATAGCAACCCTACAAACAACAGATGGAAACTTTACCTTGTCCTTCACTATCCTCCCAGGCTCTGCCATACTCAAGCCCCACTGAATGAATGAATAGGAGATATAAAGACAGGTAAAACGCCCCCAAGAAGCCTCCAGTTCTTTAGTAAAGAGGATATTTTGGAGGCCTGCACGGATCCCTTCACCAGACCACCTGCTCCTACCCCACAACAGTTCTGGGGACTCTAACAGCTCACAGCTGGCCTCTTCTCCAGGCACTTGGCCTTGGTGAATAGAAATGTCTGTCCAGGGAAGGTGTGGGAGGTTGTGCCTTACCTCTTGAATAGACCTGAAGACTATGACAAATTGAAAAAGTTATTTTAAAAGTAGCCCCCTAACCCCACCTTGACTTGATTCAGGACACTTTGTTCAATCAGTCACCATCCAAAGATCTTTACAGGGACAAGCCAAAGACAGCCTTCAACTGAATACACACCTTTATTTAGCTCATCTTCTGCTTCCCTCTCTTACTCTCTTACAGGTTTTACCTGAAAGTGCTCTCTCAATAACTCATTGACTTAGACATCTCTGTCTTAGACTCCGTGTCTCAGGAACCCAACCTTTGAGCTGTTTATTGTCTTTGATGTGACTTGCCTTATTTTTGAGCCTTGAGATTAATTCTGAAATTTGCTTTACTTTAATCTCCCCTTCACAGCCAATGTTCCAGATGGTTTTCACCATGCCCACATTACACAAGCTCACTCACATAAGCTACGTTATTAGTTCACGATATTCAATGGGGCAAAGGTGAGATGTGAACCCAGATCCAACTTAAGAAATTCTATCTTATATCATAGCAATGCAGGGGTTTATTCGTATATTTCAGACTTTTTTTCCTTCATACAATCCTTCTCATTCATTATGTTTTATAAAATCAATCACCATTAAACCATGCCCGTCATTACCTTGTCATTCCAGACCCTGGTTGGATCTTTCCCATTTGTTTTACCCCCTCTCCCTCCACTCACCAAACTGTGCAATCCCATGATTTCACCCCTGCCCACTTTCACCCCTTTACTCCCACCACGTCTCCCCTTAGATCCCCATACACATTTTACTAGTTACCCTTCTGTTTTTACAATAATGGTCCTATGCAGTATTGATCTTTGAGACTGAGTTAGTTCACTCAACATAATGTCCTCCAGTCTCTCTCAGTTATATAGTAATTTTCAAAATTGTTGCTCCTGAGTACTGTGTCGTATTTTCTCATATGAATTTAGCACAATTTCTCAATATATTCAATTGTGGTTGGACATTCGGGCTGTTTCTATGTTCTTGAGATTGTGAGTAACATTGCTATGAACATTGGTGTACAAATCTTCATTTGTGCATTTTTGTCTTTGTTTTAGTTTCTTGGGGTACATTCCTAGAGGTGGAACAGCTGGGTCATATGGAATTTCTATATTCTGCTTCTTGAGAAAATTACAAACTGCCTTCCAGAGTGATTGCATTGTCTCCAACATTTGTTACTTGCTGTGCTATTAAACTTAGCCAGTCCTAGTGGAGTGAGATGACATCTCATTGTGATTTTTATTTGCATCTCTCTTATTGCTGGTGACTTTGAGCATTTCTTAACATGTCTGTTGGCCATCCAACTGTCTTCCTCTGTGAAAAGTCCTCCATGGATTTTGCCCATTTTGTGATGAGATCCTTGTCTGAAATAGTATTGCCAAATACATTTTCCCCAGTCAGTAGGTTTTCTTTTCACCCTATTGGAAAAAGGTTTTGATGCACAAAGGGATTTTAATCTTTACAAGGTCCCATTCATATATCTCGCTGTATTTGACAGCCTCTTTATACCATATGTGAGGCTGTCTAAGTTTGGTCCCAATTTGTCTGTTACGATGTTTATGGTCTGGGGCTTTGCTCCCAGGTCTCTGATCCATCTTGACTTGATTTTTGTGTATGGTGAGATGTGCGGATCCTGCTTCAGCTTTCTGCAGGTAGCAGTCCAATTTTGCCAACACCATTTATTGAAGACGCTGTCATTTCCAATGTGATAGGTTTTGCTTCCTTGTCGAATATCAGTTGACCGTAGATTGTTGTTGTTGTTAAGTGCCGTCAAGTCGCAGGCGACTCATAGCGACCCTATGAAGGAGAGTCCTTAACGCGTGGGTGCCTTTCATCCTCTCTCCAAGTTCATAGGGTTTCCGGAGGCAAGCTATTATGAAAGTGGACGCCACTCCCCCTTCCACTGACCATAGATATATGGGTTAATTTCTGGGTTCTCAATCAGACATACTTTTAATGAAACAAGAAATAAAGACATTTTGTGGCTAATCTTCAGTTAATCTAAATAACCAGTTAATTAAAACTGCCCAATTCTGAATGTTTATGGAGATAAACAGACTCTCTTTTCCTAGACTGCCTCTTGCTTCATGTTCTAATGAGAGTCTGCCTCAGAAGTTTCATGTCAAGGATATTTTTTCAGTACTTTTCCCTGCCAGCAGACCTTTAAGTGAATGTTCAGCACTAGAGGAAAACAGATATCTGTTGACCTATTCTGTTAATTGATGAGGACATACAGACATTGAATGATATTCCCTAAGGCCACATGACCTGATAACCTGTCTTCATCAGAACCAAGCATTTCACATTCTTTGCCCGTGACTTTCCACTTGTTATCCTGAAAAAGCTACAGCTCTCACTATTACTGAGACAGATACTGCACAGAAACATGTTTTGCCTCTTGTCACTAGCTGTGTCTGACTCAATTGGTGAAGAGAAAAATAGGGGCATGTGAAGCCTGACCATCTTTCTCGGTTGGAGTTTGCTGTCTCTGTTGTTGCAATTATTAGGTGCCATTGAGTCAGTTCCAACTCAGCGTGACCCTCTCCATATTAAAATGACATTTGGAGTGAGGAACATTAAAATTAAAATATTAACAATGAAATTAAATGGACAATTTCGGCATTTCTTTTCTCCTTTGATTACTACTCTGCTTTGCTGCCAGGGTCCATGTTTCTTTTGGAAGTGTATCCTAATTTGATAAAAGAGTTTTTGAATCTTAAACCACTTTTTAAAAATTATTGCAACACTGAGTTGTTGACTACTGTCCATAGCAACCCTATGGACAGTAGATCTATGCCCTCGCCTGTCTTGTGCCATCCTCATTATCTCTGATACACTGAGGCCATTGGTGCAATCATTATGCTAATCTGCCTTCTTGAGAGTCTTCCACTCTTTAATTGAGCCTCCAACTTTCCGAGCATGATGTTTTTTTCCAAGGATTGTTGTTTTTGTTATGTGCTGTTGAGTCACTTGTGACTCACGGTGACCCAGTGCAAAATAGGTCTGAATGCTGTTCTATCCTGAGCCAGTCTCATTGTCTTCAATGCATCAGCACCTATGATCCCAGTAACTGAGCCAATCCATGTTATCCAGGGTCTTCCTCTCCATCCTTCCAAACATGATGTCCTTCTCTAAGCACTGGTCCCTCCTGGCAGTGTGTCCAAAGTATGTAAGATAGAGCTTCAAAATCCTTGCCTCAAGAGAGTATCTTGATTTCTCCCTCTCCAGGACATACTTGTTTGACCTCTTGGCAGTCTATGGTATGTTCTATACACTTCTCCAGTAACACAATTCAAAGGCATCAATCCTTCTGTCATTGGCCCTTCCTAATAACATACCCATCGTTTATGAGACAACGTTTAACCACCCTTGCCTCTGAGGAGCACCTGGCTGTACTTTTTCCTGGGTGAAATCATAAAAGACATAATTGTTCTTTTGACAGTCTGTGGGATTTTCATTACTCTTCTCCAACACAACTCACAAGCATCTGTTCTTCTTCTAGCATCCCTAGTCATTGTCCAACTTTTAGATGCATAAAGCAAGTTATTGATGAGACCAGATTATCAACTATGAGTAAGATGACATAAAGAGTAGATTTGGCTGCAAATTAAGTGGGTATTGAAATTATGAAACACAAAAACAATTTTCACCAAATGGGTAGCTATTCAGAAATGATGCCTTACTCCTAGTTGCTTCTGGTTATTTCAATGAAATTTTTTTTAAAAAGAATGCATGTTAGATTAGGAACTTCTGTCTTCTTTCTATCACTGGTATTTCTCGTTTCTTATTGAAAGATTATTGCAGATTTTCAGACTGTCTAGATTTGATTTGTATTGGCAACATTAGCCTTTGTATTAAAGAAGAAAATAGTGAAAGTTTGATTTAAAAAGATCCTTAGTATCAAAAAAAGAATTATAATT
>NW_006399806.1:18220021-18225605 GCF_000299155.1 Elephantulus edwardii
AGAAATATATATCCCTGTCTCCTTTACAAAGAGCCTTGGCAGCATAGAGAGTAACAAATGTGACTGCTAACCAAAAGATTGGCAGTTTGAACTCAACCAGCTTCCCTGCAGGAGAAAAAATGCAACATTCCATCCACTAACATTTCCAGCCTTGGAAAGCTTATTGGACAGTTCTATGCTGCCCTACAGAGTCACTGAGTTAGAATCAACATGATGACAGTGGGTTTGCTTTAGGTTTGGCCTTGTCCTTTTTGAGGACTTCATGCTTGAAAGGGTGGAGAGACAGTGCAAGAGAAGACCTTGGATAAGAGGGATTGACTTAGTGACTGGGGTTATTAAATTGGGTGTGTTGAAGACAATGAAACTGGCTGAAGATAGAGCAGGGTTCAGAGCTGTTGCACATACATAGGGTCGCTAGGAGTCACAAGCGACTGGACCACACATGACAAGATTCTTCAGTAATAACTCTTGATAGTTTAAATGTTCAGAATAGCCTAAAACTAGTACTTAATTGGATGAAAGGCACCCAAGTTGTGAGGACTCTCCTTCATAGGATCGCTATGAGTCGCCTGTGACTGATGGCACTTAACAACAACAACAACAGTACTTAATTGGTCTTGACGTAGATAGCTTTCAAATTCCTTTGTTGAAAAATTGCTTGCTTTTTAGGTAGTATTGTGGCTGTCCCACTAGTTATATGAATTTGAGCAAGTCAATCTAACCCGTCTGAATCTTGCTAAATTGAGAGTAATCATAAGGCATTTTTTGATAATTAATTAATTAAATTTTATGAAAAATTCTTTTCATAAACTTTATACAGCACTACTCTGGTGGGAAGAGTTAGTAACATTCTTTCAGAGCAAATCGTAGCCATTCCTCTTTCCCCTTAATTTTGAGTCCACCGACAGTTCTGGTGAGGCTAAGGAGGTGAAACAAGAAGTCTAAATCACATTATAATTGAATCGTGCCACAGTGGCTTTCTCGATATATCACTGACACACTGAGCCACCGTGTGGGAGAAATTCATTCACTATTCACCAAGAGCATTGTTAGATTGAATGAAATCAGCAGAACATGCTTTCATTAAGTCAAGTATTTGTTGGGCAGTTTATGACAATAATCACATAAACTAACCTTGGTGGATTTTACACTTCCATGACAATGGGAGTTCTGGTGGCCCAGTGGTAAGAAGCTGCACTGCAGTCCTTGGAGGTATAGTGGTCAAGGCATTTAGGCACTAACTAAAATGTCAGCCTCTTGAACCCGCCAACTGTTCCGTGGGAGAAATATGAGGCAGTCTGTTTTTGTAAAGATTTACAACCTTGGGGACCCTAGGACCTAGTTCTACAGGGTCCTTATGAGTCAGAATGAGCTCAATGGCAGTGAATTGTTTGATTTGCCCTCGAGGAATTTACAGTCTAGTGAGAAAAACAAGCAGATCAGCGGAGAACTGATCTTGTTGTAAAGGCTGATACAGAAATGCATGGGCGCTGTGGAACACCCAGCAAACACAGCTTGGCTTCCTCACAGAGATGACACATGAACTCAGTTTTGTAAATGTACAAGATTGTCCAGATGAGTGAAGAGAGAGGTGGACATTTCAGACACAGACAATAGTCTGACAAAAGAAACGCAAGTATCAAATAATTGAAGGCATTAATAAACTCTAATTAATAAAATTCATTAAATAATCTCTGTTTGTTAAGGAAGACTGAAGTTAACAATTTGAACAAGCATTTGTTGCTGTTGTTATGTGCCACTGAGTCAAGTATGACTTCTTATACCCTGTGAAAATTGGCTCTAAGTTCTGCCCTCTCCTGAGTCAATCTCACTGTCTCTGACACACCCAGCCCCATTGTCTCAGTCACTGTGTCAACCCATCTTATCCATTTAGATATTTTTTAAAAGTGTTCAGAGGAGCATTCTGGACTGAGGATAGAGATCTGGGGATCCTGAACTGACAGAGAAAGAGAAGAAGCCAGAGAAAACTAGTCAAGGGAAAGGGGACGGGGTGAGGCTGGGATCTTGGGGAAGATGCAGGTTTAAAAGTCAGGGGTTAAAAAAAGAACTCATGAGAGGACAGCAGAAAAAATGATGAGCATAATAGAAGAAGCAGAAGAGAAATGCATAATGTTGACATGTTTAAGAGCTGTCAAATACGACAAGAAAATGTACAAATTAGACCTAAGTTTATGTGAATTCCCTGTATGAAAGAACATGGAGAGAACATTTGAAGTCTCTCAAAAAAAGTAGTTTCAATGTTGTGGGTGTTGAGGAAGTGAAAAAGAGGAGATGGAGTTTAGATTATTATTCTTGGCTAAGAAGAGGAATTAAAGGAAATGTAGGTCAATGGAGGAAAATTTAAAACTAGAAGAGCATGGAAGTCACTCTAGGCTGAAGGAAGGACCTAAAAGTGCAGTGGTTTAAATGTTTGACTGCTAATCAAAAGTTCAGCAGTTTGAACCTACCATTGACTTCTCGAGAGAAAGATGTGAGGCTGTAACCATAAGGACTTCAAACTTGGAGATCCGATAGGACAGTTCTGCTCTGCCCTATAGTGTCACAATGAGTGAGTATTGACTCAACAACAGAGGACTTTTAAGAAAGAAGCATAAGGGGGTGATTCATAGGAGCTTCTCTGGTGGAGGTTTCACTGCCAGATCAAAGGTGGGTGGTTTGAATCCACCATGCTCCATGAGAGAAAGATTGGCTATTTCATCCCATGCTAAATTGCCTCTCATTGCAAGAACATGGAAACAGCCCAAATGTCCAACCACAAACGAATGGATTGAGAAATCATGGTACATTCACACAATGGAATACTATACAACACACAGGAACAATAACTTTTAAAATTTTACCTAACTTGGGAGGGACTGGAGAGCATTATGCTGAGTGAACTAACTCGGTCTCATAACAATAAATACTGTATAAAATCGTTATTGTAGAATGAGTATAAGGATACAGGAAGGTGGGAGAGGCTGGAAGCAGAGGGATGTGGATGTGCAGAGGGGAGGGGGGCTTAATTATTGGGTTGTACAATTTGATGGGTGGGAGGGTAAGAGAAATTGAAAGAATTTGTTCAAATTTGTATTTGAATTTTGTAAATAAACTAGTAGAGGAGAGAAAAACCACAGAAAACCCCACTGGAGTCTCAACCATGCATTGCTTCTGACTCAAAAGCAACAAAGATTCTTTTTGTCTCCCTTTGTTGGAGGTGCTGTAGTTAAGCCCTCAGCTGCTAACCACAATTTTAAAAAATTGTGTGTGTAAAAACCTCTTCAGAAGGAAATATTATGTTATGTAAATATGAGGATAATCCTATGTACAAATGTATAGCTACACAGAGGAAAGTGAGGCATTTCATGCCAGATGGACTCACACTTCTTGAATAAAAGTTGAGGGTATCTGCTGAATAAAGCTATCCCATGGACTGCCAAAAGAACAAACATTTATGTCTTGGAGAAAGTACAAGCAGAGTGCTCCTTAGAGAAAAGAATAGTGAAGCTTCCCCTTAAACACTTTGGACATATTGTCAAGAGGAGCTATTCCTTGGAAAAGAACATCTTGCTTGAAAGGTGAAGGATCAACAGAAGAGAAGACCCTCAAAGAGATGCATTGACACCACAACTGCAGCAAGGAGCCCGAGTATGTCATAGATGGCGAGGAAGACGCAGGAAAGAGGAGGAGGCACATGTGTTGTTCATAAGGCCACTATAAGTAGCACTCTACTTGATGGCACCTAACACCACCATTACAGGTGGGAGATAGCAAGAATAGTGGAGCTTTGGAAACGTAACTGAAAAATAGAAAAGGAAATGGAACAAAGACAAACAAAAGGCTGTCCAGCAGCCCGGAGGACCCATTTAAGCGATCACCCTAGCTTTTACTGCATCCTCAATCTAGAAGGTTATGTAGAGCAGACTTTCCGTCTCCTCAGGCTGCTCTCTCACCAT
This sequence comes from Elephantulus edwardii, assembly GCF_000299155.1. Lineage (NCBI taxonomy): Eukaryota > Metazoa > Chordata > Mammalia > Macroscelidea > Macroscelididae > Elephantulus > Elephantulus edwardii. The sequence continues at coordinate 18,223,978 of NW_006399806.1, forward strand.
ACTCGACACCACTCTGTCCCCAGAGCGTGCAGTAAATCCTCAGGAAGCTGAATCAAAAACACTCCGTCCAGATGAGCTCATTCACTGCCTGAATTAAAAGTGCCACATTGATCATTTCAGTTCCTCTCCACTCGTGTACAAAACATACAAGGAGCTTTCCTTACATACAAGGAGCACTCTCTTCCTGTCCCTATCTCCATTAGGATTTTCCTTGAGCTTTTCCACTCAGAGAATTGCTCAGCTCTCCATCAAGTTGACAACAGTAAAAATGGCACTTGGCACCCTCTGGGTACCATTGTTTATTGATTAGCATCTAGTTTGCAAGATGTTGTAAACAATATGCTATGTAACCAGCTTGGTGTTTCTAGTGTTTGTCCAACAGAACAATACTATGAGATAGAACTGTGATTCTAAAGCAATCTGGCGAGGCTCACTCACCCTTCAGCAAATATTTGTTAAGCACTGACTACATGCCAGACACTATTCTAGGCATGGTGATAATGTGAACAAGAAGGACATGGTCCCTGAATTCTAATAACAAGGAACAAACCTACTCTTTGGGGGAGGGATGGAGAGAATTTTGTTTTGTTTTTGGTGGGTGGGGGCAGAGGACAATTAACACCATGTAGAAAGAGAGCACAGCACATGCAAGCCTAAGGCTAGATGTAGCAGGAGCCTGGTGCTGGCATGTTCCAGGAAGTGAGAAGCAGCCAGCGTGGCTGCGATGTTAGGAGGGAGAGGATAGCAGCATATGTTGTAGCTGGGCCAGACTGTGCATAAGACCTTGCAGGAGCATGAAAGATATTCATCCCTCCCCTAAGAGCAAAGGGAAGTCATTTTAGACAGTAGAATGATGAACAGATTGCCATTCCTGGATGCACCTCGAAGCCTCTATTCTCTGCCAATTGTTTATCCTACAGAAGGAACTCTCATCTGGCAGAATAGTCAAAGATCTGGTTTCTGTTTTGCTTTGTTTTGCTTTTGCCCCAAATGCAACTATTGATGAGCAGGGTCTGCACATGGTGCTGTCCCCCTCCTACTCTCTTGATTCACTTTCATTGTTTGGGACCTGTTCAACTTCTGTTTGTCCCAACCTTCAGGTCAAAGGGTGGCAAAGTGTCTTTGGGGGAAATGTACATTCCTCAAAGCCTGAGATTTACAGAGCAGATACCACTGAGCAGCAGGAAGAGTTTAAGAGGAGAGTTTCCATTTCAAGGGTTCACCACAAAACAGTATGGAAAAATTCTTCCTGGTTAAAGTGAAGGATTTTGCCTCTACTTCATGCTACTGACTCAATTCCAAACTCGAAATCTTAGAAGTGCTAACTCCCTTCTGCCTTCTCCATTTTCTTCTGGATTTCCTCTTGCCTTGGAGCCTCATAATCCACTTATTCAACTCCTTTCTCCGATATGGCTGCATATCTGTGCTGGCATAAAGTGCAGCAAGCTTGGCATGGTAAGAGAAATGGAAGCTCTTTAAGTCAAGAACATGACTCAGGTATGCACCTGCAAATTCCCAGCCTTGATGATTTTTTAATTTTATTTTATTAATTTTAATGAACATTTACAGAGATTTTGAATTTTTATTCATTCATTGTTGCACTTTTCTTCCTACCCAACCCTCCCCCC
>NW_006399806.1:18225705-18229096 GCF_000299155.1 Elephantulus edwardii
ATATATTATAAAAGAAATTCTAATACTATTTCCAGAATGTGAAAATGAATAAAGGACTCTCAAGCATATTTTCACTGTAGTATTTTACTCTTGGTTACCAAATAATTAATTAGTCAAAGTAAAGCCCCAAAGCAATGTCATAGATTGAGGAAGCCTGTGCCCTTTTTCTCTGAAAGCTGGGTTTAAGCATTATTCCAACAAAAACTGTGTGATACTGGGTATTTCACTTACTCTTTCTTGGTTTCTTCTCACTTAATAAGATTTCATCTAGCTCTGTATTTTTGTGAACTCACATTCACTAAATTAGCCTAATAAGTTTTAGAAATATCCTAGGACCTCTAGAATAAGAATTATTGTTGTTTGTGGGGTGTTTTTAAATGCTGCCCTGAAAGTGCTTACCAGGTTATGCCAAGAAATCTGGAGTACAATTTCCTAGCCAACTGACTAGAACAGATCTGTATTTATTCTCATTCTAAAAAAGGGTGACCCAACAGAGTTTGGAAACAATCAAACAATATTACTAATATCACATGCAAGCAGTATCCTGCTAAAAATTATCCAGAAATGTCCAGAACAGCACATCAGCAGAGAACTGCCAGATGTGCAGGCTGGGTTGAGAAGAGGCCACGTCACTAGGGACATACTAGCCAATATTAGGTGGATCTTGGCTGAAAGCAGAGAAGACCAGAGGACTATATCTCTGTACCATTGACTATACAAAGTCATTTGACTTTGTGGATCACAAAAAATTGTGGTTAACATTGAGAAAAATGGGGAGCCCAGAACACTTAATTGTGCTCACGTGAAACCTATACTTGGACTAGGAAGCAGTTCTCAGAACAGAGCAGGGAAACACTGCATGGTCCAGGATCAGGAAAGGTGTGAGTCAGAGATGCATCCTATCTCCATACCTTTTTAATCTATATGCAGAATAGATCATTCAGGAGACTGCCTTTATGAGGAGAAATGTGGCATCGAGATTGGAGGAAGACTAATCAACAACCTGCAATTATGCTGAAACTGAGGAAAACATGAGGAATTGGCTGCAGAAGGTCAAGGACTGTAGTCCTCAATAGGAATGAATTGAAGCTCAACATCAATAAAACAAAGATTCTCGCCAATTCTGGTTCAATGGGCAAGCTTCATGATAGATGGAAAAGAGATTGACATTGTTAACAACTTAGCTTGTTAGGTTCCACAATCAACACTCGTGGTACCAGCAGTCAGGAAATAAAAAGATGAACTGCATTGGCAATGTCTGCTGTCAGGGACCTCTCTAGAGTACTAAAGAGCAACAATGTCAGTCTAGAGATTAAGGTGTACCTGATACAGGCTATACATCCAAAAGCTGGACAATAACTAAGAATAATAGAAGGATTGATGCCTTTGAGTTGTGATGCTGGAGACAAATGTTGAACACTCAATGTTGGTGACTCAATGACACATAACAACAATAACACCACAGTGGAAGCTCTGGTGTTCTCGTGGTAAGAAGCTGTGATGCGATCCCAAAGACACGAAGTTCAAATCCACCAACTGCTTCATAGTAGGACAATCAATATCCTCCCAAGTTATTTACTGCCTCTGAAAACCCACTGGAGGGTCCTCTATGGGTCAGAGCTGACTGAATGGCACACAACACCACAACAACAAAAAGTCCTGAAGTACTTATTTCTATGCTGTAGTGGTATGCTGTAGCATAATTTTCCATCCAGAAACATGCCACATTGACACTTTCTCAAATGAAATATACTGGTATTGTTAGTGAAAACATGTTGAAATGTTTATGTGGAGAATAAGAAAAATACAACGTGCATAAAGCAAAATACCCATTGCTGTCAAGTTGATTCCAACTCCTACAGACCCCATAGGATGGAGTAGAAATGCCCCGTAAAATTTCCAAGGTAATAAATCTTTCTAGGAACAGGCTGCCACATCTTTCTCCTGAAGAGCAGCTGGTGGATTAGAATTGTCACCCTTTCAATCAGCACTGTGCCACAGGCTCTTTCTTGATAAGCACAAGGAAACAAAACTGGACAAGAGTAAGGTCCCTGAGATGGGACTCTGAAGAAGTACTCAAAGCTGAAAAGGTTGGACAAACAACATAAATCTAGGTAAATAGAAAGTCAGGTTCAAAGAAGTCAGATAAGGAGGATGGAACAAGGGTGCTGATGACAGAAGCACAGTGCAGAGACTGGGCTATCAGAGAAAGAACGATCGCTATCACTGAAGGACAGAATACACCAAGTAAAGATCATATTTGGCTTATTTCTTGTCTATGCCATTGGATTTCCTTCATAAGTATAGCTAGCTGTGCCCATAGGGGTTTTTTATAACCAGACTAATGTTATAATGTTAAAATAAGATACTGTCCAGTAAGATACTACTTCAAGTAAGATCTATTGACGATTCTGGAAGAGCATAGGCAGAATTCAAGTGAGTTAGAGGAATTACAGGCAAGAGAGCAGGAGATATGTCTTTCCCATTTATTTTGTCCTGATCCTGTGTAGAAAGAAAATAAGCCACTTCCTACATAGTTTTCACTCACACACCAGACTGATCCACATCTGGTGCTGCCAACACCAGAAGACACAGTCTGGGTAATGAAGGCATGGCCACAGTTAATACAATACCCCTGAGAAGACTCACAATAGCCAGAATAACACTCCCTCCATTCACAGCAACCCCTCTGGGGCTAAGCACAAGAGAACAATGTCTGAGACCTCTCTGTCAATTTTGACGCTTACCCACTTCCATCTGGCTCTGTGAAAATATCATGGTATAGTTCCTGGTCAAAGAGAGGGTGGTTCTAGAAATACATGGCAGCAGAGATGATGCTCTGTGCACAATAGGGCCTTATTCCAAAAGAGAGTCCTTCTTCCATACCAGTTGGCTGGCTGCAGAAGAATTTTCTGGTTAATAATTTAGAGAAATAGTCTTGTTTCTTTATGGAAAAATATGCCTAAAAGAGGCAAGAGTGAAAGCAGAGAGACTATTCAGGTTGCTGTTTAGGAATCCAAATGAGATGGTTGTTGTTGTTATTGTTATTGCTATCAAGTCGAATTTGATTCATAGGTTACCGTCTAGTGGGCTTTCAGAAGCTGTAAATTGCATAGGGGGAAACTGCAAACAGAGAAGCTAGTGGGCAGCACAACCCCTTAGCACGAAGACACCCATGAATTATGTCTCATGGATTTCTTCCTTTCAGGCACATTGTTGTTGTTGTTATGTGCCATCGAGTCGTTTCTGACTCATAGTGACCCTATGCACAACAGCTCTAAACCCTGCTCTATCCTGCGCAAACCGCACCGCCTCTGACACACCCATCCTGATTACCCCAGTCACCGAATCAATCTATCTCATAGAGGGTCTTCCCCTCCTGCGCTGTCCC
>NW_006399806.1:18238031-18243682 GCF_000299155.1 Elephantulus edwardii
CCTATCATATATTGCTTTTAAACTGTTCTCTCCCTCATATGTTTCAATGCAGTATACATAATTTATCCAGTTTATCTCCTCAGTCTTACCCCAGCTCTGATGTCAGCCCCATTCTACAATAATGGCACTTCTTAATGAGCTGTGGTAGCATAATGGTAAAGCTCTAAGCTGCTAACCTGAAGGAAGGCAGCTGGAGGCCTAATAGTCTACTCCCATAACATTATGGCCTTGGAAAGCCCTGTAGTGTAGCTCCACTCTGACACTATGGGATCAATTTGCTGTTGTTATCATGTTTCTCAAGTCAAAACTGACCCATAGTTGATCCTCTAGTGACTTTTCAGAGGCAGAAAATGGCACAGGAGGACATCATCCTTCTCCCTCGGAACAGCTGATGGATTTGAACAGCATACTTTTAGGTTTACAGCACAGCTTCTTACCACTAGGTCACCAGAGTTCATGGGATCAATAGGAGTTGGAATTTGACTGTAATAGGTCTGATGATTTATTAGAAGAGCAGCAGAGAACTGCTAAAGACAAGTGCCCAGGACTCATGTATGGATGTGTCCCCAGGAGGCCTAGTCCCCTGGCCCCAGTGATCATGACTGTGGGGTGAATGTCATGATGTAGCTTTAACTAAAATATGTGCAACCTTCTAAGGAGAATATGAAACCAGGGAGAAACTACCACATCCCCCTGATTGCAGGAGAGAAAGATGTTGTTGCCTTACAGAAAAAAGCAAGAGTTGTTAGTTTTGTCATTATTTCCACCTCATTTGCTGATCTTTGACTTCTTCCCCTTTTAAATCCTGAGCCTTCCGCATTTCCCACAAAATTAACCCCAATTTTATGAAATCTTGACCTTTCACTCAGGTATATGATATCTTAAAATTAGAAGCACTTAGTGGGTGTAAATAGGTCAATTTAAAAGCAGAGCCTTACCTCTACATTAAAGTCTTGACGTGATTCTGGACTCCATGGTGAATTGGAAAGCTGCCTTTCCTAACTTCCATTTCTCTAACCTTGAAGTTGACCTCACCACATACTTAAAGGAGACATTCCTTTTCTCTGAAGGCTGGCAGGTGCAGGATATCACAATCTATCCCCAGAGGGTCTTTCTATTATGTCCAAACAGATGCAAGATGTGATAGCTTAGACCCAAAGGGTTTTGATGCACAGCATTACATATAAATCTTTACAATGGACTCCCAGAAACAAAAATTATTCTTAAAAGCTATTTTAATAGTAGGTCAACTTTAAAAAAAAACAAAAACCACCAACCTCCCTTGCTTTACCATTGTCCTGTGACCATGTTGTAATAAAGAGCATTATTTATACATGTATGATGCTACTAATGTGTTGTCCACCTAGCCCTGCTAAATTCCACTTTCAGATATCACACTTGTTGCTCCTCTGATTGTCTTCTAGCTAGTTATGGATTTTTAACTTCTAGTTTGTGCTCCAAGTATACAAAAATTTTGCTGCTTCACTGACCACGGAGCAGCCATATTTACTTTGTGAATCTGGGTATATCCCAACAACTGATCATCCCTACCTCTCAGTAAACTTTTGTTGTTTTCACTTTAAGTAATTCCTAGGATGCTATAATTTGACAGCACCTGTCAGATAAAAACTTGCTTTAATATTTTCTATGATTGCAGTGAAATGCAACTTTCTGTGTTTTACTACTTAAGCAAGCTAACTAACCTCACTGTTATTATTGTTGTTGTTATTGTTATTTGCTATCAAATCACCTGCAACTCATAGCCACAAGCCAGTCTCACTGACTCCAACACACTACTCTCATTGCTCCAGTTACAGTATCTCATCCAAGGTCTTCCTCTCCTGTGCTGTCCTTCCACCTTTGCAAGAATCTCCAAGGATTGGTCCTTCCTCACCACATGCCCAAAATATGTGAGACAAAGCTTCAAAATTCTAGCCTCCAATGAGAAACTCGGTTTCACTGTCTCCAAGACAGACCAATTTGTTTTCTTAGAAGTCCCTTGTATGTTCAAGACTCTTCTCCAGCACCAAAACTTAAAGGCATCAATTTTTCTCCCATCATCCTTAGTCATTATCCAGCTCTCTGATGCATAGCAAATAATTGTGCAGACTATGGCCTGGATCAGGTGCACCTTAGTCTCTAGACTGACATTGTTGCTTCTCAGTACTCTAGAAAGGTCCCTGACAGGAGATTTTCCTGGTGCAATTTGTCTTTTGATTTCCTGACTGCTGGCGCCAAGACTAGATTGTGGAGCTGAGCAAGCTGTGACTGTTAACAACCTCAATCTTTTCTTCATCCATCATGGTACTGCTAATTGGCCCAGTGGTGAGAATCTTTGTCTTCTTGATGTTGAGCTTCAATCCATATTGACGATTACAGTCCTTGACCTTCTACAACAAACACTTCAGGTTCTTCTCAGTTTCAGCAAGCAAAGTTGTATCATGTATAAAACATAGGTTATTAATGAGTCTTCCTCCGATCCTGATGCCATATTCATCCTCATAAAGCCCAGCTTCTCGAATGATCTGTTCTGCATATATTGAAAAGGTATGAGACAGGACACATTCCTGATGCACTCCCTTTCTGATTTTTGAACTATGTAGTATTTACCTGCTCTATTCTGAGGACTGCTTCATGGTCCAAGTATAGGTTTCACATAAGCACATTCAAGTGTTCTGGGATTCCCATTCTCCACAATGTGGCGCCCCCCACACCCACCCAATGTACCTTACTCCAGTTCCAGCGTCCCCCATTTGTTATGATCCACAGAGTCAAATGCCTTTGCATGATGAATGAAACAAAAATAGATATCCCTCTGGTACTCTTTGCTTTTATCCAAGATCTATCTGACATTGGCCATAATGTGTCTACTGCCATGGCCTCTTCTAAAAACCAGCTTGAATTTCTGGTAGTTCTTTGTCAATGTACTGTTCAAGTTGTTTCTGGCTAATCTTCAGCAGGATCTTGCTTGCCTGTGATATGAGTGATAGTGTACGGTAATTCCCACACTCTGTCAGGTCACCTTTTTATAGACTGGGAATAAATATAGGTCTCCTCCAGTTGGTTAGCCAGGAAGTTGTCCTCCAGATTTCTTGATACAACCTAGTGAGCATATCCAGACCATCAGCTGTTTGTTGAAATATGTCAGTTGGTATTCCATCAGTTCCTGGGGCTTTATATTTTTGCCAAGTCTTTCAGAACAGCCTAAACTTTTTCCTTCATCACCACTGTCTCTTGATCAAATGTTATTTCTTAAAATTCTTCTGTGTCAGTGACTCTGTATACTCCTTCCATCTTCTTTCAATACATCCTGGATCATTCAATATTGTTCCCATAGCATTCTTAAGAATTACAACTCAAGGCTTGAATTCATTTTTTAGTTCCATCAGCTTAAGAAAGGCCGACTGACACATGTGCTGGGGAGTTGCTGGATGATGCCACACACATGCAAGACAGATGCTTGCTGATGCCAAGCTCTCACTGAGGAGCTGCTGACACATGCACTGGAGAGGTTCTTGCTAATACCACACACATGCTGGGGAGCGGTTTGCTGATGCTACGTATGTGCCAGGGTGCTTCATACTGAGGCCATGCACATACTGGGGAGCTACTGATGCACACCCCAGGGAGCAACACACCAAGGTGAGCAGGAAAGCTGGGATCTGAGTGAGTGTGAGTCCGGAACTCCAATCTCATCACCACCAGGCCACACCGAGAACTTTGGTTCTGACATCACTAGCCTACACCCAGAATGCCACTCCTAATACACACCAGGAGCGATGCTGGAAGTGGAGTAAGGTACATGGTGTGTGGGGCGGGGGGAACACATTGTTGTTTGGCTGGATCACTTGGGACCCCTTAGCCTCAATCAGAGGGTAGTGAGACATCTGGAGTTCATTCCAGAAGGGGAAAACAAGGTTTCCTGATTTTCCAATCAGTTCTCTGTTCCACCTTGCATCTCCTCACATCCAGTCCATGAACTGCCTCTAGCCCAGACCACCCTGAGCTACTCCAGCTATGGCAGTTGTCTGACAGAGGAGGCTATTTCCCCAGGCCTTTTCTCTATTAAACTAAGAGAAGTACAGGCACAGTAGCTGCCCCACCCTCTTCTGGAGTGGTGACTTCAGATCAAGAACCTGCTATAGCCTCAGACATGAAAAATACTATCACAGCAGTGTCAAGTAGGAAGCAGGCGACTTCACTCCCTACGCAAGCCCAATGCAAGATGTCACCCAAAATAGGTGACATAGTATCAATGGATTTCCTAAAGTCAGAAAGTCTGATGGAACTTTCTGACACAGAATGTAAAAGAACAATGACTGAAATTTTCAGTGGATGAGAGACAAACTTGAAGAATTACAGGACACTTCAAGCAAAAACAAGGAGGAGCTTAAAAAAAACAATACAAAACAATGCAGATAAAACAAATGAGACATTAGAGGCTCTGTAAAAAACAAGAAACCACAATCCAAAATATTAGGATCAATGTTTCAGATGCTGTTAACAGAATGGAGGGACGCATAAACAGGGTTGAAGAGATGGAACACAGACTGGTAAAATAGAAGATAGAATTGTCATCACTGATCTGCTAGAATAAAAAGGAAGGAAAAAGAAGAAAACCTAAGAATAATGTGGGACACCATCAAGAGAAATAACATGTGCATAATCAGAATAGCAGAACAGGAAGAAGCAAAACAAAAGTACCAAAGGTTGTGGAAAAATTATTCAAAGAAAACTTTATAGGCATAATGAAGAATAAGAGAATATATATTCAAAAAGTTGAAAGAACATCATATAGAATAGACCTCAAAAGAAAAACACCAAGACATATCATTGTCAGATTTACCAGAACGAAAGATAAGGAGAGAATTCTGAAAGCAGAGGGAAAAACAAAGAGTAACGTATAAGGGAGAGCAGGTAAGATTAAGTATCAATTTCTCATCAGAAACCATGCGAGCAAGAAGACAGTGGAACGATATATATCAAACACTCAAAGAGCACAACTGTCAACCAAGAATATAGTACCCAGCGAAATTGCTCATCAAATATGAAGGAGAGATCAAGATATCCCCAGAAAAACAGAACCTAAGGGAGTTTGTACAAACGAAGCCAGAATTGCCAGAAACACTCAGAGAAATCGTTCTTACAGAGGTGCCACAGAAAGCAGGATGGACCAAATGAACTAGCAACAACACCAAAATAGAACTAAACAAACTGATAGCAGTGAAACTTTGCCTCTCAATAATCACACTGATTGTGAATGGTTTAAATGCACCACTGAAGAGAAAAAGTAGCAGATTGGATAAAATAAACAAAATCCATCAATAAGCTGTCTACAAAAGACACATACATGAAAAATGAAGATAAAGAAAGACTGAAAATAAAAGAATGGGAAAAATTATACCAAGCAAATGGCAATCAGAAAAAAGCAGGAGTGCCAATATTCATTTCTGATAAAATAGATTTCAATGCAAAAACCATCATAAAGGACAGGGAAGGTCACTAGATAATGATTAAGGGGTCAATAGAACAAGAAGATATAATAATAATAAATGTCTATGCTACAGAACAACAGCATTGATTTCACATGCAAGCAAGATTCTACTGAAGATTATCCAAAAACGACTGGAACAGTACATCAGCAGAGAACT
>NW_006399806.1:18244762-18253938 GCF_000299155.1 Elephantulus edwardii
GCACATAACAACAACAACAACATGCACCAAATTAAAGACCTTCAGAATATATAAAATAAACATTATCAACACTGAAAAAGGAAATAGACAACACTACTATGGTAGTTGGAGAATATACCACTTCAATACACCACTCTCAAGAAAAGATAGACCTTCCAGAAAGAAACTAAATAATGATGCTGAATAACTAAACCACAAAACAAACCAAATTGATCTCATAGATATTTATAGGCTAATGCTTCCCATAAAAGCACAGTATACCTTCTCCAATGTGCATGGAATGTTCTCCAGAATAGATCACATTTTAGGACACAAGGCAAACATCAATAAATTAAAAAACAGAAATAATACAAAGCATCTTCTCAGATCACAGTGCTACAAAATTAGAAATTAATAACAAGAGGATAAAGAGGGAAAAAACATACACTTGGAAGCTGAACTACACCTTGCTTGAACATGAGTGAGTGCTAGAAGAAATAAAGAATGAAATTAAAAATTTTCTTGAAATAAATGACAATGGAAACACAACTTACCATAACCTCTGGGAAATAGCTAAAGCAGTAATTAGAGGTCAATTTATAACAATAAGCAAACACATTAGAAGAGAACAACAAAATTACTATTAACTCTCTATCCCAATATCTCCAACAAATTGAAAAAGAATAGCAAGAAAACCCAACACCGTCCAAAAAAAACTTAAATTGTAAAAATATGGGCAAAAATAAATTCGAAAACAGAAAAACAATTGAAACCATCAACAAAACCAGGAGTTGGTTCTTCAAAAAGCTCAATAAAATTGACAAACCACTAGCAAAACTAACAAAAGAAAAAAGGAAAAGACACAAATAATCTGAATAAAGGATGAAATGGGCAATGTCACAATGGACCCAACTAAAATTAAAATGTTAGCAATGGGATATTATGAAAAACTATACTCAAACAAATATGGACAAATACTTAGAAATTCACAACCTACCTAAACTGACACAAACTGAAACTGAACACCTGAACAGCCCCATTACAAAAGAAGAAATTGAAAAGGTAATAAAACAACTTCAAACCAAAAAAAGGCCTGGACAAGATGGTTTTAAAAGTGAATTTTATCAAACATTCAGAGAAGAAATATCACCAATTCTACATAAACTATTTCAGAAAATAGAAAAAGATGGAATTCTCCCAAAGTCATTCTATGAAGCAAATATATCCTTGATACCAAAACCAGGTAAAGACATCACCAAAATAGAAAACTATAGACCAATATCTCTCATGAGCATAGATGCAAAAATTCTAGCCAATAGAATCCAACAATATATAAAAAAAATAATTCACCATGACCAAGTGGGATTCATAACAGGTACACAAGGATGGCTCAACATAAGAAAAACAATCCGTGTAATTCATCATATTAACAAAGCAAAGAACAAGAACCACATGATTCTGTCAGTTGGTGCAGAAAAGGCCTTTGACAAAATACAACACCCTTTCTTGAATAAAACACTCAACAAAATAGAAATAGAAGGGAATTTCCTCAACATAGTAAAAAGTATATAGGCAAACCCAAGAGCCAACGTTGTTCTCAATGGAGAGATTTTTAAAAGCATTCCCTTAAAGAACAGGAACTAGGAAAGAATCTCACTATCACCTCTCCAATATTTTATTAGAAGTCTTGGTGGTAGCAATAAGACAAGAGAAGGAAATAAGAGTTATCTAAATTGGCAAAGAGGAGGTAAAGTTTTCTCTATATGCAGATGATAAGGCAGTATACTTAGAGAAGCCTAAAGATTCAGCAAGAAAACAGGATAGAATATCAACATACAAAAATCAATTGGATTTCTCTACAGTGAAAAAGAGAATATAGAACTGGAGCTAAAAAAAAACAATACCCATCACAAGAGTTAATCACAAGATTAAATACTTGGGAGTAAATCTAACTAGAAACACAAAAGACTTATTCAAAGAAAATTACAAAACATTACAAGAAACAAAAAGAGACTTGGAGAAACGGAAGAATATCCCTTGCTCATGAACAGAAAGATTCAGTATTGTGAAAATTATAATCCTACCAAAGGCAATTTACATGTTTAATGCAATACCAATACAAATACCAATTCCATTCTTCAACAAGATGGAAAAGGCAATCTCAAATTTCATTTAGAAAGGAAAGCGACCTCAAATAAGCAAAACACTCCTTTAAAAAAGAAACAAGGTAGGAGGCATTGCACTTCTGATTTCAAATCCTACTATACTGCCATGGTGATCAAGACAGGGTGGTACTAGTGCAATGACAGACACATAGATAAATGCAATAGAATTGAGAACCTAGAAATCAGCCCAAATACCTATGGTCAACTGATTTTTGACAAGAAAGTAAAATCAATTAAGTGGGGAAATGACAGCCCTTTTAACAAATAGTGTTGGCAAAATTGGAAAACCATTTGCCGAAAACTCAAGCATGACCCACACCTCAATCCATACACAAAAATCAACTCAAAGTGGATCAAGGACATAGGAATAAAACCAAGGACTATAAACTTCATTGGAGAAAAGCTTGGAAGAACCATAGACTAATCTACAACTAGAACAGTCTTCCAAGCATTCTGAAAAACCTACAACCAGCAATAATAGATAAAATAGATGAATGGGACCCTCTAAGAATCAAATCCATATACACATCCAAAAACTTCTCCAACAGGGTAAAAAGGGAAACCACAGACTGGGAAAAAGTATTTGGTAATGATATGTCTGATAAGGGGCTTATATCTAGAATTTATAGAATACTCAAATGCTACAAGATAAAGATGAACAACTCAATTGCAAAATAGGCACAGTATATGAACATCTGTTCACTAGATGAAGACATTCAGATGACAAACACATGAAGAAATGTTCAAAATCCCTAGCTCTAAGAGAGATGCAAATCAAAACATCTATGAGATATAATCTCACCCCAGTAAGAATAGCAAATTTTAACAGAGCAGAAAACAACAAATATTGGTGAGGTTGTGGAGAAACTGGAACCCTCATTACCTGTTGGTGGGAGTGTAAAATGGTGCAACCACTATGGAAGGCAGTATGGTGTTTTCTCAAAGAGTTGGAAATAGAAATACTATCTGAGCCAGCAATTCCACTACTGGGAATATATCCTAAAGAAACTAAAACTGCCACCCAAGCAGGTATATGCACACCCATGTTTATTGCTGCTTTGTTCACAATAGCAAAGAGTTGGAAACAACCCAAATGCCCTTCAACAAACAAATAGATAAGCTGTCGTATATTACCACAATAGAATATTATGCAGCACTGAAAAACAAAGAACTCATGAAATATTATACCATGACCATAGAGGACATTATGTTGAGTGAAATATCTCAATCACAAAAAAGACAAATACTGCATAATGCCACTGTTTATAGAACAGAACTGATATGGGAGTTGGGGGAAAACTTAAGAAAAAAAGGGATAAATAATGTATATGGCATTGAAACAAATGAGAGAGAGAACTGTATAAAAGGAATATATAATTAGGTATTATTGGCATGACAAGAGTCCAGAATAAGAGTTGCATAGTAATGTGGTCCAGGGTTGGGGGGTGAAGGGGAACAGTATAACAATGAAAGAATTTTTTTTTCCAAAGAAAAAAAGCGAACTGTGAGACAAGAATGACAGGGAGGAAGATGTGCAACCATGAATGAACGTAAATCCAAGCTCATTATAAACTTTCATTAAAATCTAGAGGCGGGAGGGAGGGAGAGAATGGGGGAGAGAGAGAGAAAGAGGAGGGGGAGCATGAAAGAAAAAAGACCATTTAAAAAAAGTGCCAAGTTAATATGGCCCTTTTGATTTTTTTTGGTGCTCTAGTGCAATATTCAGAATCTCTTCTGATATCCATTTTAGTCTTTTCTTCTTCTATTCTGCCTTTGTAATGACCTTTTGATTCTTCATGAATAATACTCTTGATATCCTCCCACAGACCATCTGGTCTTCGTTCATTAGTGTTCAAGGCCTCAAATCTGTTCCAGAACTGGTTTTAAAATCCAGATGGGTTAGACTCAGGTCAAATTGTAATTCCTGTTGATTTGATTTGACCTTTTTTTAGCTTTAATTTGAACTTGCATACGATTTGTTGATGGTCTGGTCCGCAATCAGCATCTAGCCTACTTTTCACTGCTGATAATGAACTTCTTCAACAATTCCTTCCACAGATGTAATCGATCTGATTCCTGTGCCTACAATCAGGTGAAATCCATGTGTATAGCCTGCATTTATGTTTCTTACAAAGGGTATTTGCTATGAATAAATCATTCATTGTACAGAATTCTATCATTCTACCCCCAGCCTCATTTCTATCACCAATTCCATGTTTTCTGACTACCAATCCTTCTTCCTGGTTCCCAACTTTGGTATTCCAATTACACATTATTATTAATGGATTTTGGTTGCATGTTTGATTGATTTCTGACTGCAAAAGTTGGTAGAAATCATCTATATACTCCTCTTTGTTTCTGGTTGTTGGTGCATAAATTTAAATAATAGTGGTACTAACAAGTCTTCCTTGTATGCATATGGATATTATCCTGTCACTCACAACATTGTATTTCAAGATGAATCTAGAAATGGCCTTTTTAATTGTGAAAGACCCCATTTTCTAAACTATGCATTAATGAGGATACTAGAAATCACTTCACTGTATTGTTGTGAAGAAATTAAAGCAGATAATGTATAGTGTTGGATGGTAGTATGCGCTCAATAAAGGTTGTTGCTATGCACCCTCAAGTCCATTCCCATTTCTTCTAATATCTTATAACAGACCAGAACTGCTCCACAGGGTTCTATAGACTGTCATCTTCCTCAAAGCAGATGGAAAGTTCTTTTCTTCCCTGAAGATGCTGATGGATTTGAACCACTGACTTTGCATGTAGTGGCTGAGCATCTAACCATTTTGCCACCAGGGCTCTTACCATATTGTTGTTTTTGTTGTTGTTATGTGCCATTGAGTCAACTACAACTCATAGCAACCTCATGAACATTAGCTCTGAACCCGGCCCCATCTTGAGCCAAACTCACATCTCTGACACGTCTACGTTCATTGCCACAGCCAGTGTTTCAATTCATCTCCTCCAGAGTCTTCCTCTCCTTCATTATCCCTTCACTTCTCCATGTATATTGTCCTTCTCCAAGGACTAATTCCTCCTGACAACATGCCCAAAGTATGTAAGATGGAGTTTCACAGTCCTTGCCTCCAAGGAGCAACCTGGTTTCACCCTCTCCAGAAAAGATTTGTTTGTTCTCTTAGCAGTTTAGAGTATGTTCAGTACTCTTCTTCAGCAACCATCTCAAAGGTATCTATCTATTCTTCTTCTGTCATCCTTAGTCATTATGCAGCTCTCAGATGCATAACAAGAAATTGAGAAGACTATGGCCTGGATCAGGCACACCTTATTCTCCAGAGTGACATGGTTGCTCTTTAGCCCTCTGAAGAGGTCCCTCATCAGTGTGGAATTGTGCTGCTAATGCACAGCTTGTTTGACTTTACTAGCTACTCCATAGGAGAAAGATGGGCAATCTCCTCTTGTGCAATTTACTGCATCTGAAAACCTGCTAGAAGGTCAGGTATGGGTCAGTTCTGACTTGATGGTACTCAATAAAAAACAAATCTAGCCAGAAGGGAATTATCTAATGGTTAATTCTTTTATATAAAAATTTCTGACACTTGGAGGAGATCCAATTTGTCCACTGCAATTGAGTTCTGTGTACCATTCTTTGGTGGTAGAGAAATCAAGAGAGTTTAATTCCATTACCTCTTGCCTCCAAGTTTAAGAAGTATCAGTGGGGTTGAAAATCCCTTCCTAAACACAGCTCTGTGTAATGCAGATGTACTGATAGTCCTGGGTTCTCATTCAAACAAATGAATTCATGCAATAAAAGCATCAATATTCTTTATTTATAGTCAAAGCACAGAGAGAGTCTACTCTCAAGCCAATGGACACAGGGTTTCAAAGCCCTAATTTTCTAGAATTTGGTGAAATCCTCCCAGACACTGCTGGTGGGTAGGTTTGGAAACAACACAATAATTAGTCCCATGCTTCGTCTCCTGTCGGTAGCTATCCCACACCCGAGTCCTCTCCCTTCTTGTGGCAAAGCAATCTCCCCACTGGCCTCCTGGATGCTCCATTCACCAGCCCACTGTTGTGATGACTCATAGCTTATTGACTGAACCTTGCATGAGGTTCTGGGCTCTGTACAAAATGTTCTTTAAATGTTGTCCCTGCCCTTAAGTTCCCCTCAAGCCTTCTAGTTGTTAATGAGACTGTACTTCTCCTCATAATAAAACACCTTCCCTGCCTCCAGACCTTTGCAAAAGATGTTTCACTTGTAGTTATACAAATTTCATTGCATACTTCCACCCTCCCTGCCCCTGCCCCATTGTAACTCTTAAATACTCTCCCTATATATTTAAGCTCAAGTCAATTAGCTCTTGTCCTTGCAGCCTTGTTCTAAGCTTATATCTTTCTCCTTCCTCTACATCTGGAGCTTAGAGTCTTATTAAAAGTAGTAGTAGATACTTAGAGTAGTATCATTTTCTTTATACCTTTCCCTCCAAGTCAAGCTATTTTCAATCACTTCATATGCATGTAAAAGCCTGACAATGAGTAAGGGAAATTAAAAAAAATTCGTGCCCTTGAATTATGATATAGGCAAGAAATATTGAATATACCCTGGACTTGCAGAACAAACACATTTGTCTTAGAAGAACAGCCAGAATAGTCCTCAGAAGCAAGAATAGTGAGACCTCGTCTTATATACTTTGTACTTGTTATCACAAGGGGCCCTGCTATCAGAAGGGGTCAGTGCCTGGAGAAGGGTATCGTGCTGTTCTGAGAGACGCCTTTGAGCTGGCAACACAGCTCCCTGAAGACTCCCTGAAGAAAATAAATATTTTTTTCCTTAAGAAAATAAAGCAAAGGATTCTATAAAATATGCATAGACCTAGAGTTAGAAAGCCAAAAGGGGAAAAAATGCTTGATGTTTATCAAGTGAAAAGAGCTAAAGGAAAAAAAATCCAGTCCTTGAGCTGCAATATTGAAGGATTGAATGAGCAAGATGTTGAATGATTCAGAAAGTATCAAGAGAAGGTAGAAGGAATGTGCGTAGTCACTGAACCAGTAAGAAGTGATTGATGCTTACCCATTGTAGGAAGTAACATGCAATCAAGATCTATTGGTATTAAAGGGAAAAGCCCAAACTGCATTGAAGGGGGGGGGGAATGTTCCAGTTATTGATGGAATGCCAAGTGAAATATTTTAACAAAGAGATATTACACAGGACGTGCTCATTCATTTATGCTAGGAAAAACAGATCCTTATTTGTGCTCATTTGCAAAAAGGGGTCATCCAAAAATATGGAAAATATTGAATAATGTCATTAACATCCCACAAAAGTATGCTAATACTCTTGCTGAAGAATAGTTAAAAACAGATGGGGTAGTAGATTAACAAGGAACCACCAGAAATCAAAGCTGGATTCAGAAGGAGGATAGAACTGGGATGTAATTGCTGATGTTAGATCAATCTTGGCTGAAAGCAAAGAATACCAGAAAGAGGTTTACTTAAGTTTTATTAACTATACAAAGGCATTTGCCTGTACGGATCATAATAAATTTATGAATAACATTGACAAGAATGGGAATTCCAGAACACTTCATTGTGCTCATGCGGAATCTGTACATAGACTAAGATGCAGTCTAACATAAGAAGGGCCAATGCATGATTTTAAAATGTGTGCATCAGGGATGCATCTTTTCTCCATACCTATTCAATCCTAGGCTAAGCAAATTTGAAGAAGAATGTGCCATCAGGGTTGGAGGAAGGCTCATCAATACCATACTTTATGCAGCTGAGCCAACCTTGTTTGTGAAAAGTAAAGACTTGAAGTAATTTCTGAATATCAGTATGAATTACTTCAATGTCAAGGAAACAAAAGTCCTCATAACTGCACCAACAGGAAACATATCATAAAAGAAGATAAGTGGTTGTTGTTGTTGTTAGGTGCTGTCAACCCAAGTATGACCCATAGCGACCCAAAGAACAACAGATCTGAACCCTCTCCTATCCTTTCTCATCCTCACACTTTCTGACACACTTGAACCCATTGCAGCAGTCACTGTGTCAGGCTATCTGGTTGAGGGTCTTCCTTTCTTTTGCTGTCCTTCCACCTTCCCAAACATCATGCCCCTTTCCAAGGAACAATCTCTCCTAGTAACATGCTCAAAGTATGTGAGATGGAGCTTTATCATCTTTGCCTGCAAGGAACACTTTGGTTACACTTTCTCCAAGAGATATTCATTTGTTCTTTTGGCAATCCATGGGATATTCAGTACTCTTCTCCAACTCTAAAACTCAAATGCATCAATTCTTCTATCATTTGTATTCATTGTCCAGCTTTCAGATGCATAGTAAGTGATCACAAAGACTGTTACTTTAATCAGGCGCACCTTAGTCCTCAAAATTACATCATTGCTCCACAATAATTTGAAGAGGTCCCTGACTACAGCCTTTCCCATAGTGGCATGTTTACTGATCTCCTGACTGCTGGCTTCACTAGTGTTAATTGTGGATCCAAGTAAGATGAAATCATTAACAACTTCAATCATTTGTCCATCTATCATGATGCTGGCTAATGGTTCAGTCAGTGGGCAAAAGATTTGTATTTGTGGCATTGAGATAAATCCGTATTGAAAGATGTATTTTTGATCTTCTGCAGCAAGTACTTCAAGTTCTCCTCACTTTCAACAAGCAAGGTTGTGTCATCTGCATATTGCAAGTTGATGATGAGTCTTCCTCCAATCCTGATACTGAATTCTTTTCTATAAAGTCCAGCTTCACCAATAATTTTATCAGAATACAGATTGAATAGGTATGACAAGATGTATATAGATATGTATGTAGGTGTGCATATATTTGTTGTTGTTGTTGTTGTTGTTATGTGCCATTGACTCATAATGACCCTATGTACAAGAGCCCTAAACACCGTTCTATCCTGTGCCAACCTCGCTGTCTCAAACACATTCATTCCCACCACTCCACTCACAGAATCGATCCATCTCTTCAAGGGTCTTCCTCTCCTGCAACATCCCTCCACTCTCCCAAACATGTTGTCCCTCTCCAAGGACCAGTCCC
>NW_006399806.1:18255124-18256529 GCF_000299155.1 Elephantulus edwardii
TAGTGAGCACATCCAGGGTAGCGTCTGTTTGTTGAAATAAATCAATTGGTATGCTGTCAACTCCTGGAGCCTTGTTTTTTGCCAATTCCTTCATAGCAACTTGAACTTCCTCTTTCATCACCATAGGCCCTTGCTCATATGTTATTTCATGAAATTCCTCTGTGTCAGCCAATTCCTTCTGTATATATTTAGATGTATGCATGTATATGCATGTAAAAAGTCTTTTGCATATATATTAATATATAGAACAACTAAATGCATATGAAACACAAATACAGATGGTTCTCAAACACCTTACAGGGTTGAAGAGTCAGGACAATAATCTCATGGAACATCTTAGTCAATCATTATAACATAATTCATAAAATTATGCTCTCTATATAGTTTGATTAAGTAGTGTCTGTGGTCTTGCAAACTTCCAAACAGCCATATAAGTTACAACTATAGGTCTCTACTCTGCTGAAGCAAAAGAAAAAGAAAACTCAGAGAAGAAACGAATCTTTGACGCAGGTAGTTGACACAAAGATTGAATCTTTAGAAAGTCCCACTCATCAATTTTATCCATTCCTGTTTGTGCATTCCTGACTATATTTACCTCTTTATACTATAGGTAAGGCTTTCCAAGATTTGTCCCATTTTGTCTCTTATGATTTTTATGATTTGGGGCTTTACTCCCAAGTCTCTCTCTGATCCACTTTGAGTTAATTTTTGTGTGTGTGATGTGAGATGTGGATCCTGCTTCAGCTTTCTGTAGGTAGCAATCCGGTTTTCCCAGTACCAGTTTTGTTGAAACACCAGCCAATTTTATTGAAGACATTGTCATTTCCCCACTTGATAGGTTTTGTTTTCTTGTAGAATATCAGTTGACCATAGGTAAATGGGTCCATTTCTAGGTTCTCCATTATGTTTCACTGATCTGTGCATCTGTCATTGTACCACTGCCATGCTGTTTGGTTCTTACAGCTGTGTAATAGGTTTTGAGATCAAGAAGTGTTATGCCTCTCACTTCATTTTTGTTTTTCAGAAGAACATTGCTTATTCAGGGTCTCTTTCCTTTCAAAATAAACTTGACAATTGCCTTTGATCTCCTTGAAAAATGAATTTGGTATATGTATTGACATTACATTAGACAAGTAGATTGCTTTTTGGTAGGATTGTCATTTTCACTATATTCAGTCTTTCTACCCCTGAACAGGACACATTTTTCCATTTATTACCTCCTCTTTTATTTTTTTTTTTTGCAGAAGTATTTTGTAGTTTTCTTTGTAAAGGTCTTTTTTATCTGTCTAGTTAGATTTTGTATTTTGCTTTATCATTCCGAGCAGCCTTTTGGAATCTTCTGTTCAGCTCTTTAGTATCTTGAATTCTTCCTTGTGCTTTGGCTTCTCTACGCTCCAGTGCAATC
>NW_006399806.1:18265659-18267389 GCF_000299155.1 Elephantulus edwardii
TGAACATAAAAATTCCATATGACCCAGCTATTCATTCCACTGCTAGTGGTATACCCAAAGGAAGTTAGAACAGAGACACAAAGATTTGTACATCAATGTTCATAGCCGCATTATTCACAATTGCAGGAACATGGAAACACTCGAAATGTCCAATCACAACCAAACTGATTGAGAAATTATGGTATATTCACACAATGAAATACTACTCAACACTCAGGAGCAATGATTTTGAAAAATACCACATAACTTGGGAGAGACTGGAAAGCATTCTGCTGAGTGAACTCAGACTCATAAACACAAATACTGCATTAGACTTTTATTGTAAAGATAGAAGGATAAGTAGTAAAGCATGCTTACTTCCCAAGGAAAAGCATACAAGCAGAGGGGTAAGGCTGAGCATGGAAGAAATCACAGGTTTGCATAATTTCGTTCGTGGATGGAGGTGGTAAGGGAAATAAGAACGATCTGGTGAGGACTTGAAAAGGCAGTGTGATGGTGAACATAGTTCAGTGGTGATTAACTTTAAAAAAAGACAATGTATGGGAATGATTGTATGAAACACAATGTCAATGAAGGCAAGTGTGAAACACAATGTATATGAATTTTGCATACAAGCCAATATAAAATACATTTTTTTAAAAAGAAAAAAGTACATTGGTAAAGTCTACTGTAAAGACACTCTCCAAAGTGCTGAGAAGCAATGATGCCACTTTGAAGACTAAGGTGCACCTGCTTCAAGCCTTATTCTATTCAGTTATGTATCTGAGAGCTGGACAATTAATAAGGATGACAGGTGGCAATCAATGTGTTTGAGTTGTGGTATTGTAGAAAGATACTGAATATCCCAGGGACTGCCAAAAGAACAAATAGATTGATCTTGGAGAAGGTGCATCCATAGTACTTCTTAGAGGCAAGAATGGTGGAGCTTCATCTCACATCCTTGGGGCACATAGTTAGGAAGGGCTGGTCTTTAGAAAAGAACAATATGGTTGGAGAGGTGGAGGGTCAACAAAAGAGAGAAAGATCTTCAACGAGATGGATTAACACAGTGACTGTGTCACTGGACTCAAGTACTTTTAAAATTATGAGGATCCCAGCAACAATAGCAAAGTTCAACAGGAGAGCAAGCAACAATTGTTGATGAGGTCATGGAGAGATTGAAGCTCTTACTGCTGGTGAGAATGTAAAATGGTACAGCCACTATGGAAGGCAGTCTGGAGTTTTCTTTAAAAGTTGGAAATAGAAATACCATTTGACCCAGGAATTCCATCACTGGGAATATAACTAAAGAGCCACAACTCAAACACATGTGTGCACACTCGTGATTATTACTGCATTATTCACAATAGTAAAGAGGTGGAACCAACCCACGGGCTCATCAACAAATGAATGGATAGAAAATCTATGGTACATTCACATAATGAAATATTACAAGGCATCAAAAAAGCAATGAACTTCTAAAACATCATATAACATGGGGTAGCGTAGAGGCCATTATGCTGAGTAAAATATCTTAGCCACAAAAGGACAAATACTGCATAACACCACTGTTATAAAATAAGACAGACATGAGGGAGTTGGGGAGAGAATGGGAAAAGAGTGGATAGATAATGAACACTGCATTAGATCAGAGGATGCGAAGAACTGTCTGAAAGGAATTTATGATTAGGCATTATATGTTGTTTTTGTTGTTGTTGTTGTTGTTGTTGCTGTTATTGTTGTTATGTGCC
>NW_006399806.1:18268979-18270634 GCF_000299155.1 Elephantulus edwardii
CTATATTTGTTCCCATCCCAAAGAAGGGCAACCCAACTGAGTGTGGAAACTACAGAACAATATCATGGCCGCTGGCCATCACTGCGGCCCTTCAACTATGATGACCATGGTTGCTTGACCTTCCTCTCCAAACTAGACGTTCCAACAGTACATTAGACCAATAGTACATAACAGCAACAACAATAGAATTGGAGAAAAATGTGGAACAGAACCTCAAATTCCTTAAAAAAAAAAAACGAAAAAAGGAAACACAAATAGACTAAGATTCTCTAAGACTGTTGTCCTGAAATATTCATCAAACTTTAAACTGAAATTAAGTCATGAGGTCGGCTTATAGTTAAATAATAAATTGGTCCCCAAAATAACGAATATCATCATAAGTACTGGGCTCCTTTTTGAAAAGCAGTTATATTAGACCAACAGTCAACACTTACCTAAAAATAAGGATGTAGGGCCCCCGGCTTCCACCCACGCCCGTGGGAGCCTGTTCGTGTCGACTGACCAGAGTCCGGGAATTCTCTGCTCCGTGCCCGCCCGATCCCAGCTTTTTATCCTCCGAGAACACTAAGAAGAATGTCCCTGCATCAGTTTTTGCTCGAGCCAATCACCTGCCATGCCCGGAATCGGAATCGCAACCAGATTGCCCTGAGCCCCAATAATCATGAAGTCCACATCTACAAGAAGAGTGGGAGCCAGTGGGTGAAAGCTCATGAGCTCAAGGAACACAACAGACACACCACAGACATTGACTGGGCACCCAAAAGCGACCACATCGTCACCTGTGGGGCAGACCGCAATGCCTACGTCTGGAGTCAGAAGGATGTCGTCTGGAAGCCCACCATGGTGATCCTGCGCATCAACCGGCAGCCACTTTCGTGAAGTGGTCCCTGCTGGAGAACAAGTTCCCTGTGGGCAGTGGGGCACAGCTCATCTCCGTCTGCTACTTCGTGTCCGAAAACGACTGGTGGGTCAGCAAGCACATTAAGAAGCCCATCCACTCCACGGTCCTCAGCTTGGACTGGCATCCCAACAACGTCCTGCTGGATGCAGGCTCCGGGACTTCAAGTGCAGGGTGTGGTCTGCCTACATTAAAGAAGTGGATGAAAAGCCAGCCAGGACGCCGTGGGGCAGCAAGATGCCTTTTGGCCAGCTGATGTCCGAGTTTGGTGGCAGTGGCACGGGCGGTGCTGGGTCCACGGCGTCAGCTTCTCCGCCAGCGGGAGCCGCCTGGCCTGGGTCAGCCGTAACAGCACCGTGCCCGCAGCTGATGCCTCCAAAAGCGTGCAGGTCTCCACTCTGAAGACGGAGTTCCTTCCCCTCCTGAGCGTGTCATTTGTGTCAGAGAACAGCGTCGTGGCCGCTTAGCCATGACTGCGGCCCGAGGCTCTTCAACTATGACGACCATGGTTGCATGACCTTCCTCTCCAAACTGGACATTCCGAGCATCCAGCGCAACATGTCGGCCATGGAACGCTTCCTCTACATGGACAAGCGGGCCACCACCGAGGACCGCAACAGGGCTTTGGAGATGCTGCACCAGAATAGCATCACTCAGGCACCCATTTATGAGGTGGACAAGCAAGACTGTCGTAAATTCTGCACTACTGGCATCGATGGAGCCATGACAATTTGGGATTTCAAGACCTTGGAGTCTT
>NW_006399806.1:18270834-18315196 GCF_000299155.1 Elephantulus edwardii
GTGAAAGTGTTGATATTTTAAAAACAGCAAAGATTTATCCCCCTGGCCTGTTTGATTCCATTTTTGACCAAAGCTTCTCTTTAAACAATTGATATTGGAAAATTGCCATACTGACCTAAAGGAAGGGGGGCAGGTATGTAAATCGTCTGCTAGAAAATTGAATAAAAATGCTAAATGTGAAAAAAAAAAAAAATAAGGATGTAAGAGGGCAGGCAAACTACACTAATGGAAACAAGAAACCAAACAAAAATGAGAATGTTCATACAAAGTAAATAACACAACTAATGTCACAGAACAACATGTATAGAAATTGTTGAATGAAAACAGAAACGCCTTGTATAAATCTCTACTGAAAATACAACAAAGCATTTCTTGAAAGTCTGTGTAGCACGAGACAATTAAATAAACTGCCTTGCAGTTAGTTGCTCTATCAGAATGTTATTTGGCTTGATTGAGTCCCACTTAGTGCACATGGTTAGCATGTATGTCAGCTGCTAACTGAGAGTTTGCAGGTCCACATTCACTAAGGGCACTTTAGGAGAAGGACATGGAAATCAACTTCCAAAACCTCAGCCGCTGTAAACCCTGTGGAACACAACTCTGCTCATAGACACATGAGTAAGAATTGACAGTGGTAACAACTTTGGGTTATGAAGCCCAAATGGACATCATGCAGTATCTGGCATAGTGTTGGTACATGGTAGATTCTCTTTGATGTTTCTTTATTTTAAAAAAGAACATTCCATAACAATGAAAGAGGTTTTTTCTTTTACTATTCAAGGAGAAGAGTTAATTGGGGGTTCCGGGGGGGCAGGGAGAAAAGTGACAACAGGGAGAAAAGTGCAACAATGAATGACTGGGAACCTTAAGTCTCTGTAAACTTTCATTAAAATTAATAAAAAATTTAAAAAGAACATTCATTTGCTTGAGGCACAGTTTGAGGGGTTTTTCAATATAGGTCAAATTAATATTTGGTCTATAATGCACTTTTACTAATCTCAGCTTGAAAATCCTTATCATTTCAGGGAAGAGACTCTCCATAATTTTGATAAGCTGCTAACGGTCCTGCCTGAGCTATTCCACTTGCGAGGAATTTGGATGTGGTGCAGATGGTTCTCAAACTGGTCAGGTTTCCTCCTGAAATATGATCTACAGGATTAAAAGGAAAACCGGAAGTCAACTTGGTCCCTTACCTTTGACAAGTGCTGCTGCTGTTGTTTCTGTTGAGTACCACCAAGTAAGACAGAACCAAACCATACCTGACTTTTCAGCGGGTTTTCAGAGGCAGTAAATCACAGCTGGTGAGTTGGAACTGAGTGCCTTTGGGGTGAAGCGTAGGAACCTATAGCTTGGATTATCCTAAACAAGTGAATGCTACTCTAATTTTCCATAGTTTCTCAGTCTGGTGGTCAGATCTGCTACTTGCAGATATCTTTGTTGTTCAGTCCCAGTGAAAGGAGTAGAAGGAGCAAGATCCCAAGAAAACACGTACTTGAAGCACTGTCACCAAAGATAATTTCAGAAGCCATAGGTGAATCTCCTAGAGCAGATTTTCTGCCAGTAATGCCCAAGGCATCCATTGGAATCCACCAGTTGCTCTGTGGGATAAAGATGGGCAATCTCCAGTTGTGTGATTTACTGCCTCTGATCCCATTGGAGAGTCAGCTATGGGTCAGTTCCAACTCAATGGTACACAACAACAGCAATCCTTCCACCAGAGATATTTATGTTCTATGTCATTTGCATGATCAATGGTATGTTTAAGGCCATCATCATAGCTATGGTGCTTGGGTGAAAACCTAAAAGCTGGTCAGAGAAAGAGAAAACAGAAAGTACAGAGCAGTGGCTTTACGGGCTATTGAGCTTTGTGGTTCTCAGTAATGTTCACTATATTTTTGAGCGGCAACCACAAACAAGGTAGCTCTCTTTCCATGGTCTTCTCAGTTCTGAGGTAGGTGAGATTATCCTCACTGCGGCAGATAAGGAAGCTGACTATCACAGACGTAAAAAAGCCTCATAAGAATGTGAAGTCTACAAAGTCTCAGTTCTATGCCTTCAGGTCCACAACTCTAAAGTGTCATCTTCAAGATCTTGTCCCCATTCTAACAATGACACTTTTAGTGTCAGGGGTTTTTCCCAGGCCTAAATATCTACTTTTATTAAATTTTATTGATTTAAAAAAATTGGAAGTCCTACTATAGATAGTATTCTACTATTATTTATAAAGGTTTGATTGACCCATTCTTTCAGAAGTGGACGGCCAGGCCTGCATTCTCATGTCTTAGTCTGGCAGCTCTGCTTACATCTGCCAACCATGGGTGACTGTGCCAGTACTTGAAATACTGGTGGCATGGCTTTCAGAATCATAGCAACACAAAGCCTCCACAGTACAATAGACTGGTGGAAATTGTATGTCTGTATTTCATTGAGGATGCAAAGACATTCAACTATGTGGATCATAACAAATTATAGATAGTGTTAGGAAGAATGGAAATTCTGCAAGACTTAATTGTGTTTACGACAGTTTAGTATACAGATCAGAAAGCAGTCATTTGAGAAGAACCAGAGGAAACTTCATGGTTTAAAATTAGGAGCAATCTGTGTCAAATTTTGTCCTTCAGTCTAAATGCTGAGTGAATAATCCATAAAACTGGACTATATTAAGAATACAACATGAGAATTGGAGGAAGATTCATTGAAAATCTGTAGTATGCAGATGACACAATCTTATATGCAGAAAATTAAGATTTAAAATACTTCTTGTTGTTACAGGTTATTGAGTCAATGGTGACTCAAAATGACTTTATGAACAATAGCTCTGAACCCTGCTCTATCAGGAGCCAGTTTCAATGTCTCTGACACACTTATCCCCATTACCCCAGCTATTGTGTCAATCTATCTCATCCAGGGTCTCCTTTTCCTGCACTATCCCTCCACCTTTCCAATCATGATGTCCTTCTTCAGGGACTGTTTCCTCCATTGCCCAATGTATGTGAGACGGAGCTTCAAAATCATTGCTTCTAAGGAGCAATTTGGTTTCATGCTCTTCAGAACTGACCTATTTGTTCTCTTGGGAGCCATGACATGTTCAATACTCTTCTCTAGCACCACAACTTAAAGGCATTTGTTCTTCTTCTGTCATCTTTAGTCATTGTCCAGCTCTCTGATGAGTAGCAAGTAATTGTGAAGACCATGCCGTAAATCAAGCACACCTTAGACATTAGACCGACATTGTTGCTCGTCAGTATTCTGGAGAAGTCCCTTTAGTATATTTTACACTTGAACAGAAATAAAGCTATCCTTAAAACTAGACCAATAAACAACTCTATGATAAGTGGAGAAAAGATTGAAGTCATCGAGGACTTCATTTTATTGTATCCATAATCAGTACCCATGGCAGTACCCAGTCAAGAAATTAAAACAAATGTTATATTGGACAAATCTGCTGTCAAATATCTCTTTAAAATGCTAAGAGCAAGGATAACACTTTGACGCTTAACTCAAAGTATACCTAACTCAAGCTGTGATATTTTTCAATCATCTCATATACATGTGAAAGTTGGATAATATAAAGGAAGACTGGAGGAGAATCAGTGCCTTTGAATTGTATTGAAGGAGAAAATCATTGAATATACTATGGATTGCCAGAAGAAAGAAAACTGACTTGTCTTGGAAGAAATGCTATCAGAATGTTCCTTATATACAAAGATGGTAAAATGTCATCTCACATATTTTGGGCCTTTTATCAGAAGAGGCCATTCCCTGGAGAAGAACATCATGCTTGGTAAAGTGGAGGATCAGAGAAAAAGAGGAAGTTTCTCAGTGACTGTTACAATGGACCAAAGTAGAGGAAAAACAGTAAGAATAGGGCAATGTTTTATTCTGTTGTATATGAGGTCACTACAAGACAGCACCTAAAAACAAAGATATGCAGGTTCTACTATGCTAGGAGTGGCTGAGTGATTTCAAGAAGACTAAAGCATAACATTTAAGAGCTATGTTGAGAGACATAATACAAGATGAGTAATGGGAACAGCCTTTAAAAGGCTCAGGAACTTCATAGCAAAGGGATTTCATCTTGCAGAGCACATGGAGGGAAAAGAAACTTCTGGAGGGGAACTTGATCTAGAGGTTTAATCTCTCTTAGTGTTCAAAGAATGAGCCATGCAGCTCACAAGTGCCATCTTTTTCTGCTTCTACATTTAAGTTGAGAGAACCCCTCCATGCTTCAAGGGTTTGCTATCTTTTTGGACTATTTTGAAGGCAGAAGAACTCCAAGTGCCCATCCATAATAAAGTATATTTCACAGCACTTGCTTTGAAAGGCCATGACATTTAAGATTCAGTTCATATAAATGCTTTTAATTCATCACTGTTGTCATTTCATCTATAAATCATGCACACATGGGCTGCCAAGAAGCACGTATTTTCTCTCAGTCAGTGAAGGGCAGTGGAAGGGCACAGACTTCAAAACTATGACCCTAAGCAGAGGTTTAAGTGGATGGAAGTCAATCCAGGGCAAAACTAAACATCACTCTTCATAATGCTTCATTCTCATATGGTCAATGTAACCATCCAAATAGACAGGTACTAAAATTATTTCCATTCACAAAGAGACTGAGAATCTAAAATGCTAAATAATTTTCCAAAGATCACCCAGCTGGAAAATGGCAGAGTCCAGGTTTAAAACCAACCTAGTCTGATTCTATAGGATGTGCCCTAAAATAGGATGCTGGCTTAAAAGCATTAAAAGAAAAGCTAGCATGATTCTAATATGTTGGCAAAATCAAACTGGGGTTTTTTGTTTGTATGTATTTTTTTAACTGTAAATTCTTGATTCAATGCATACTCATTTTAAGCAGTCTAAATTTTTTAGGCTGACACAACACATCATTGTTAAAGTGTTTGTATTTTTGCTTTTGCAGCCTGCAATATGGATTGAAGCCCAACATCAAGAAAACAAAGATTCTCATCACTGGGCCAATTGGCAGTATCATGATAGATGGTGAAGAGATTGAAATGGTTGACAGCATCAGTTTGCTTGGCTCCACAATCAACACTCTTGGTACCAGCAGTTAGGAAATTAAAAGACGAATTGCATTGGAAAAGTCTGCTGTCAGAGAACTCTCCAAAGTATTGAAGAGCACTGATGTCAGTCTGGAGACTAAGGTGCACCTGATACAGGTCATGCTCTTTGCAATTACTTGTTATGAGAGCTGGACAATGACTAGGTATGATAGAAGGAGAGTTGATGCCTTTGAGCCGTGGTGCTGGAGAAGAGTATTGAATATACATACCGTGGACTGCTAGAAGAACAAACAAGTTCATCCTGAAAAGGGTGAAGCCAGGTTGCTCCTTGGAGGCAAGGATTCTGAAGCTTCATCTGACATGTTGCAAGGTGGGATCAGCCCTTGGAGAGGGACGTCATGCTTGGGAGGGTGGAGGGGCACAGGAGAGGAAGACCCTTGAAGGAATGAATTGATCCCACCACTAGGGTAATGGGGATAGGTGTGTCATAGACAATAAGATTAGCAAGAGATAGAGCAGGGTTTAGGGCTGTTGTACCTAGGGTTGCTATGAGTTCCAGACGACTCGACGGCACATAACAATAAACAACAACAACTATAAATATGAATCAGGATCATTGTAGGAAGCTTCAGAAATTCGAAATGACATGAAATTCAGTAGCCTAGCAGGTAAGGAGTTTCATAGCCAACCCAAAGGCAAGCAGCTTGTATTCACCAGCAGCCTCTCCAGATATAAAAAATCTCTTCCTGTATAATTTTTGTGTGTGTATTGATTGCCTTCAAGTCGAGCACTACTCATAGTGGCTCTACGAACAAAAGGCCTGAAGCCTTTCTATAACTATGGACATTTATCAAAATTCATAGAGTTTCCAGAGCCTTCATATGTTTACACAGCCTCTGAAAACCCTCTGGAGGGTCAGCTATATTGTTGTGTTCTGTCAAGTCAGAACCAACTCATAGCTGACCCTCCAGCAGGTTTTCAGAGGCTGTTTAATCATGCAAGAGGAGATTACCCATCCTTCTCCCACAGAACAGCTGGTAGATTGAACCTTGTGCCTTTGGGACTGCAGTGCAGGTTCTTACTCTTAGGCCACCAGAGCTCCCTATGAGCTGGTTCTAACTCTACAGTAATGAGAGAGATGATCCCACCATCAGAGGAAACCTCTGTAAACATGCTAATGTACTTGCTTATATATTATGGGTTTTGCTTGTAAATTATGCATACATGTATCTGTCTCCTTAATATTGGGGATCATTGTATATGCCATTTAGAATCTTGTCATTTGTCCACATTTCCTATATTATTAACAATAGTCCAAAGCCTAATGTTAAGGTTTGGATTATGTTCCATAAAACCATTTGGGTGATGCAAGGAGCTGAGTGTTTGACTTCTAACCCAAAGGTTGGTGGCTGGATTCCATCCAGAGGTGCACTGGAAGAAGGGCCTGGAGGTTTACTCCAGCAGGTCACAGGCATCGTAAGCACTGAGGAAGCCCAATCTTGCTCAGACACACAGGACACCATGAGCTAGAATTTACTTGATAGGTAGTAACCCACTTTACTGGTTCAACAAATGGATATATATTATTTACTTAATCAATGTTCTATTTTAGGAATTTAGGTTGTTTTTATTTCATTTTTAAAAATAGACGCTTTAATAAATATCTGTGTGCCTTTTTGGAACTGACATTACTTTCTTATGCTTTGTTAGGTTTCTCTCAGGTTAATTAATTAATGTCATAAATATTTACTAAACAATTCTGATGCCAGCTGTAGTTGAGAGGCTGAGGATTCATGGTGCATTGGGGTTGAAGGAGATGAATATGATTCAGTATCTTGACTTATGCGATCACATGCTTCCTGTACAGGTTTCAGACTTGTCTCTAATTGTCACTTAAATATATATATTTCTCAAAATTCATATCCCACATGAACTTCCTGAGACTCTCAGTTTCACTGATCCCCTTAATGCATTAAGAATTCTATTTCCCACTTTAAAGTGAAAAATTATATTTCATTGTTGCCTTTATAGTTCTTTGATTTCTAAGGAGGATATACCTTTTTTGTGTATTTATTATTAATAACGTGTTTAATTTTTAAACTCTTGCTCAAGACCTACTCTAATTTAAGAAATTTCTCATTTCGTATTTCGTTATAGCTCGAGAAAGCGCATATTAAAAATACCTCTGTGAAAGCTTTAATGCTGCCTTTTAGTATCCATTAAAGTCAAGGTCAAGCTTTAATACTTTCAGCCTTCAGAAGTCTGGGTTATCAGACAACATGGAAATGAGCCCACTGTATGTGAACTGAGAACTTGGAAGGACCAGGTAGGGATGTTAAACAAAACTGGTGGGCAGTTCAAAATCTGTTGGTTAAAACATATGCATATCAACAACTGAGTTTCTTCTTTCTAAAAAAAATAGCTACAAAAGTCCAGATTTGTCCTTAATTGTCACTTAAATATATATGTACAGATGTCATACACCCTGTCCCTCCACCCTTCCAAGCATGCTGTCCTTCTCCAAGGACTGGTTCCTTTTGGACATGTGCACAAAGTATATGAGACAGAGGTTCAAAATCCTTGCCTCCAAGGAGCAGCTTGGTTTTACCCTCGCCAAGATAGACCTGTTCATTCTCTTGATGTTCCACGGTATGTTCAATACTCTTTTCCAGCACCACAACTCAAAAACATTGATTCTTCTTCTATTATCCTTGGTCATTGTCCAGCTCTCTGACTCATAGCAAGTAATTACAAAGACCATGGTCTGAATCAGGCGCATCTTCATCTCTAGACTGACATCATTGCTCTTTAGCACTTAGGAGGGTCTCTGACAATAGATATCCCTAATGCAGTTTGTCTTTTAATTTCCTGACTGATGGTGCAAAGAGTGTTGATTGTGGGGCAAACAAGCTGAAATTGTTAACAATCTCAATCTCTTCTCCATTTATAAACAGTACAATGGGAAATCTCTGTGGAAAATGCTGATTGGCACCATATAAAGGGCCACTCCACCATCTATCTGTCAGTTTGTTATACTGTGATAGCTTGCATGGTGCTATGATACTAGACGTGATACCACCCTTATTTCTAATACTACCAGGTCATCTATGGTAGGCAGGTTTTGGTGAAATTTCCAGACTAAGATAGAAGGAGAATTGATGCCTTTGAGCTGTGGTGCTGGAGAAGAGTATTGAGAATACCATGGACTGCTAGGAAAACAAATCGATTTGTCCTAGAGAGGGTTAAACCGGGTGGCTCCTTGGAGGCAAGGATTCTGAGGCTCCGTCTAACTTACTTTGGACATGTAGTGAGGAGAGACCGGTCCTTAGAGAGGGACATCATGCTTGGGAGGGTGGAGGGATGGCGCAGGAGAGGAAGGCCCTCTATGAGGTGGATTGATTCAGTGACTGGGATAATTGGGATGGGAGTGTCAGAGACAGTGCGATTGGCACAGGACAGAGCGGAGTTTAGGGCTGTTGTACATAGGGTCGCTATGAGTCGCAGGCGACTCGACGGCACATAACAACAACAACAAGATGGACTAGGAAGAAAAGCCTGGCAATCTATTTCTAAAAATGAGTCAGAGGAAAGTCTAAGATAGAAAGCATTCAAAATACCTGGTGGTACTGAATTGTAACTACAAAGTGGCCACAGCAAGCAGTTCAAGCATGCCAACGCTCATGAAGCAGGCATGCAGTCAGCATCATTTCATTCTTTTATGTATGAAATAACCATGAGGTAGAGCCAACTCCACAGCAACTAACAGCAACAAAGGGCCTTTTATATCAACAAAGCCTCCATTTAACAAAGGGAACCAACAAGAATTAGGCAACGTCAGCCTGCCTTGTGGAGTCTAATGAGAAAGCATGGCAACAAAGAGACTTTACCATCTATCTAAGTGAGATGGAATGAGATGCCCTCCAAAGTCATGCTGGTGCCCAGGAGAGCAGCAGGCCGAGTGCCCACCATGGGGACTGTGCCACAGAGGAATCAAGCAATCACTACCAAGAGACAGAGTGGTGGTAGCAAAAACCTTAAGGGACTGGCCATACTTACAACCCTCAACTGTAATATCACTCTTGGTAAACCTAAATTCTTGGTAAACATCTACCTTTCCAGCTTTTCTGCTAAGTCCCTCTCATCCCCTTCCAGCTTTACAATCTAACCTTCAGCCTCAGAGGACCTTCTCTCATTTCCTGCAGCCCCTGGTTCTCAATACTGCCCATGTTGAATCTTCATCCTCAGATATTCTGACTTAATGATCACCTTTCTTGAAAATGGGAACAAATATGGACATTTGCCAATCCGTTAGCAAGACAACTGTCTTCCAAATTACCTGGTATAAACTGGTGAGCACATCCAGGGCTGCCTCTGTTAATTGAAACAAATCAATTGGTATCCTATCACTTCCTGGGGCCTTATTTTTCCCCAGTGTCTTCAATGTAGCTTCCACTTCCTCCTTCATTACCATTGCCTCCTCCTCATAGGGTACTTCCTGAAATTTTTCAGTGTCACCTGCTTCTTTTTGGTACAGTGATTTTATGTATTCCCTCCATCTTCTTTTTATGCTTTCTGCGTCATTCAACACATTTCCCATAGCATCTTTCAATATTGAGCCTCAAGACTTAAATTTGTTTTTTAATTTCTCATCTTGAAAAATGCAAAGCGGTATATATAACTATATATATGTAACTATATAGCTATATAGTTTATATATATAGTGATATATATAACAACAACATATATATAAATGTACATAACTATGTATATAACAACTATATATCTATATATTTATCTATATCTCTATCTATGTCTATATCTATATGTCTATATGTCTATGTCTAGCTCTATCTCTATATCTATCTATCTATATCATCAGTAGTTGTTATTAAGTATCATCAGGTCAGAACCGACGCACAGATGACCCTTGGGCAGGTTTTCAGATGCAGGTAATCACACCAGAGGAGATTGTCCATCCTTCTCCCGTAGAGCAGCTGGTGGCCTCAAGCCGCGTGACTTTGAGATTGCAGTGCAGCTCCTTGCCAGTAGGCCACCAGAGCTCCCTGGATGGATGGATGGATGGATGGATGGAACTATCTTTTGGATTGCAGTGATATAAAACATCAGTTGTGCACTTATTATGTGTATTATGTATGTGTGCAAACATTTACGAGCTCTGATAGCCTGGTAGCAAGGAATTACATTGTCAGTGAAAACTTGTGCTATTCGAATCTACCAACTACTCTTCAGGAGAAAGATGGACAATCTTCTCCCAAGCAATTCACAACCTCTGAAAACCCACATGAGATTCAGCTATGAGTCACACCTAACAAGAGGGTATAATATATATATATATATATATAGTGTGTGTGTGTGAGAGAGAGAGAGCGAGAGAGACAGAGTCAGAGAAAAGGATACACTGCATGGTTCAAAATTGGGAAGGGTGTATATGCCAGGGATGTGTCCTATCTCGACACCTTTTCAATTTACATGTGGAGCAGATCATCCAGGAGGCTGGACTCTATGAGGAGGCGTGAAAGCCGGACAATGACTAGGGATGATAGAAAGAGAATTGATGCCTTTGAGCTATGATGCTGGAAAAGAGTATTGAATATACCATGGACTGCTGCTAGGAAAACAAACAGGTTTGTACTGGAGAGGGTGAGACCAGGCTGCTCCTTGGAGGCAAGGATTCTGAAGCTTCATCTGACATACTTTGGGCATGTTACAAGGAGGGACCAGTCCTTGGAGAGGGACATCATGCTTGGGAGGCTGGAGGGACAGCGTAAGACAGGAAGACCCTGGATGAGATGGATTGACTCACTGACTGGGGTAGTGGGAGTAGGTGTGTCAGAGATAATAAGGTTGGCTCAGAATAGAGCAGGGTTCAGAGCTGTTGTACAAAGGGTAGCTATTAGTCACAAGTGACTTGATGGCACATAACAACAGCAAAAACTATGCTACCAAACCAAAGGTGGGTGATTTTAATCTGTGGTACTCAGGCCTGGTTTTAATAGGTTTTGGTCAAACATTCTTCTAAGGGGTATAGCACTGATCTGTCCATTTGCTGTACAGAGGTAACTCATGGTTGCTGTGATGCTAAACACTTTGACGCTGATATTTCAAATACAATAATGGTTACCCACGGTGGACAGTGTTTCGTGGAGCTCCCTGATTAAAACAAGCTTGGAAGCAGGAGAGGCATCTGCTTCTGAAATAGCTTGCCTCTATGAAACTGGAGAAACAATGAAAGTTATACAAGTATTCAGGTCTTTCATTCACAGAGTTGTTATGAGCCATCTACTACTCGAAGGCACCTAACAACAACAATATATATTCTATTCTATTCTATTCTATATATTACATATACCACATATAGTAATATCTTATATATTATATATGTTATATTGTATTTTAAAATTTTATTTTATTTTATGTATATTTTTCTGTTGTTGTTAGATGCCACTGAGGGAAGTTCGACTCATAGTGACCCTATGAACAATAGACCTGACTCCTGTCATATCCTGTCCTATCCTCACCATCTCTGATACACTTGAGACTATTGCTTCAGTCACCATATCAATATATCACCGAGATTAAAAATGTGATTCTTCTGGTCTGTAGGAAGAATTAAGCCCTAGCAGCTGCTAGGTTGTCCTGACACCTATTTACTCTGCAGCTGCATCAGGGGAAGTGTATCACTTCCTGGGTGACTTCACTTCATCCCAGCCCACCCAGGACCAAGGTCACACATAGAGAAGGAGAAAGGGGATGTGGCAGCCAAAGGCAAGACTACATTGTAAGGAATCCATCCCTAGTTTGACTCAGCCCTTGGAGGTCCTGTTGGTGCGATGACTAAAGGCCTGGCTTCTAACCAAAAGATTGATGGGTTTAACCCACTAATATAGTGGGCCAAAGTGCACACGAAATGTAAGGCTGGCATGGGACCAGGTAGTGTGTGTTTCCTTCTGTTGTACATACTAGGGTCATTATGAGGGGTAACACTGGCAGCTAACAACAGAAGTGGCTCCCCGAAAGGATGACCTGGCAATCTGCTTCTGATTGCAGTCAAGCAAAACCTATGGGGTGATCTGCTTTGTCTCGGAGCTGGAATCAATTCCAACGAACCCAGCAACAACACCTAGACCTCAGACTGAGATGCTAAGCATCAGAGTGAGCTGACACCAATCACCCTGCGCCCGTAGACCTTCTCCCACCCTTAGAGGAAGTCCTACCCTTCAGGGTTTACCAGTGCAGCTGAGGCTTGGGATTCTCACTGTAACTGGCCAAAAGCAGCAGAGTCTGCAGGACCCCAGCCCTCTTCATACACTCTCTGATCAATTGAATTAAGCCTGCTACTATCAAAATGGAATTAAGCAGGTTGACCACACAGAGGTTACATTTATCCACTTATCTCAGATCCTTCAGAGAATTTCACACAAAACACACACACACACACACATACACACACACACACACACTTACAGTGACATTCTTTACTTTTGTTTTCCATCTCTTCCAAAAGCACTTACTACTTTGGAGCTGTGGCCTGGGGAATGGGGTAGAAATTACCAAAGTAAAAGACAGATAAAATTGTAGCAAATTGCACAGGAGTTGGAAGGGAACAACTAATTCAAGTCTTTCAATAGAAAAAATAAACAAAAAAAGATCTTTCTAAGTAGACAATGTACAAAACCTCATTGCCTCAATTAATATGTAATAAGCTATTCTTTTATGTCATGACAGGTGCTCGGTGACAGAGAAGAAACAAAGAATGAAGAACAATACTTGTCTGCAAGTTTTATGGAGAATAAGAGGGCAGATGGGAAATCTCTGAGGGAAGAGAAGAGAGCATAATATTAGAAAAGGGAAGTGCATGGCTAGTTTAGGAAATAGTATTTTTGTGAGAATAGAACGTGTGAAATGTGGGGGTGAGACAAATTGGGGTGAGGTTGATGGAAAATAAGGGCAAAGGGAGATGTTTAGTGGTCCAGACATGAAGAGTGCAAAGCTAGGGGGTTTACAAATATTCTGCAGGCAATGTTAGTCTGCAGAAAATGTGTGGAGGGAAGTGTTATTAAATCTGTGTCTAGAAAGATCCTTCAGGCAGTTGTGTTATATATAGGATGGAAAGGAAAATAGTTTTTCAGTGTTCCAGGCAAGAAATAACTGGGCTCAGGGCTAAATCTTGGGCAAGGATAGATGGAAATATGGTGATGGATTCAAGAGCTCCATCAGGGGAATTGAAACTAGTACAATGTTGGAAGACAGCTGCTTTCTCTCAAAGGCTGTGAGAGTCCTTCTGAATCACCTAATTCACCTCTACTTTTCAGGTAAGAACATCTTCCAAGAGGCCAAGAGCACCCAGCTGGCCACCTTCCCTCGTCTGGAGCATAATCAGTGACTTTGGCTATTGTCATATCAAGTTCCACTGACACAAAATTGCACTCTCTCAGAATAAATTGGTTTCCCATTGCCAAACACATAAACGTCTATTGAAAACTAGTTTTAGAAGTCAGTTCATTCAATAAATGTGAAAAGTTTGCCTCTTGGTGAAATCCGTGGTTGCAATTTTTACCCATTTCTAACTTCTCCACAGGAAGTGATCAGAACAATGAAGGTATACTCAGGAGATAGCAACTTCCTGTTTCTTTGTGTCTGTATTTAGAATCTCTACCTTGCTGTCCCTAATGTGAAGTGATTTTTTTTCTCAAATCCCTGAGCTCATCACAAGCTATTAGTTTATCTCTGTACAGTGGGGAGGGGAGTCTTTGGACATTAAAAATAATTAATATGCTCTGCTGCAAATCAGAAGGTCACATGTTTGAGTCCATCTGCAGGTTCCTTGAAAGAAAGAGCAGACAATCTAAATCTGGAAAACAAACACTGAATCTCTTAAGGAGCACAGATGTACTTTGACATAGGGAGTCCTAGTGAGCTGGTGCTGACTCCATGACAAAATGGGTTTTAGTGATGAGAAGAATATCATTTGCTTGCCTGTGGTATAGCAATTATTTAGTGGATTGCAAATCTATTTCATCATATCTCAGACAGCAAGTGCATTTTTCAGAAGAAATAATAGAATGTTACCATGTCTGTAACCTTCATGACTGCTGACTAATGAGGAACTAGAGTCTAAAATAGCTGATTCCGCCTCACCCAGGAAGTGCATCTCTCACCCCGACTTCCTCCTGGGTGCCATAGCCTGGCCGCTCTAACCTCCAACCCTGGGCCTTGGTCTCATTGACTCTGGCAGGGCCCGGTCCAAGGAAAGCTTGTTGAAACTCCTTTAGACACATGACGAATGTTCTGATGAAGAAGGCAGGTGGTGATAACATAGTTCAAATACTCACATCCACACTTTTATAAGGGCTTTATTAAATTATTAGAAGGCCATTAGATTTAACCTCAAGGCTCTCAGAAAAGTGAAACATGGGTGAAACAAAAGCTACCTTTGGTTGGAGTTTGAGGTCTTTTAGACAGAGCTTGAACAGAAATTTAGTTTTGCCCTAGCAGTAAGGATTTGCTAAGCAAATTAATGCTGGAGTGTAAACAAGACTTCCCGAGTCTGCCTAAGAGCTCTTAAAGGACAACCTGCTTTCAAGCCCTTGGAAGCAATCCTTTTACATGCTAATTACAAACCGTACAGTGTTTGTGAAAGCCGGTTCCTCTGGGGGTTGTATTTGCCAACATGTTGTTTATTTTCAATTTAAAGGGGGTTGGAGGGGGACCTATGAATTATTGAGCAGCTACTATGTGTTTTGCCAGTGCGTAGTGAAAGATTGTTTATCTTTACCTTCACAGTCACCCTGGGAACTAAAACTAAAGCACTGGCCCCACTTTGCACCTGAATGAGACTTGGGGTCATTGAGATGATCTTGTGGGAGGGGAGGCATTCTGACCCAAAGGAGCCTTACTTCTAGAATAATGCTGTCCCCAGCATGCTGTAAATCCTTTAATGTGTTAAGTTGCTTGTCCATAAACTACATCCCCACACAATAGTCTTTTCAATATTTCAGGATGGTTTGTCCCTGATTTGTTGTTGCTGTTGTTAGGTATTACTGATCTGATTCTGACTCACTGACCATCACATGATGAGGAGAGCTGCCTCACAGGTTTTTCTAAGCTGTAATCTTCACAGAAAAAGGTCATCAGAGTTCCCCCCACCCCACCCCACTAGTGGCTGGGTGAGTTTGAACCATCAACCTTTCAGACAGCAGCTATGCACTTAAACATTTGCCCCACCGGGGTTCCTTGTTCATAATTAGTCCGTCCACACTAACCAGCTTTTGTAAGCCTTCTTTTTATTTCAATAATGAGAAAAAAATGAGGCATTCAGTCAAGGAGAAAATTGTCTAAGGAGAGAGAGATTATAGCAAGTCTGGACTGATAAATGTTACTGGATAGTGCTTCCAGATTCCTGCCTACAAAAACTCTGAAAGAAGAGAAGATAGAAAATCACTCCCTCTTTGCTACTTTTTAAAAAGTAATTATTATTGTAAAGATGGGTTTTTCCATTTGCAAGGTAGACTGCCTGCTGGCTCGGTGAGAAATCTGCCTTCCAGGTGGAACAAGCTGTGGTGCTCAGTGCAAGGATTAACCCTTGGGCTGCCCCTTTCCCAATACTGCTGCCATTGTCTACTAAAATCAGAAAAATGCCTTGTGCTCAGACGTACCATAAAGCTCCCCCAAAAAGTCAGAGTCTGTAAGTCACATCATGACCTCTTCGCTCAGATGTACTTTTTCAAAAATCATGCATAAAACATATTTTCATGGAATTACAGAATTAGGGCTTTTGACCCAGATATGCAGCAGCCGTTGGCTTCCAGACTGGTCCTCATTAGAGAGTGAGCTTGAAATATCAGGAGCAAGTTCAAACTCCAGAAGGTACACTGTGCTGAACTTTACATATGGCTCATGTGCCAAGAGCTGCCCCACACGGCATAACGCTTGAGACAAAACAGGTTTCAAACAATTATCTGACACAACATATAAGTCAAGGCTTTAACGTATTTATTAATTTTTTTTAATTGAAAAAAAAGTGCTCACATAAAAGCTAAGATATGACTCTTGTTACTCATACCCCTAGGAACTGGCTGTTTGGATGCAAATAATCTTAACTGCTTGCATAAACATTGGTACCCTTTCAGCTAAGGAGCCATTCAGTCTGAGCTTCAAGAGCAGAGAAGTGCAAATAGCCCCTGCACTTCAGAGAGGAGCTTGCTTTGCTAGGAGACAGTTGAGCAAAAGCCCTGTGCTCTCTGATTCGTTCAGACTGCTGATTGGCTGTTCTCCCTGGGCGCTGACATCATCCTGTTGCTGGGTGGAAAACTTCTGCTGCACAGCCCTCAGATACTGATTTCAGACTTTTTTTGTGAAGGGGATATTGTACTTAGCAGTGAAATCAGATTAGGTCTCAAATGGAATCAGAAGATCTCCCTTTTTTGGTGATAATTTGTAACTCTAAAACACTAGTCCCTTTCCTTACTGTAATCTCGCAAATGCTTTTCTCTCCTTCAAGACACCCATCCCCCAACACTTCCTCTAGATTTCCAGGGTGTCCAGAAGAAAAGCAGAAAAACATAACTGACCATTTTTCTTTAAATGTGGAAGGAAGATGTTTTACATATTTCCCAGGTGGGACTGGCTTTCTGATTCGTTTGTATCTGCTTCTGCCAACAGAAATTAAATATGTCTTCACTAGCCACAAGGAGTTGTGGAGCAGTACTTGGGATTTTGTGTAATAAATGCCTCCCCAGCTTGCACTTATTCTCCCATCATTCCGTGAAGCAGAGAGAAGCCACATGGGAAGTGATGTCAAAGGGCAACTCGCCTTGAGAATTCTTAAAGCTTGTTTTTTATACACCATCTCATCTGTTCTTCATGACAGTCCTATGAATTGGGTACTGTTGTTTCCCCATATTATAAATAAAGAAGAACCCCAACATGAAATTCTTTGCCTAAGCAGCTGGCTCATAAATGTCAAGCTGGCTTCCTGACACCAGTGTCTGAACTCTGCTGATGTGCAAAGTCAATTCTCAGCAGTAAGTGGTTTACAGGAGTGAGTACAAAATAGGAGATAGATAACCAGTGCTGTATACATTCTCCATATAAACCAAATCAGCTGCCCTACAGTTGATTTCAACTAATTATAATCCTACACTTGTCAGAGGAGAGCTGTGCTCCATGGAGTTTTCAGTGGCTGGGTTTTTGGAAGTAGGTCACCTCTGGTGGTCTCGAACTCCCAACTTTTTGGTAGGCAGCCGAGTGCATTCACTGCTGGAACTCTCCAGAGTCGTCTTCTTCTCCATATGTAGGGCTTTTTTTATCCCTAATCCTCTTGCTAACTCCCAAACAACATTGTTCTTCAAGTTTTCTTCAGAGACACTCTGAGAAATGCCTTTATTTTATTTCAAAATCGCTAAGCTTTCACAAGCTTTTACTTAATATGTGCAGCTGTGAGAAGGGGGGAAATCCTAATAATTCAACTACACATTTGCATATATTACATAAGCCTTCTACAGGAGGTAAGATTATACAGTTGCAGGCTTATTTTAAGTTTTAATGGAATGACTTTGATGGAGCAGAAATAGCAGGCTTAGTAACCAGTTCAGTAACTGAGATGTCAGAGGTATTACAGGAATGGAAAACGGGACTCCTCCTCATCTCTGAAGAGTCGCTGGATTCCACTTGTTTATCCCTGGCCGGGATAATTAGCCACCCTTTGCCTGGCTTTCATCTTGAGTGGCACAGCTCTCATTCATTGCTTCAAACCCTCCTCCCTCTAACTTTTAATACACATTTGAAGTATTTTCTCTTCTTTCTAAATTATTTTTACATAAGCAGAGCAATGTGTTAATGAGCAAGGATGTTGCTCTGAAGACTAAGGTGTGCCTGACCCAAGTCAGGGTATTTTCAATGACCTCATATATATGTTGGGGAGCTCCAGTGGCCTAGAGGTAAGAATCTGCACTGCAATTCTGAAGGCATGTGGTTCGAGGCCACCAGGTGCTCCACAGCTGCCTCTGAAAACCTGCCAGAGGGTCAGAAATGGGTCGTTTCTGACTCTATGGCAAACAACAACACATATATGTTAAAGCTGGGCAATGAAGAAGACCAAAATGTTGTTGTTGCTGTTATTACATACCATTCAGTCAAAATTAATTCATAACTGACCCTCCAGCTAGTTTTCAGAGATAATAAATTGCATGAGAAGAAATAAGTCTATCTTTCTCCTGTAGAGCAATTGGTGGATTTGAATCATGTACCTTTGGGTAGACAGCCCAACTCCTTACCATTAAACCACCAAAGCTCCCCATTTATATAAGTGATCTTTGCATTATGATTCTCACACACATACAAAAAAAATTGGACATGGTTTACTAAAAGAACAAATAAATCTATCTTTGAGGAAGTGCAACCAAATATTCCTTAGAAATAAGAATGGTGAGGCTTTGAGCACGTTATCTGGATGGGCTAGTCCCTAAGGAAAAATATACTTGTGGAATTAGAGGGTCAGCAAAAAGGAAGACTCTCAATAAGATGCACTGGCATAATGACAGCAGAAGAGGACATAGGCACAGCACAGTTGTGAGAATGATGCAGGATGGTCTCCATGGGTTGGAACAGACTCCCCAAAGCCCAAAGAGGAGGAAAGCGAAAAGCCATGCCTTAACTCCATAGAGCTTGTCCTTCTTTGTAAATGAGACAGAAAATGCCTTCAACACAGGCCTGGGGGAAGGGCATGAGGATGTGAGCAGCACAGATTGCTCAGGAATTGAATTATAAGTTTTGCCTTTTTAACTTGATTTTTTTAAAAAAACCATGAAGAAGTGTGGCATGATTCTGAATTAACAATTGATTTGGGGTACTTTGCATTGTTCTGCTGTCCTCCCTTATTTGGGGACACTGAGGTGCTTTGTTGTCCCCCTCGTGTCCATGCTTTGTGCTTCCTGCATATTAGTGACATATACAGGTCAGTAGCCAATCTCAGCAAAAGGCTTTTATTTCAAATTATTGAGATCTTCATTTTTCCCCACTGCCTATAAAGATTATGATGATTTTTGTCATTTTAGGTTGTTTTAAGATAACATTTTTGTCCTATATGCAACATGCAGAGCGAACTCAGTCAGTGCCCACTTCAGGCCCTCCCCTCCAACCAGTAAAGCTGCTACATCTTTCTCTTGCTATATTATTTGCTTAAAATGTATAATTTAAAAAAAATATTCCAGGGTAATCTAGTGGCCATTTTGTTTTAAACACACACACACTCCTTGATATATGTGTCAGGGTAGCACTGTGATCCCTAGAGCTTTTAGTGAATGGTTTTTAAGAAGTAGGTCACCAGACCTTTTTTCCTATGTACCTTCAGGTGGACTCACATCTTCTGCCTTTCAGTTAGCAGTTGGGCATGTTAATTGTTTGCACCACCCAAGAACTCCTTAAACCAGTTGCCCTGGTATAAAAAAAAAAAAAACACCACACACACACACACACACACACCAAACCCTATGGTTGATGGCAGCTTAATTATTAAACAAATAGTTTACTGATGGGAAAATCCATTAATGTAGTTTAGGAAATGCATGTAATAGCCGCCTGACGCCAAAACTCTAGACACAGAAGGACTCTCCTGAAAGTTTGGGAATTCGAAACCAGCACCACCTAACTAGCTTATCCTTACCACCTGACTTTTTTGCT
This sequence comes from Elephantulus edwardii, assembly GCF_000299155.1. Lineage (NCBI taxonomy): Eukaryota > Metazoa > Chordata > Mammalia > Macroscelidea > Macroscelididae > Elephantulus > Elephantulus edwardii. Next base: position 18,290,562 of record NW_006399806.1, read on the forward strand.
CTGTATTGGAAGATATGTGTTGCTCAGAAAACTAAGAGTAAATCATGTCCAAGGCATGCATCATGTTCTGAGCTGAGTGAATAGACTTCCAGCACGTCATTTTAGATTTGGGGCTCCCATGCAAGATCGTGATAAAGTTCAGGCTATGAAATCAGACCTCACTCATACCTCAGCTCTGTTACCTACCAGAAGACCCATGGGAAAGGAACAAAAAAGACTCTATGTACATGGAGGACACAAATATATTTGCTTTTTAGAGATGGGGATTAAATGGAATAACGAATCCATGTGAAATCCAGACTTCAGAGCTAGGATGCAGCATCTGGAAAAGTCTCAATAAAAAACATTGAACAATTGTAAATAGTATTATAAAACAAAATGTGTAGGAATGATTGAATGAAAATGAATTAATTTTTTGAAATCAAAACATGAAGACTTATAGTCTAAAGGGGGAAGAGCATGCTAAATATAAGGCTAGAATGAAAACCTAAAAATACGGCAAAGTCATTAATTTAAAAAAAAAAAAAAGAAAAGAAAGAGGTTTGTTTTCTGTTTTGTTTGGATTTGTTTTGTTCTGCTGGTGGAATTTCCTCAAAAGGAACTGTTAACAAATATACCTACTAACCAGAATTTCATTGGCAAAATACAGGCCAGTGGACACATCCTATCAGTAAAATTAAGGATCAAAGCTCTGTGTGCTGATGTTATTGTTAGGTTCTAGTGAGCTCCAGCTCCTAACTGGCCGACTCACAACAGATTGAAACTTTGCCCAGACTTGCTCCATTCTCACCATCTCCACTTTGCTTTACGCCTGTTGGTGCATTTGCCTAGTATAGGGCCTCACACAGAGACTCACCTGTGTGCTCAGTAAATCTTTAGTCAAGCAAAAACTAAAAAAGACTAGAGCAATACCAAGAGTTGTGGTTGAGTTGACGACTCTAAGGATCCCACGAGTGTCAGAGCAGAGTCTCAGTGGCTCGTCTTTGAGAAGCAGACCTTTCTTCCAACGTACCTCCGCATGAACTCAAACTTCCAAACTTTCTCTTAACAGTCAAGTTCATTAAAAGTTATGGTATCCGAGGACTCTGCCTAAAACAAAAACACAACTTCAATGCCATGAAATCCATTCCCACTCATAGCAACTCTGTGAGTCAGGGCTGAACATCCTAATAGGGTCTCCAGAGCCGTAATCTTTATGGAAGCAAACGATCACATCTTTCCCCCACAGAGTGGGAGATGAACTGGTAGGTACGACTGTTGACTTGTCAGGTAGAACCTGAGAACTTAGCTACCATGCCACAAGGACTCTGCCTAAACCAGGACTCTTTGCCACAGCAATACGTAGGGTCTGCTCATGAAAGTGAAGAGGACTTGATCAGACTTGATCTTGCAGAGAATTAAAGACTCCAGCCTTCAATGTGGATTATACCTCAACATTAAGAAAACAAAAATCGTCACCACTAACAGACAGATGGAGAAAATATTGAAGTTGTCAATTATTTCACCTTACTTTGAGCTACAATCAAAACCCTTGGTACTAGCAGTCAAGAAATCAAAAGATGTGTTGCATTAGGAAAATCTTCTGTCAAGAACCTCTCCAAAGTTCTAAGGAACAATAATGTTAGTTTAAAAATTAAGGTGCACCCGCCCAAGACATGATCATTTCAATTACTTGCTATGTATCTAGGAGTTGGACAATAATTATGGATGAGAGAAAAATTAATGTCTTTGAGTTGTGGTGTTATAGAAAAGCACTGAATATCCCATGAACTGTCTAAAGAACAAACAAATGTCTTAGAGAATGTATAATCAGGGTACTTCTTAGAGGCAAGGATGATGAAACTCATGTCACATACTCTGGGCATTTTGTTAGAAGGGACAAAACACATCATCCTTGGAAAGGTGAAGGGTCAGTGAAAGAGAGAAAAACTCCCAAAAAGATGGATTGACATAGTAACTGTAAATCAGTAAAGGATGGTACAGCACAGGGTAAGGCTCAGCTCTGTTCACAGGGTACCTATGAGTTGTGGTCAACTAGATGGCACCTGACAACAATGAACAGTCTGTTGTCAAAACACTATGTCGGTTGTATTGTGTATCATCTTCCTAATGCTGCTCTGGGCTTTCTCCTCAAGATCAAAATAAAAATCCTTTCCATGATTTAGAAAGGTGGGCCTGCTCACCTGTCAGGCCTCAAGTTCCGCTTCACACCCTCTCCTGGGTCATTCAGGATCTAGCTTGCTTGCTTTTAGTTCCTGCTAGGCTCTGCCACCCTTTCCAGCCTGAAGGGTTTGCAAGGACCCCTCTCTTTACATCCAACACACCTCCACATCCTACCTCACACACACATATTTTTCCCCCACCTGCCTCTCAGCTGGTTTGTTCTGTTGGTCTTTTTCTCTGAGGCCCCAGTAAGCAAACCTCTCTTGAACTAGCAGAGAAGGAGGAAGTCTGCAATGCATGTTCTCACAGTTCCCTATACATCCCCTTCTTAGAACTGGCTTCAGTCCTCATTAGGTGTTAACCAAGTAGTCACGTCTGCGCCCTACAGCATGTAAAATCTGAAGGCAGGAACTGGGGCTGCCTGTGTCTTCACCCCAAGTACCTCCCTTAGTGTTTCACAAATGTCAACGTGCCTCTGAATGACCCTAGGATTTCCTTAACCTACAGATTTTTATTCATTAGGTCCAGAAAGGACAGAGACATTCTATTTCTTTTTATATTTTTTCCCCTTCATTCAATGTTGCACATTTTCCTTCTTGCTCATTCCCCCCCCCACCCCAGTTCGCTTTTCACTTTGAAAAAAAAATTATTTCCTTGTTATATAATACCCCCATCCACTTTACTATGCAACTCTTATTCTAGACTCTTGCCATGCAAATAATACCTAATCATATATCCCTTTTAAGCAGTTCTTTCCCTCATCTGTGTCAATGCCACTAATTCAGGGATCCACTTTGAGTAGTGAAGTCCCACAGTCCTGTCTGCTCACTGAATTTCAACCATCCTATCCTTCCAGCATCACAACTAGGATGATACAGAAGACCTTTGCATCTTTCCTCCAACTATCTAGGCTCCCAGCTGGTGTCTCCAGAGCCTTTTCCTTTCCTCCCTCCTCTGGGCTCATACTCTCCTGTTCAGCTCACTCTCTCTTTCTCTCTCCCGACCTCCTCCTGCTGTGTTGGTGTCAGGCTCCCTGTAGAGACCCCCCCCACAGGGCCAACTAACTTCTCCCCAAAGCAAAGAAAGAACATCTTCCCCACAGTTTCTGCATTCCTTGAAGAGGACCAGCTGGGACTGTGGGAACAAAGCCTCCAGGCCCTGGGAAGGCGGGTCTCCTGTGGAACAAAGAATCAACATTCAAACTGGGCCTACTGCACCTGGGGGTTGGGGCCCCTCTACCCGACAGTCCGGGCTGGTTGAGAGGGAAGGAGGAGCCAGGCTCCCAGATAAACCTGCTAAAAGTCACCTGAAGGATAATGGGAGCTGGAGGACAAAAGCAGCAGTTTAGCCACTCAACCTGAACCCTTGTTCCTATTCCCAAACTTAACAACTGCATTCAAGAGTGCATTTACACAGAATAGAAAATGTGTTTAAAACCACTCATTATTAAAAACTCCTGAGGAATCCAACCACAGTTTTTAACTTGATGGTGTTGTTGTTGTATATCTAGTCAGAACTGACCCATAGCTGACTCTCCAGTGGGTTTTCAGAGGTGGTCAGTTGCAGGGGGTGGGGATTTCTCATCTTTCTCCCACAGAGCAACTAGTGGACTTGAACCGTGTACCTTTGGGTAGGCTGTGCAACTTCTTGCCATTAAGCCACCAGAACTCCCTATTTACTTGATAAGAAGCCACTATTCCTATATTACAGAAATTTTTACTAAGTTTCCCATCTGTAGTTTCTCAGAAGAACTATAGGATGTTTGAGCCGTTGAGTCTTAAATCTTTGCATACCTCTGGGATGCCCACCTCTGCCCTCTTTGTCTCTCAGTGTGAAGTGTGGCTCACAACTTAGGTCTCTAGAGTACAGTACTTGCTATTTATCATTGTAACCTGGATCTTACCTACTAAATGTAAAATGTAGAAACTACATGAAAATATTTCTTGTTAGGAATTTCTCATGTTGAGTAACATTTCAGGATGGGAAGTTCCATCATTAACATGAATTTTGCCATGTCTCAAAGAAGTCAGCAAATGAAACATTACATGAATACAAAAAAATAAAAGAAGTCACTAGTTACTATTCCTGGCTTATACACTGGAGTCCCTGGAGTGCAAAATTAAAGCCCCAAGCTATGGGTTAAAAGGTTGGAGGCTTGAGCGCAGCCAGAGGTGACTCAGAAGAAAGACCTGCTGAGAAAATGTTATGCACTGGGAAGTCTTTGGAGCACAGCTCCACCCTGTCACACAGGAGGCAGAAATGAGTTGGATTCAACTCACAACTGTCCTACCGCTGTGTAGTCAATTCTGACTCCTGATCACCCTCCACTAGGCTTCTGTAAATCCTTATGGGAAGAGAATATTACCTATTTTTTTCCACCCCAGAATGGCCAGTAGATTTGAATCACAAAGCCCCTCACATAGTGCATTATGCCTCCTGGGCTCCTGAAAACAAGAACAACACCCCTAAAAGTAATTGTTGATATCTAATCTACAAATCTATCAGCAATAGATCAAAACCTTTCCATATCCTATGACATAACTATAATCTCTGTCACGTTTAAGCCCAGTGTTGCAGTCACTGTGTGTGATCCATCTCCTTGAAGGGTTTTCTCTCTTTAAACTGACATCCTTGCTTTTAGACTTTAAAAGTGGTTCTTGACAGCAGAGTAGTTAAATCCTTCTAGAATTAACTTTATTCTTTCCTTTAAAAAGTGAATTTTAAAAAATTCTTGCCATTGCCATTTAAAAAAAATCATGCCATTAAAGATACAACACACAGGAAAACACATGGAGTTTATAATACTTTTGTCTCACAACTTTGGCCATGTTGTTAGGAGGGTCCAGTCCTCGGAAAAAAAGGCATAATGCTGGGGAAAGCAGAGAAAGGGTCAGCGAAAGAGAGGAAGATCCTCAGTGAGATGGACTGAAGTGCTGACTGCAACAATGGACTTGAATATGAAGGAGATTGTGAGGATGGCACAAGGTAAGGCAAGTTTCAGACCTGTTATTCATGGAGTCACTATGAGTTGTAGTCAACTTGATAGCATCTAACCGCAAAGTTTCTAATCTCCTGAAGAACGAAGTCAGGTAAAAAAATCAACAACAAATCAGGTGAGGAGTAGTGTAGAGAAAGAACCAATCCCCATGTTATTATATTGAGAGAGAAGATCTATCTATCCTGTTAAATCAAACTCCTTCATGAATAAATATCCATTTTCTTTGCTAGCTTGACCAGCTGCCACAGTTATGATGCACATGGACAAGGCAGATTGTGAGAGCTGTATAATGACCAAGAATGGCAGAGGAAGAACTGATGCCTTTGAGTTGTGATGCTGGAGAAAAGTCTCGAACATACCATGGACTATCAAGAAAACAAATAGGTCTGTCTTGGAAAGGATGAAACCAATTTTCTCCTTGGAGGCTAGGATTCTGAAGCTCTGTCTCTCGTACTTTGGGCTCACGGCCAGGAGGGACCAGTCCTTGAAGAAGGACATCATGTTCGGAAGGGTCCGAGGGACAACGCAGAAGAGGAGGACTCTGGAATGGATCGATACAATAACTTGGGCAATGGAGGTGGGTGTGTCGGAGTCAGGAAGGCTGGCTTTGGACAGGGCAGGCTTCAGAGCTGTTGTACATAGGGTTGCTATGAATCACAGGCAACTCAACAATCTCTATTTCCCCCTGAGATTCCTTTCTACCAGAGATAGAAACGATATCTGACTGGCTGAAGACAGCTAAGACTCACGGGTGGAACCTGACGCACACTGACATCAACAGCTTCAGAGCATAAAACACATGGACTACTTCAGGTTTCAAATAAGTGGATTGGATCAGTGGTTGGTTGAGTCTGTGAACAATGACAAAAAGAGGACGTGAGGATGCTGGGAATGTCTCCCTTCCTATGACCTCCAATCCCTTGTGTCACCCACCATTCTGACTTTGGTCCTTAATGTCACTTATTGATTAGTAGTAAGTTTCACATCAATTCTTCCTGTTCAAATTAAAAGTGAAGCTGAAGAATATAAAACCAAGTCAACAAGAAACAAAATATGACCTTAAGTCTATCCCACCTGAATCTAAAAATCATCTCCAGAATAGGTTTGAAGCTTTGAACATGAATGCTCAAAGACCAGATGAGTTACAAGATGACATCAAAGGTACTGTCCATAAAGAGAGCAAAAGGTCATGACAAAAGGAAAAGAGGGAGAAAAAATCAAAATAGATGTCAGAGGAGACTCTGAAAATTGCACTGGAATATCAAGAAGCCAGAACAAAGGGGGGGGAAATTGCCAAAGACAAAGAGCTGAGTAGGAGATTTAAAAGGTCAGCTCAAGAAGACAAAGCAAATATTATAACAGAAAGTACAATGAGTTGGAGTACAAAAAGGGAAGAATTCACTCAGGATTTCTAAAGTTGACAGAGCTGAAAAACAAATTCAAGCCACAAGGTACAATACTGAGAGTTGCTATGGGGGAAATAGTGAATGATCCAGAAAGCATCAAAGGAAAATGGAAATAACACAGAATCACTGTACCAAAAAGAATTGGTTGGCACTGAAAAAATTCAGAAATTATCATACGATCAAGAGTCAATGGTGAAGAAGGAAGAAGTTCAAGCTGCACTGAGACACTGGCGAAAATTAAGGCCCTAGAAATCTGTGGAATACCAATTAATACGTTTCAACTAACAGATGCAACCTTGGACATGCTCACTAGTCTATGCCATGAAATTTGGGGGACAGTTACTTGGTTGACTGACTCAAACAGAGTCCTATTTGTTACCATTTCTAAGAAAGGTGGTCCAACAATAATGTGAACATTATTGAATATCTTATGCAAGCAAAATATTTCTGAATATCATCCAAAACCAGTTAGAACAGTACATTGACAGGAAACTGTCAGAAGTTCAGACTGGGTTTATAAGAGGCCATGGCACCAGGAATGCTGGCTGGAAGCAGAGAAATATGGGAAGAATGTGTATGTGTGTTTTAGAAACTATCCAAAGGCATTTGACTGTCTGACTCATAAATTATGGCTAAAATTGAGAAGAATGAGAATCCCAGAACGCTTAACTATGTTCATTTGAAACCTATACCTCAACAAGAAGCTGTTGTCCAACCAGAGCAAGGGAACACTGCATAGTTTAAAATTAGGAAATGTGTATGTCAGGGTTGTATCCTTTCTCCATAGTCAATCTGTATTCAGTGCTAATCACTCAAGGAGCTGGACTCTATGAAGAAGAATGTGACATTAGGATCCTAGGAAGATTTAACAACCTATGTTATGCACATGGCACAACCTTGCTTGCTGAGGAGGATTTGAAACACATGCTGCAGAAGATCAGACTACAGCCTTCAATATGGAAGGATGAAAGACTATAGCCTTCAATAGGTTGCATTTCAACATCAAGAAGATGTTACTGGACTGGTAACAATATCGTGATAGGTGGAGAAAATATTGAAATTATCAACAATTTTATGGTACTTAGATCCACAATCAACACCCTTGGTATTAGCAGTCAGGAGATCAGGAAACACATTACGTTGGGCAAGCCCACTGCCCAAAGTACTGAGGAGCAATAACGAAAAACACTAATTTGAAGACTAGGGTACACCTAATTCCGGCCACAGTCTTTTCAATCTTGCTATGTCTCTGAGAGACTTCGAACAATGAGTAAGGATTACAGAAGTAGACTTGATTTGAATTGTGATGTTGGATAAAATTACTGAATATCTCATGGGCTGTCAAAAGAACAGATATGTTTTGAAAAAAAGTGTAGCCAGAATGCTCCTTGGAAGCAAAGATGGTAAAGTTTTGTCTTGCATACTTTGAGGATGTTCTACCTTGGACAGACTATTCCTTGGAAAGGGAAATCATGCATGGAAAGGCGGTGGAGGGTCAGTGAAGGAGGAAAAGACCCTTAGTAAGAGGTATTGACACAGTGATATATGGGTGCAAGTGTGTTGGAGATGATGAGGATGGCACAGGATAGGGCAGAGTTCAGATCTGTCGTTCATAGAGATGTCACAAATCATACTTAATGGCACATAACAACAACGTCACTTATTTCCCTTAGGTTGCTGTTCAAAACATTTGTCAGGACCCACAAAATCTCTGAATTCTCTGGTATTACCTTTGCTGTGAGTATTTTCCCCCATTTGCAGTGACAAGACCTGTTACTCTTTCTCAGAATCAGACGTAGGTTTAGACAACCCCCACCTGTTGCTTGGACAGAGAATGTTGTTCTTTAATACTGACCAGTTGGTGTTTGTTCTGACAGTGACTACATGTAACAGAGAATAAATTCCCCATGGGGTTTTCTTGGCTGCAATCTTTAACAGGAACAGAGCACTAAGTTTTTCTTCAGAAGAGGAGCTGCTGTATGGGAGTGAAGCTCCAACCTTGGGTTTAGCAGCTGGCCTCTTGAATGAGTACGAGGGCCCCCTTGAATGACGGCAGCAATAGCTGGATTACCAAGGGCACTGAACTCTTGTATCTGCTTTTGATCTGATTGTTAAAATTTTCCTGTTGCTTATTTTTTAAATTAATTCACTTTTATTGTAGTGAATATAGATATGTATATATGCACAAACAGCTAAAAGGAGCCCTAGTCTGTTTGACGTTTCCTCAAAAAGTTGAAAATAGAAATTCCATATGACCCAGCAATTTCACTGCTTAGAATATGCCCCAAGAAAGATGAGAACTGAGGCACAAAGATTTGTACACCTGTGTTCATAGCAGCGTTATTCACCGTCATAAGACCATGGAAACAGCCCAAATTTCCAACCACAAAAGAATGGATTGAGAAATTATGGCACATTCACACAATGGAATACTGCACAACACACAGGAACAACAATTTCATAAATCACTACCTAACTTGGGAGGGACTGGAGAGCATTATGTTAAGTGTACTAACTCAGGCCCATAAGAACAAATATTATATAACACCATTACTGTAGAAAGAGAAAGATAACTAGTAAAATGTGTATGAGGATCTAAGGCAGGAGGGTAGGAGCAGAGGGGGGAGGATGGGGGAGGGGGAGGGTAATCATTAGGTTGCACAATTTGATGGGTGAAGGGAGGGGTGGGTAAAAGAAATGGGAAAGATCTGGTGTGAAAACAATGTGCATGAACTTTGCAAGTAAACCAATTTAAAATAACATTTAAAAAAAAAAAGGAGTCCTAGTGGTGTAGTGCACAAACTAGAACCTATTGAACTGCTAACTGAATGATTCACCAGCTATATCATGGAAGAAGGATGACTCGTCTCTTCCCATTAATATTTACAGCCTGAGGGAGGGTCACTTTGGGTAAGAATCAATTTCACAGCAGTAGGTAATGCTTATAGTTACACACAGACACACACACACACATACATATATAACAAAAAATTTACATTCCAATGTTTTTCATATGTAGAATTCAGTGCTATTAATGACTTTCATCCTGTCACACAGCCAACACTACTATCCCTTTCCAGATTTTTCATCATCCTTGAAGAGCTGTTACTTATTTCATAAAAATCTCAGGTGCTATTATCATGTAGTGCTACAAGAACAGCTTGGAAGTCACTCTGGATCACTTTGCACTCCTTTTGCAGGACACAAAGATGTGTTATATGCAAGTGATCTGAAAGGCCACAGTTTCAGCTACTGGCCCAAGTTTGTGGGCCCAACCAGGCTGCCAATTTAGTTTCTGCCTCTTCCAGTATCCTGTGGGTCAACATAGGACTGTGTCCGAATCAGAAGTTAGTAAAGTGGAATGTTAGTAAATTTTGGGGCTGGAGCCACGACCATTCTATGCTTGAGATGGATTTCTTGGAGTCTCTCCAAATGTATGGGTTGTCTACTTGTGCCATGGAGCCGCTTCAGTCTAGTATAGACAGAGCAAGATAGTAAGGATGGGCTACCAGTTGAAAAGATGGTTAAGATGAGAAGACTTTGTGAGTTTTGGCAACTGGAAGGTCTAAAACCAGTTGTCATCAACTTAATTCTAATTCATAATGGCCCTATCAGGCAGAATAAAGCTATTCCCTGGGGTTTCCAAGTTGCATCCACTTCCTAAACAACATGCGTCCGGAAACTCTCTGAACTTTGATAAATATAGATAGTTATAGAAAATCTTCAGACCTTTTGTTCATAGGGTCACTATGAGTCATGCTCAACTTGAAGAGAGTCAACAACAACAATCTTGACAGAAGCAGATTGTCACATTTTTCTCCCCTAGTGCATCTGGAGGGCTCAAACTTTTAGTTCCCAACCAAATGCTTAACCAAAGAGCCACCATCACTCCTCGAAAGGAAGGAGTTCTATTTAATATATTAAAATATAGACCTTTTATGTAACTTGTGTTGCTATTTAAGCTGATTTTGAATAAGTATCTCAGGAAAGCCGTTACATTCTAAGGATAGAATTAAATGAGGTAATGTGTGTATATGTATATGCAGTATATGCTGCCACATACAAAGTGTTCTGCCAAATCTTACAAGGAGAAAATTGAAAACAGTATAACCCAGTGGTTCCAAAGGTTTTGATGGGTCTCAAAAACTACCTTGGAAATTTGATGAAAGCTTTGCATCTTTGTTACATAGAGGGAAAATATACATATACAAAATGTTCACACACAGTTATGGGGAGTTCAAAGTTATGAAGCCATGCAAGTCCTCAGTTTTATTTCCTTTTATTTATTTATTTATTTATTTTTTCTAATGTAGACTATGCACAGGCATTTGACTGTGTGGATCACAGCAAATTATGACTAATTTTGAGAAGATCTCAGGACACTGGGTTGTGGTCATACAAAACCTATGCTTGGAGCAGGAAACAGTAGTCAGAACAGAGCAAGGAAACACGGCATGGTTCAGAATTAAGAAAGATGTGAGTCAGGGATCCATCTTACTCCATATATTTTCAATCTATCTGCAGAACAGATCATTTGGGTGCCTGGACTTTATGAGAGGAAATGTGGCATCAGGATTGAAGGAAGACTCATCAACAACCAGTGTTAAACAGATGACACAACCTTGCTTGCTAAAACTCAGGAAGACTTGAGGTATTTGCTGCAGAAGGTCAAGGACTATAGTCTTCAGTATGAATGAATTGAAGCTCAACATCAAGAAAACAAAGATTCTCATCACTGCCCCAACTTCATGATATAGAAAAGATTGAGATTGCTAACAACTTCAGAGTACTTGATTTCACAATCAACACTCTCGGCACCACCAGTCAGGAAATCAAAAGAAACATTGCATTCAGAAAGTCAGCTATTAGGGGCCTCTTTAGAGTACCAAAGAGCAAAAATGTCAGCCTAGAGACTAAGGTGAACCTGATCTTCGCATTAACTTGCTATGCATCAGGAAGCGGGAAAATAGCAAAGAAGAATTCATGCCTTTGAGCTGTGTTGCTGAAGAAGAGTTGAAAACACCCTGGACTGCCTGGAGAACAAATAGGTCTGTCCTGGAGAAGTTAAAACAAAGCTGCTCCCTGAAGGCAAGGATTTTGACACTCCATCTCACATACTTTGGGCACGTGGCCAGAAGAGACCAATCCTTGGAGAAGCACATTATGCTTGGAAGGATGGAGGGACACTACAGGAGAGGAAGATCCCAGATGAGATGGATTGACTCAGTGACTGGAAGAATGGGATTAAGTCTGTTTGGGATGATGAAATGGGCTCAGGATAGGATAGGGTTCAGAACTCATGTACATAGGGTAACTATGAGGCAACCAAGTGGTGCATAAAAACAAGTGATCATATATAATCGTAGTCTAACCGCACTTTGGGTTTGGAAAAGGCCCTCTATATTCTAAATCGAAGGAGGTCTGGTTGTTAGGCCTTAGAGAGTTCCTCTGCTAATCCAAAGGCCTCTGCTTTCTGGTCGTTCAAGTCTACCAGCAGTTTTGTAGGCGAAAAACAGGCAGTCTCTTCCCGTGCAATTACAGCCTCAGGAAACCCAATGGAGGGTCAGCTATGGATTGATTCTGCCTCGACCACAATGACAGAGAGTCTAAATCCCTTCCTTTTAGAAATAACAATGTTAAGGTCTTGAGAAAACACTTGTGAACTTTCCATTAAGTTTTAATTTCTAAAATATATAAATGTTCTCTTTGTCTACCACTCTGCATGTTTTAGCTATTGCTTAAGATTTATTATGCTTTTATTCTGTTTTCAATGCAATTCCCTAAAATAAAGTTATAACTTTTGGAAGCTCTTGTTCTTTAAAACTCCACAGTGAATGGACAATAAGATTTGTTCCTTTTGTTTTTGTTGTTGTTCCTGCATATTTTAATTAGTGTATGGAACTCTACTTTGTCCCTTTACCTGTCTACTGCTGTTGTGTTGAATCCAACTCACAGTCACTTGATAGGACAGAGCAGAGCTACCCATAAGGTTCCCAAAGTTCTAAGTCTTCATGGAAGCAGACTGCTTCATCTTTCTCCCTTGGAGTAGTCAATGGATTTGAAATCATGAACTTTGGGTTAGCTGCCCAACATGGAGTGCACTATGTTAACAGAGTGTCTTACACAAAGTAGTCAAAATATATCTAACTAAAACCCCACTCATAACCTCCCCCTGACAAAAGCATGAACCACATTAATTGGAAAAATAGAAGGAGGAGGACATAGCTAAGTAAGTCATCTCTGGGATTTTCACTACAAAATACTTTCAAGTTCTTCTATTTTGCCATGAGAATAACTTGAGTGATGCATAAGCAGAATTTAAATGAGAAAGAAAAAGATTTGCTGTTATAGGTGGCAGGTGACAGGGAGGATGTCCAACAATACAGACAAGCAGATAATTAAAAGGGATGGACAAAGAATTGGAAGTAGTCAGATAAGTGGTAGAACCAAAGGCAGAGGCATTAAAAGTCACTGAAACCATGTAATATTATTCAATCTCTTTATGGAGGCTCAGGAGCAGTGTTGATGCAAGGTTAGCATAGCTAATGTACCACTGGGACTCATGGGCTCTGATGAAGTCACCAAAGCTTACTCCAGAAGAGGGATGGAATGACACTTCAGAAGTTCTGCAGGCAAAGGACAATGAGAACTGAGTGGAGATGGTTCTGGGATGGCCCAGGAGCTGCCAGGGTGGGGCCATAGCCTTGACTTACCCCAGGCTGAGACTGCTGGCCTTCATTCAGCTCCTTTGGGCAGCACTAGGGCTACGGTACCCACATGCCAGACATCTGCCTTTACCTCATTTCTCTTCTTAGGGCCCAGAAAGCCTTCACCTTTCCTTCCCACCCTCCTCATCCAGCATCTTCTCCTTGTTTGATCAAGCATACTTCCCCAGCTCTTCAAGAAAGAGGGGAAACTCTTAATACTCTCATGAGTATTCAACTCCCGAAGCAACTCTGCTTTACTTTACTCCGCTATCATCTGGGAGGCTCTGCACAGTGGGCTATGAACTATGGTTAAAAGGTAGAAATGAGGAATGGACAATGAAATCAGCCTAGAAATCAGCCTAAATGAGCTAGATCATTAGCTCAGGAGAAAAAAAGCATTTCCTCATGACCTGGCAAAGCAGTGACCCTTTTCATTTTCACTCATCATTTGCAGGCCACAATATTTTTGGCAGATGAATTGCTTATCTCTTCTCCCAGGGACTGTTTTGAGAGACAACTGTATAAATATCCTGTAGCCTGGGTCTTTGGTTTTGTAAACAACTAGGAAATAAATAGGGCATTTTGCCTGATGACCAAGGCAGCTTCATAAATAGGCTTCCATAAACAGAAGGCAATGTTAGAAACAAAGAGGGCAGAACCTGTGACCTGGTCTACCCTTTACATGTCCTACCCTTTATACCATCCAGAGGACCCTCTCAGCCCAGTACTGTAGTTACAGAAACAAGAACTATTTATATTATGGTTAGCTTCTTGTTTGAGTCATACAGAATACATGGTGTATATTGACTTTCATGGTATCATTCCTATCACATGAGTTTTCTTCTGTAGAGTAGCTGGGGTTCATTAGCAATGGCTTGTAGACAAAGGTCTTGATGAATCTCAAGGCACTCTGTCTTAGAGTTTCCACTCTAAGTAGCACTAATATTGCCTCCATCATGCAGTGCTTGGACACTCCACTAACTGGAAAACCAGGAGTTGCTGTGTCGTAAGGTTAAGAAATGCTTATAACTCCTTGTAAATAAAGGTTAGTTAAAAAAAAGATAATTTTTAGAGCATTATATTCAACAATATACATACATATTGAACACACATACCTAAAACACATGCAAACTGAAGACTTTTTATCTTGAAAGAGACTGAATGAGGGATACATTCTTATTCTTTAATCTCCCCATGTTTTTCGTTATTTGAACATTTTCTCTGAGGAACTAATTGCATAGAATGACTAACAAGATAAAAATGTACTTTGCAAACACAAGTGCAATAAAGATGCTTAATGATACACCTTGCATATTGTCAAGCACTTGATGCCTTGGCAATCAAGAGAGAAGCTGGCTTTCACAAATGGTATTGGGCAGCCCAAGACATTAAAGTTGAAGCAAATTTTAATTACTGTTAAAAAATGCATTACTATTATATTAAACTATTAAAAAGAATAAGAGGAGCCAATCTTTTCTGAATGCTTATAATTAATGGGAAGGACATTGTACTAATTAACATACATGTACTTTTCTCACTTAATCTTCATAAAAATCCTATAAAGTACAAAAAATTAAGTTTGAAGAGTTGTTGGCCAATGACTGGATTAAATAATGTTAAGGTAGAAAAAAATTACTTTCAAAGTTTTCATTCTTTCCCTTAGAGAGGCAATACATTTCAAGCCAGAGCTAATGTTGTGTAATATGACAACACTTTCATATACTTCCATTCCTCCGCTTTCTCTTTCCCAAAGACACATGAATCTCTAGATCCCATCTTTGCTGTGAAATAGAGAAGTGACAGATTTCATAGGTGCAAAAAGAACAGTAGAACATAAGTTGAGAGAAACTGGAGAGCATTACGCTGAGTGAACTAACTTGGTTTCACAAGGACAAATACTGCATAAGACCATTATTGTAAAAATGAAAGGATAACTAGTAAAACATGTATGAGGATCCAAGGGAAAGAGAAGAGGGCTGAAGATGGGTGGGGGCAAAATCACAGGGTTGCTCAATTTGGTGGGTGGTGGGAGGGGATAAAAGAAATGGGAAAAAAAATAATAAATGGAAAGTATCCGGCAGGGACCTGAAAAGCCAAGGTAATGGTAGGCATAGTTCAATGGTGATTAATTTTATAAAACACAATGAATTGGAATGATTGTATGAAGAATAGTGTGAAACACAATACATACGAACATTGTAAGCAAACCAATATAAATTAAAAAAAAAAAAGAACAGTAGAGCCCAGTACAACCATAACCCTTCTCAATGTCACTGTCCGTGGAGAAGCTCCATTTTCATTTCCTCTACATCAAACAAAAGTTATCCAAAACGTGGCAAGGCACACCTGCATAGATGATCTTCACTGCCAAAGTAAAGTTCCTCCTTTATTGTCCAAGGGCTTAAGAAACCCAAAGAACTATTTTGTGAGGTAGACAAAGCAATAGCAAAGCCTATGAGAAAGTAGCAAATCCTATGAGCTAGACAATGGGTCCAAGGGTTGGTGAATACCAACCAGAATGTGTATAAATGAGAGAGGAAAACAAAGGAGAAAAGGGAATGGGGTCCTGTCGGCTTTCCCCCGGTGGTGCTGACCTTGCAGTAAGTCACAAGATGCCTCAGGATAGAGACCAGCCAAAGTCCAGCCTTAATGTGATTAGCTGAATTTGCTCTTTGAAGGGCTAAAAATTGGCTCAATACAAACAGAAAGACAAGATGTTTAGGCGCATTCCACATTTGGCAAGTGAGTCAAAGAAAAATATTTATATGTACATGCATTTCCAAAACATAGAGACCTTGAACGTGACTTATCTCCACTCATGAGGTCACAAATGCCACCAGAGTGGTCTTGAACCTCCACCTAACATAATGGCTTCCTCACCCATCTCTCTTTTTCTTGACTATTTAGTTTTGGGAAACTTTGGATGAAGTCTAACTTTGCCTCTTGTTTTTAAGAAACTTTAGAATTGTTAAAACGAGGGGAGCTCTGGTGGCCTAGTGGCAAGGAGCTGCATCTACAATCCCAGTGGCTCACGGTTCGAATCCACCAGATGCTCTGCTGGGAAAAGGAGGGACAATCTCCTCCTGTACCAGTCAGATCTGATTTGACGGTACACTCACACACACACACACACACACACACACACACACAGAATTGTTAAAACGGGCAAGCAAGTATTAAGTCTCAATAAAGGATAAAGAGTGGAGTTGGAGAAAACCTTTCATTCCCTTTTCAAAATTTTCTTCATGGGTAGTTGATAGTGTAGACATAGTAGAACACTTTCTTTCTCAAGAAGAGAAACAAGTTGGGTATTAGATGATCACTTTCCTACTGAAAAAGAAACAAAAGTTTTTTAAAAGTCTGCCTCTGTGAGGTTTGCAGAGCAGAGTCTTACTGGAACCTGGATTGGAAGAATTTTTTATGTGCAAAAACTGAAACGGGGTTTTCTGCCCAGCGAGTTCTAGTTCTTTCTTTTGGAATGTCTTACTTTCACATCCATTCAGTAATGAGAACGAAGTGTGAGATTTATAAGTGTTTGACACAGGAATGAAGGAAGAGAGTTTCAGGCGATCTCCTTGGATTGGAAGAAACAGAGATTCACTCAAATTACTTCACAAAAAATAATACTGTAGGGGGCTTTGTGGGATGGGGCTATTAATGCAAAATTGTCAGGGACTGGTATTTTAAATACATAATGACTTACAGCAATAATAATATTAATATCTTAACATTTTTGTTTCTTTCTGTGCAATGTTCCAATCTCCTTTTCCAATCAGTTTCCTTACCCTTGACTTTCCACCCAATGCATTTTTTTCATAGTTCTCACTTGCATATGGTCCATGGCATTCTCTCACAATTTAATTTTGTTGCCAACTGGCTTAGAATCTTAATTTCCCAATGCCAAATTTCCAAGAGAGAAATCTGATTGGCCCAGTGTCTATACAGATGGCAGGCAAGGATATAGAATGGCTGTCTTCCAGTCAAATGTCAAGTCCATTCATCTGAGACTAGGGAGAAAATATACTACAGAGCATGACTGTTTAGAAAGAGGTCAAAAGCAGACACATTTTCTTACAAGACGATATGGCTAAGACAGGGTGAGCTAAAGATCACTAGTTTGCTGGCAAGAAAGCCCTAGTGGGCTATGTGTTTAGCTACTAATTGAAAGGCCAGTAGTCCACACCCACCAGAACAGCTCTGTAGAAGAAAAGACATGACATTTTCTTTCTTAAAGATTCAGCTGAGGAAATCTTGTGGGGCATGCTTTTGCTGGCAGAGTACATGGAAACTAGTTTATAATTCTTTCTTGAAAGATCCAACTTCAGCTAATCACAAGAGATCTAGGTACACAACAGATTCTGCAGGTACAGCACTTGGAAGCAACAATATTTATTTTCTCTGCTCTTTTCCACAACTCTAGGGCTCTCGAGAACCATAACTCAAAACACTGGCAATTTTACTTTAGAGTTTCAACAAAATGAATGTGGAATTTTTCACATCCCAACGTAAGCCAGTTCTTTTCTTTTACATGAATACCATGCAGTGGGTAATAAAATATTAGAATAAAATATACTTCTTTACATACCCCAAAGCATTTATTTAAGTAAATGTATAATTAAGACCTACATGGGAGCTCTGGTGGCCTAAGGATAAGAATCTGTGCTGCGATCCTGAAGGCACCAAATTCAAATTCACCAGTTGCTTACATAGGATAAAGATACTCAATCTCCTTCTGTGTAGTTGGTGGTGGTGGTGGTGGTGTTGGGTGCCATTGAGTCACAGACGACTCATAGCAACCCTATGAATGAAAGGCCTGAACACTTGTATAACTTTCATCATATCTCTAAATTCATGGGGTTTCCGGAGGCAAGCTATTTCGAAAGTGGATGCCACTCTTGCCTCCAAGCTTGTGCTATTACTGCCTCTGAAAACCCACTGGAGGGTCAGCTATGGATCGGTTCTGACTAGATGGCACACAACCACAACATTGTAGACTTAATCTAACTCATAGCAACCTTTTATAGGTGTTCTGAGGCTCTAAATCTTTACAGAAGGAGACGGTCCATCTTTCTCCCTTGGAGTGGTCATAGATTCAAACCACTGACCTTTCAATTAACATCCCAACACGTTGTGCACCACATCATTAGAATGTCCATTACAATTAATAGCAGTGCCCAAATGATACTGTGCAAAACTCCTAGTAGGTCTAAGTCAGTGGTGGACCTCCCAGTTTGATAACATAACATGGAAGAATTAGTTCAAATACTTACAAAAATGATTGACTTTATAATCCGATGGCAAGTCACACAGCACTTTAAGTGCATCAACAAGTCTGAATAGACATCACAGCTCTATTTTATATATACTGTGTGACCTTGACCTCATTGTTTAATCCCTCTAAGTCAGATGTAAAATAGAGATAATAAGAAAGAGTGATGGGCTAAGTGTGAACTAATGACACTTGGTGGCATTTTTTAATCAGAAAAAGGAAGTGAAAATTCAGATGAATTTGTATTAGAGATAATGCTTATTAGTGAAAGAATGAGAAATTGTTTCTAGCAGGAAAGTTGGCGTATTGCAATGTAAAGATATAAGATAAGGTTCCAGTTAGTTGACTGTGACTCCTAGTGACCCTATAAACAACAAACCTGAAGCCTGCCCTATCCTGCACCATCCGCATGGTCTCTATTGTACTCAAGCTCAATGTTGCTGTCACTGTGTCAAACCATCTCTGTCACTGACTCTCTACTTTTCCTAGCACGAAATCTTATTATAAGGATTGGACCCTCCTGGTGACATGCCCAAGGTATGTGAGAGGAAGTTTCACCAGCCCTGCTTCGAAAGAGCACCCTGGTTGCATTTCCTCCTAGACAGATCTGCTTATTGTTCTTCTAGTCCATGAGATATATTCAACACTCTTTCCCAACACCATAATTCAAAATCATGAATTCTTCTTCAGTGCTCCATATTTACTGTCCAACTTTCAGATGCATAGGAAGCAATTGAAAATACCATGGGATGAGTCAGGCACACCTTACTGAGTCTTTAAACTGACATCCTTGGTCTTTGGAATTTTAGAGAGGTCCTTGGCAACAGATTTTCCCCAAAATATTTGATTTCTTGACTGAAGTTACGACAAGTGTTGATTATGGATCCAAGTAAAATAAAATTGTTGACAACTTCAGAGGAGTGCTGTAATCAGAGAATAAACTATACTAAAAGGGGGAATTGAAACATTAAGATGAGAGTTGCAAATGGAAAGGATTTACTGGATGGACAGTTGGGAGTCACTATCAAAAAGCAGGGGAAGCCCACTACTTGGCTTTGTATTTCACTTCTTCTGGGAAACCTAGACCACAGTAGACTCCCCTGCTCTGTGTGTGCCCTTCCTGTGATTTCCCTACTATAACTCTCAGTAGACTACATGTAATAGATGACCTGTGTGAAGTCCTTATTCTCTGTTGGGTTCTAAGTTCTGTAAGATCCTGGTTCTCATGTCCATATATATCTCCATGTCTACCCAAGTACCTGGAACATGTAGCAAATCCACAAACATATGCTAAGTAAATATGTACGTAAACATAATGATTAAATACTGGACATGGAAGCTGAAAGTAACTTCATCATATATATAGGAGCCCTGGTGAGGTAGTGGTTAAGCGTCACACTGCTAACCAAATCACTAGCTGTGCCAGGGGAGAAATACAAAATACAAGGCATTTCAGAGTTTCTTGGAAACACTACTTGACAGACTACTCTGTCCTTTAGGGTCACTATGAGCTCCGGTGTCTTAGTGGCAAGGAATTCATCTACCAACTCAAAGGCATGCAGTTCAAATCCACCTGGTGCTATGCAGGAGAAAAATGAGCAATCTCCTCCTATGTAATTTACCATCTCTGAAAATGCACTGAAGGGTCAGCAGTGAGTCAGCTCCAACTCAAGGGTACCACCACCACCACCACCACAACAACAACAACGTGACTTGAAATCAACTCAATAGCAGTGAGTTGGGTTTGGTTTAAATTTCATCACATAGTGTTGTGTATTACTCTCAAATATTAATGGTTGTTAGTCTTACCATTAATGTAAATTGTGCATATTACTCTCAAATATTAATGGTTGTTAATCTTACCATTAATGGAAATTGCTTGAAATATGGCAAGAATTCTCTATCATATGTCCTCAACACTACCATTCACATAGTATTTGTATCAGTAAGAGGTGTGTATGTGGTGTTGTATTGTGTTGTTTGGGTTTGGTTTTTTTTATTGTGAGAAAAATTTGTATTTAGAATTAGCCAGCTGAACTCAGTTTAGATGATGCCAATTTTGTTGGCAGCATTCAAAGCATCAGAGTCAGGAGCAAGTCGAGCATAGGCCTTCTTCTCTCCATCAGGCCTAATTGAAGTGTTGACCTTGGCCACATCAGTGTCACAGAGCTTCTTTACAGCTTGTTTAATTTGGTGCTTGTTGGCTTTGACATCCACAACGAACACAAGTGTGTTGTTATCTTCTATCTTCTATATGGCTGACTCTGTGGTCAGGGGAAATTTTACGATGGCATAGAGGTCAAGCTTGTTTCTTCTGGGGATGCTCTTCCGGGGGTATTTGGGAGCCTTCAGAGTCTTCCGGGTGTCTTAGGCCAATGGAAGGTGGGTGACGTGGGGGTCTTCTTTTTTTTTTTTCATTTTGGCTGCAGATGCCCTTCAGGACTGCCTACTTGGCCTTTAATGCCTTTGCTTTGGCTTCAGTTTTGGGAGGGGCAGGGGCTTCCTTCTCCGCTTTCGGCTCCATCTTCATAGAAAAGAGGAGGTGTGTTATGTTTACGCAAACTTTTCTGAGTTCTTTGACAATAATTTTATCCTTCCCTTTCCTCCATTTTTTGCTTATTTTCTAAGCAAAAGCAAAGATTACACTTCAGTCTCACAATTAGATTCTCAGCTTGCCAAGTGTCACTGGAGGTTAAAAAACTCCTCTGTCAACTAGGATGAGCAGGTAAAGTCCATTGTCCATGTCACAGGAGAAAGACGTGGCAAACTGCTTTCGTAAAGATTTTCCACTTTAGAAACCGTAAGGGGTAGTTCTACCTTACCCTACAGGTAGCTGAGTCAGAATTAACTTGGGGCTTAGTGTGCCACTTTTGTCATTGGAACTTACTCCTTATTAAGTGCCCACCAAATGAACTACGCAATAAAATAACATTTGGACAGCATTTCTTTTTTTATTATTATTATTTATTCTTTTTGGTGCGTGTACGTCAAATTGGATCTGGCTGGTATGAAAGGAGATTGTCCCTCCTTCTCCAGCAAAGCATCTGGTGGATTTGAACCGCAAGCATTTCTTTTAATAAGGGGTTACACAGTGACTGTAACAATGAACTCAAGCACGTAAAGATCGGCGAGCTCTGGTGGCCTAGTGGCAGGAAACTGCACTGCAATCCCAGAAGTGCATGGTTCAAATCCACCAGATGCTCTGCTGAAGAAGGAGAAACAGTCGCCTCCTGTACCAGTCAGATCCAATTTGACGGTACACGCATAAAAAAAAAAAAAAGCACGTAAAGATGGTGAGAATGGCACAGGAAGGAATAGGGTTCCTATCTGTTATTAGCTTGGCTATGAGTCCTAGTTGACTTGATGGCATATCACAACAACAATAACAACAACACATTTTAAAGTATACTCTTCCAAACGTGTAGCCTCCCAGCATCTCATAAATTACAATTGATTTCAAATCTTCAATACTTTTAAGAATGTATCATCTCAAGTCAATGTTTTATCTCTGACAGTTGTCTTTATTGCCAATTGTGTGCTATTTGAAAGTTTCTTCTTGCTAACAATTTTTTTTACATTTATATAAAAGCGCTTTTACAATTTTAAGGCAATTTGAGAACTTTTATTGGTAAAAATATAATATTCCTTTTTAATAACAAGTAGTAGAGTTGGACAATGACTAGGGAGGATAGAAGGAGAATTGACGCCTTTAAGCTGTGGTGCTGGAGAAGAGTATTGAATGTACCATGGACTGCCAAGAAAACAAACAGATTCATCATAGAGAGGATTAAACCAAGCTGCTCCTTGGAGGCAAGGATTCTGGGGCTTCGCCTGACATACTTTGGACATGTTGTAAGGAGAGACAGGTCTTTAGAGAGGGACATCATGCTGGGTAGAGTAGAGGGACAGCGCAGGAGGCAAGACCCTCTATGAGGTGGATTGATTCAGTGACTGGGGTAATCGGGATGGGTGTGTCAGAGGCAATGAGATTGGTACGGGATAGAGCAGGGTTTAGGGCTGTTGTACATAGGGTCGCTATGAGTCACAAACGACTTGACAGCACATAACAACAACAACAACAAGTATTATTACAAAAATAATAACTTGTTAAAGGTAATTTAAGAATACCTGAAGCAGTACAATGACCCAAGTTTCCTGTATTCATGAGAGGCTATGGAATAAGAGATATTATCACTAGGGAGCTCTGGTGGCCTCGTGCCAAGAAGCTGTTGTATAATCTCTAAGGTGCACGGTTCAAATCCACCAGATGCTCTGCTGGAGAAGGAGGGGCAATTTCCTCCTGTGCCAGTCAGATCCAACTGGACAGTACACATACACACACAAACAGATATCATTACTGACATCAAACAGACAGTGGCTAAAAGTACAGAATAACACAAAGATGTTTACCTGTATTTTATGGACTATGTGAAGTCATATGACTATATGAATTAAAGCAAATTATGGGCAACTTTAGGTAATATGAGTATTCCAAAATACTTAATTGTGCCCATGCAAAACTTCTACATAGAGCAAGAAGCAATAATTTAAATAGTACATGGGATTATGTGCTATAGTTGTATATTTTAACCTAATTTTATATCTTGTTTTGGTTGAGGGTCATTGTGGGATTTTTTAATTCTTTATTATTGTTATTATTATTATTATTATTATTATTAAAACCTCTTGTCTTGCATCAAAAAAACCTCCTGGAGGGCCCTTATATTTAATAAATCTGTCTGAGGGATTATCTTTTAATCTTTTGCTACTATATTTTGGAGGAACATTCTTCTAAGTCATACAGCACTCTTCTGTCAATTTGCTGTGCTGAGGTAATCTGGGTTTACTGTGAAGCTGAACCTTGTACCACTGAGGTCTCAAATACCATTATGGCTGCCTATGGTGGATAGTGTTTGGTGGAGCTCCCAATTTTAAGACAGCTTAGGAAGCAGGAGTGGCATCTGCTTCCTAAACCACATGCCTCTGGAAACTCTATGAACTTGGAGAAATGCTAGTTATAGAAAAGCCTCGGGTTTTTTGTTCATGGAGTCGCTATGAGTCATGCACGATTTGACAGCAATCAACAGCATGAAACCTATACCTAGATCACGAAGCTACTGTCCAAACAGAGCAAGAGAATACACAATGGATTAAAATCAAGGAAGATGTGCATTAAGACTGTATCCTTTCCTCATCCATATTCAGCCTATATGCTGAACAAATAATTCAAGAAGTTAAATTCTATGGAAAAAAAAAACGTGACATCAGAATAGAAGGAGATTGGGGAAGCAGCAGAATGCTCCCAGATGGGCATTTTTAGGTGATGAGAGCCAAAGAGAATGCTTGGTTATGGAGGAATGTGAAATGACAGAGCTCATGGAGTTTGAACCATGCTTTGGTTCTTAAATGCGTTTTAATTGTTTTTGGTCAAACATTCTTCTAAGTGGTATAGCACTGGTCTGTCCATTTGCTGTACAGAAGTAATTCTTGGTTGCTGTGATGCTGAACACACATTTGATGTGACAAATGTGATAATAGTTACCCATGGTGGACAGTGCTTGATGGAGCTCCCCAGTTAAAACAAGCTTGGAAGCAGGAGTAGCATCCACTTCCAAAAGAGCTTGCCTCCAGAAACCCTAAGAACTTGGAGACACGATGAAAGTTATACAAGTGTTCAAGTCTTTCGTTCATAGCGTCGCTATGAGTTGTCTATGACTCGACAGCAGAGATGACAATAACAATAGTCGTATACCTATTCAATCTGTGTGCTGAGCAAATCATCTGATAAAACAGACTATATAGAGAAAAATGTGGCATCAGGAGTAGAGGAAGAGTAACAATGTGTGATGTACAGATGATACAAACTTTCTTGAAGAAAACCAATATTCAAAGCATCTACCGATGGAAAAAAACTATCTTTCAGTATGGGTTACATCTCAATATAAAGGAAACAAAAATTCTCACAATTGGACCAATAAAAAGACATCATACTAAATGTAGTCAGTGACAGGATAATATCTATACGCATACAAGGAAGTCCAGTGAATACCACTATCATTCAAATATATGCACCAACAACCAGAGCCAAGGAA
>NW_006399806.1:18317626-18319747 GCF_000299155.1 Elephantulus edwardii
GGAGTTTAGGGCTGTTGTACATAGGGTCCCTATGAGTCGCAGGCGACTCGACGGCACATAACAACAACAACAACAACACTAAATGTAGAAGACATTAGACATTATCAAGGATTTTATTTTCTTTGTATCTACAATCAATGATCAAGGAAATAGCATGGAGTAATCAAACAATGTTGCTGCAGAATACACCTTTACTGTATGAAAGAGCAAGGATACATGATTTTTAAAATGAAGGGTACATTTGACCCAAAATATGGTATTTTGAACTTTTTCATATACATGTGAAAGTGGAACAATGAATGAGGAAGACTTAATAATGGAAGTTTGAATATTGAATGTGCCTTGGACTGACAAAAGAAAAAACAATTCTATCTTGAAAGCAGTATAGCAAGAATGTTCTTTAGAAACAATGACAGACTTCATCTCACATACTTTGGACATGTGGTCAGAGAGGGCTGGTCAGTGGAGAGAGACACCAGGATTGGTTAAGTAGAGGGAGGGTCAGTGAGCAAGAGTAAGGTCCTCAGGGAGCTGGCGGGGCACACTGGCTTAAGCACCGCAGGAACTACTGTACACAGGATAACTAAGAGTTGGCGGGAGACTTGAGGGCACCTAACCACAACAGTTCCTTCATTTCATTGAAGACGCTTTATCCGTTCCAAGTGTTAGAAATGATCAGTTGAGTAAGACTCCTAAAGTTGTTCAAAGTCTGTATGTAGTTTGTTGTTGCTTTGTGACATCAACTCAGAACCAACCCACATCTCACCTTCCAGCCAGGTTGTTTTTGGATTTTTAGTTGTTTGGGTTTTTTTTAAATTTTGTATTCTTTTGCTTACAAAGTTCATATACATTGTATTTCACACTCACACTGTATTTCATACAATCATTACCATGAATTGTTATTCTTGTTGTTGTTGTTATTGTTATTGTTATTGTTATTGTTATGTGTGGTCAAGTCATCTGTGACTCATAGCAACCTTATGTACAATAGCCCTAAACCTTGCTCTATCCTATGCCAATCTTATTGTCTTAGAAACACCTACCCCCATTTCCCCAGGCACTGAATCCATCTCATCAAAGGTCTTCCTCTCCTGCATTGTGCCTCCACCCTCCCAAGCATGACATCCCTCTCCAAGCACTGGTTCTTCCTTGCACCATATCCAAAGTATGTCAGACAAAGCATCGGAATTCTTGCCTCCAAGGAACAACCCTCTCCAGGATGAACCTGTTTATTTTTTTAGCAGTCCATGGTATGTTCAATACTTTTCTCCAGCATCACACCTCAAAGACATCAATGCTCTTCTATTATCCCTAGTCATTGTCCAGCTCTATGATGCATAGCAGGTGATTGCAAAGACCATGGTCTGTATCAGGCACACCTTAGTCTCCAGACTGGCATCATTGCTCTTCAGAACTCTGGAGATCTCTGACAGCAAACTTTCCCAACACAATTCGTCTTTTAATTTCCTGGCTGCTGGTGAGAAGAGTGTTGATTGTGGAGCCAAGCAAACAAAAGCTATTAACAATCTCAATCTCTTTGCCATCCATCATGATGCTGCCAATTGGCCCAGTGGTGAGAAGCTTTGTTTTCTTGATATTGAATGTCAATCCACATTGAAATCTATAGTCACTGACTTTCTGCAGCAAGCACATCAGGTTCTCCTTAGTTTCAGCAAGCAGGATGTGTCATCTACATAATGCAGATTGTTGATGGATCCTCCTCCAATCCTGATGCCACATTTTTCCTCATAGAGCCCTGCCTCTTGGATAATCTGTTCTGTATATAGATTGAAAAGGTATGGAGAAGGGCGCAGCGCTGGTGTACAAACATCCAGAGCCAATGAAGAGGAGATAGAAGGTTTCTACAAACTTTTACAGTCAGAGATCTATCAAACAAATAATCAAGATGCATTAATAATAATAGGTGACTGGAATGCAAAAGTTGGTAATAGAGAAGAAGGATCAGTATATGGAAAATATTAACTTGGTGACAGAAATGAAGCTAGAGATAGAGATAGAATGATAGAATTTTGTACAATCAACGATTTATTCATTGCAAATACATTCTATAAGAAACATAAACACAATGCACATCCAAAAACTTCTCCAACAGGGTAAAAA
>NW_006399806.1:18320477-18329061 GCF_000299155.1 Elephantulus edwardii
CTGAATAATTTTAAAGCGATGTATGATAGGGTATTATGGTTATCACAAGAGTCCACAATTAAGGTTGCATAGTGGAATGTACTTGGGGCAGTGGGAGGGGTGTGGGGGGATTGTGTACCAGGGAGGGAGTCTTTCTTTTACTTTTGAAAGAGAGGAGCGAACTGGGGGACGGGGGGAGAGGGCTGGGCGGATAGAGAAATGCAGCAATGAATGAATGGAAATCCAAATTATCTGTAAATGTTCATTAAAATTATAAAAAAAAAGAAACATAAACACAGGCTATACTTGATGGTATGCATCGGAATCAGATCGATTACATCTGTGGAAAGAACCACTGGAGAAACCCAGCATCAACTGTGAAAACTAGGCCAGGAGCTGACTGTGGGACAGACCACCAACTATCCATAAGCAAGTTCAAGCTGAAGCTATGGAAAATTAAATCCATAGGAACCAAAATATGACCTTGAGTCTATCCCACCTGAATTTCAAAACCATCTCAGGAACAGGTTTGAGGTCTTGAACACTAATGAACCAAGACCAGATGAGTTGTGGGAGGAGATCAAGAATATCATCCAGGAAGAGTGTGAAAGGCTATTAGAAAGACAGAGGAGAAAGAAAAGACCAAGATAGATGTCAGAAGAGATTCTGAACATTGCCGTTGAAGGCCAAGAAGCCAAAGCAAAGGGAAGAAATAAAGAAGTTGAGGAGCTGAATAAAAGATTTCAAAGGGCAGCTTAGGAAGACAAAGCAAAGCACTGTAAGGAAATGTGCAAGAAGCTACAGTTGGAAAATCAAAAGAGATGACCTCCCTTGGCATTTCTTAAGCTGAGGGAACTGAAGGAGTTTAAGCCTCAAGTTGTAATACTGAAGGATGTTGAGGGCAGAATGTTGAATGACCCAGAAAGCATCAACAGAAGATGGAAGGAGTACACGGAGTCACTATACCAAAAAGAATTGGCTGACACAAAAGAATTTAATGGAATAATATAGGATCTAGAGACGATGATGAAGGAGGAAGTCCAGACTGCTCTGAAGGACTTGGCAAACAATAAGGCCCCAGGAATTGATGGAATGCCAATTGACATATTTCAAGAAACCAGTGCTGCCTGGACACACTCACCAGGTTGTGCCAAGAAATCTGGATGACAACTACCTGGCCAAGTGACTAGAAGAGATCTATATTTATTCCCATTCCAAAAAAGATGACCCAACAGAGTGTGGAAATTATTGAACCATAACACTAACATCACAGAAGAAAGATAGGCAATCTCCTCCTGTGCAAGTAACTGCCTCTGAAAACCTGCCAGAGGTTCAGCTACGGCTCGGTTCCGACTCTACGGTACACAACAACAGCACTAATATCACACACAAGCAAGATCCTGCTCAAGATTATTAAAACAAAAACAAAAACAAAAAAAAAACCAACCCAAACAACTGGAACAATACATCAGCAGAGAACTTTCAGATGTGCATGCAAGCTGGATTTAGAAGAGGTTGTGGCACTAGGGACATCATACTTAACATTAGATGGATCTTGGCCAAAAGCAGAGCGTACCAGAGGAAAATCTTCTAGTTGTGCTTCATTGACTATGCAAAGGCGTTTGACTGTGTGGATGGAAACAAATGGCGGCTGACTCTGAGAAGAATGGGAATCTCAGAACACTTAACTGTGCTCATGCAAAACCTATACTTGAACCAAGAACCAGAGAAACACTGCATGGTTCTGCATCTGGAAAGATGTGAAATCAAGGATGTACTCCAGTTCCATCCGTTTCAACCTATATGCAGAACAGACCATTCAAGAGGCTGGGCTTTATAAAGGAGGAATATGCCATCAGGAATGGAGGAAGACTTATCATCAACCTGTATTATGCAGGTAATACAATCTTTCTGAAACTGAGGAGGACATAAGGCATTTGGTACAGAAGACTATTGTCTTCAATATGGATTGAAGCTCAACATCAAGAAAGCAAAGATTCTCACCACGGGGCCATTGGCAGCTTCATGATAAACAGAGAAGAGATTAGAGATTGTTGACAATTCCAGGTTTCTTAGTTCCACAATCAACACTCTTGGCACCACCAGTTAGGAAATAAAAAGATTAATTTTATTAGGAAAGTCTGCTCTCAGGGAACTCTCTAGAGTATAGAAGAGCAACAATGTCAATATAGAGACTAAGGTGCTTCTGATAAAGGCCTTGGTCTTTTCAATTACTTTCTATGAATCAGAAACCTGGACAATAACAAAGGGATGACAGAAGGCTTGATACCTTTGAGCTGTGGTGCTGGAGAAGAGTTTTGAACATACCATGTACTGCCAAGAGAATAAATTGATCTGTCCTGGTGAGGGTAAAACCAAGCTGATGTTTGTAGGCAAGGATTTTGAATCTCCATCTCACATACTTCAAGCATGTGGCTAGGAGGGACTAGTCCTTGGAAAAGGACATCAAGCTTTCTGAAAGGGTAGAGGGACAGTGCAAAAGAGAAGACCCAGGATGAGATGGATTGGTTGATTCTGTGATTGGAGAAATGGTAATAGGTCTATCAGAGTCAATGAGATTGGTTCAGGATAGGGCAAGGTTCAGAGTTAATGTACATAGGGTCACTATAGAGACACAGGCAACTTGATGTCACATAACAACAACAGCAACACCTACAAATGTTAGTTCTGTCCTCTTAATTCTCCTACAAGGAATTCTGGAGATGCAATGGTTAAAAGTTCACCTGGTAAGTGAAAGGCTGTTGATTTTGACCTGCTAGTACTCTGTGGTGGGAAAAGTTGGCCAGCTCCAGTAAAGATTGTAGTTTTAAAAACCCCGTGGAGCAGTTATACTTTTATAAGCCAATTGAAAGAATCAGTGGCAACAAACAACCCTCACTAACTACATGGGGTTCCCAAATCCTTCTATTTTTACCAAGATTTTTTCTATTTTACTCTTCAACATTTCTTTATGACTGTCTGGTAGCCAGTATATCCCACCGATCTCTGTTAAATACATTTCTCTGTCTTCATTTCCTCATCCGTAAAAGAAGGATATTGAGAAGTTGAGGTGTAAATTTGAAATATCAATGTGACCTACAAATGTATACATACACACAAATAGCATCTAAAGGGGGGAAAAACAATTTCAGATGTTTTTAGATTGTTTCTTTTTAACATAGTTGTTTTAATTCCTGCCTACTTGAAGTAATTCTCCTGCTTCTATAGCCCATTTGTTCTAGATTCTCATGGGAAATGCTAAGATAAAACAAAATCAAGCAATATTTGAGCTCAAAGAGTTCTTTGCAGTTTTCTGCTCACATAGGAATTAAACTACCATTTTAATAGACTTTAAGCTTTAAGGTCCATTACTTAAAAGATTCCTTCCAAGAAACTGGGAGGAGTTCTAGTAATATATTCTTATAGCCATCAAACTGAGGGAAGTTCTAGCAATGTCTTCTCATAGCCATATGTTTAGTTATATTTTCAAAAGTAAGTTCTTTTAACATACTGGTTTTATTGGTAGAGACCACTGTTTCTGCATCCCAACTTGGCTCCATCAAAACTCCATTATGCTGTTATTGTAGGAGAAATTGTAGATATTTTTGATCATCTAGGAAGTCTGCTGCACGGGGAATATCTGCTGTCAAGGACCTCTCCAAAGTGCTAAAGAGCAATGGTGTCAGTTTAAAGACTAAGGTGTACCTGATGCAAGCCATGGTGTTTTTAATTGCTTCCTATGCATCTGAAATTTGGATAATGAATAAGGACAGCTAATTAACAATTCTATTTATCTGGATTTTATTCTGTATCACATATTCAACCTTTTAAAATTTTATTTCATTGTTGATATTAAATGACAATTACTTCCACACCTAATTTCACATTCATAATATGATATGCTCAGGCCTTTCATTCATAGGGTCACTATGAGTCATCTATGACTCAACAGCACCAAACAACAACAACAATATGATATTGTTTGGGGGGGTTATTTTTTAGTTTTCTAAAAATTTTTAAAAATATTGTTTTATTTCATTATTTTTTTGCGTGTATACCATCAAATCAGATCTGACTGGTACAGGAGGAGCTTGCCCATCCTTCTCCAGAAGAGCATTTGGTGGATTTGAACCACATACCTCTGGGATTGCAGTGCAGTTTCTTGCCACTAGGTCACCAGAGCGCCCTTGGGCTTTTTTTTTTAAGAAGGGTTTCAGTATTGTGTAAGCTTCAGTTGTCACAAAACCTGCATCTGGCTTACTTAATTACTCTAACCCACATTTAATCGATGAGAGAACTGAGGCCCAAGAACATTGAATTCACTCTAGTTTTGAATCTGCTTATCTAACTATTTGAGAAGCTAGACTATGTGAAGAAGAATGTGGCATCAGGATGAGAGGAAGACTCATCACAGACTTGCATAAAGTAGAAGGCAGACACAACCTTGTTTTCAGAATGTGAAGAAGCATTTACCGAAGAAGATTGATGATAGCCTTCAATATGAATTCTATCTCAGCATCAAGAGGACAAAAATCTTCATCATTGAACAAATAAAAAACATCATGAAAGATGGAGAAAAGATTGAAGTTGTCAAAGGCTTCATTTTACTTGGATCCACAATTAACACGAATGGTAAGCAGCAGTCAAGAAATCAAAGGAAGAGTCACAATGGGGAAATCTGTTGTTAAGGATCACTCAAAAGTGCCAAAGAGAAAAGATATCAGTTCAGAGATAAAGGTGCCATGATATCCAGCCATGGTTTTTTTTCAATTGCTTTCTATGCTTCTGAAAGTTGGACAATGAATAAAAAATAAACAAATGCAAAGAATTTCACTGTGGTGTAGGTAAAGAGTAGTGAACATACTATGGGCTGCTGAAAAGACAAAAAGTTCTCTCTCGGAGGAAGTACAACCAGATGCTCCTTAGAGGCAAATATAGTGAAACTTCATTTCACATACTTCAGGCATCTTATCAGAAGGGGCCTGTTTTGGGAAAAGACTGCTGGGAAAGGTAGAGTTTCGGTGGACTCCAGGATAGTCCTCAATGATATGAATTTACAGTGACTGTTGCAAAGTGTGAGGGTGGTGCAGGACAGAACAAGGCTCTGCTCTGTGGTTTATAAGGTGGCTATGAATCCCAGTCTACAGTAATAACGATAACAACAACATCAGCACCACTACCATCACATACATACAGAGCAAAGTTGTGGCTGTTGTTTGGTACTGTTGCTCTGAGTATTAGTGGAAGCTATGCTACCAGTTCAGAGGTACAGGGTTTGAATCCACCAGCCTCTACTGAAGAAAGATGGGCAATTTCCTTCTGTGTGAATTACTGGTCTCAAACTGTATTTCAAAGTAACTCAATTTTTGGAAGAAACATTGTCTAAAATCCCATTTCTAGGCATCTCATTTTTAGCCTATGAGGGATTATATGCAAGAACTCTGAGATAGGAAGAAAGAAGTAAGTGAATGTTGATAGGAATTTAGATCTTGGTGGAATATTTGTAATTTGAAAAGCTAGCTTTAGTAAGAATAATTTTGGTAGAGGTGGAGAGTTTATGAGAAGGAGAGATTAAGTAGAGACATTCTCAATTAGTCTTTTGTCTCCCTTGGAGAAAGTTGTATTGGTCTTGGGGCCATAGGGAAAAAAACAGTGGAGATCTAATTAACAGCTCAAAGGGAGCAATCAGTTTAAAACAGTGTGAAGTACAAATTCCTCTGTGCAAGAAATAAACTACAGTACACCTCGTCTTCATTTATCAAGTATCTTGTTATCAAACATTCTAATTTTAATAGTGAAGAAACCTACTATCGGACTATTTTGCATGTTAACTACATACATCTCTCAGTGGTGAAGGTACAAGGCAGGAGCAAGGCTGGCTGTGCTTGGGTTGGATTATCTGCGGTTTGGCAGTTATGTCATGCTTTAACTGGGAAGTTATATGATGATGTACTGTGGCAGTTATGCAATGATGTGATCCACTGTGTGATCTGATGTTGGTATCCTCCACTTTGATAAGTGAGGAATAAGGGTTTGCACATTTGTAAACAAGGATTTTCATTTACAACAATCTAAACGCTTTGGGAGCCTCTTCCAATCACAATGAGAAAGAAAAGAAATCTGAGTTGCAAAATATTAGAGAATTACCAATTGACCCAAGAAATGAGAGTTCTAAAAATATCTGTAGAAATTGACTTTGTTTCCCTTTATTGAATCCTTATTTAGGAATTATAAAGAGGCCCTCTTCGTAAGTCAATAAGAATGAAGTCATCTAGAGAAGTAAACAATTTCAGGTTCTAAAGAAAAGCATTTACTAACAGGGTAACTTTTAAAAAAGTGCTGAACATGGAAAATGATAATGTGGTGTGTGGAAAGAACTTTCATTCTGTAAAAGAGCAACAAGCACAAAGCCACAAGAATCAATGTTCTCATGGAAGTGAAGGAATTGTGGACCACAGACTTGAGCCCAAGCTCTTTGCATTAATAGTGCTTATCAACTGTTCAATTCACACGTTCTTATTGAGGCTACAATAACTTTTTGTTGGAATTACTGGGAATTATAAACAATGAGTGAATGGCTGTTGACCATGAGGCTGGAGGTGCAAATCCACTCAGAAACACCTCTAGCAATGTATTAAAATTCTGTAAATAAATCAGTATAAAATTTTTTTAAAAAATTTAAAAAAGGAAGCACCTCTCAACAAAAGTTCCGCATTTTGTTTACACAACTCAAGATCCTGTGGAACATACTGCACCTCACACACAAAGTCATTATGAATTTGAGTCATTTCAATGACAACCTGATTTGTTTTTGTTTGTTTGTGTATTTTCCTTTCCCTATTTCCCTCCCTGCCCCCCAAGATGCCAGTAAGGATTTTAAAAAAAAAAAAAAACAAAAAAAAACCAAAATCATACTCTAGGAAAAAATATGTATGATATGAATAAAGAATTATGAGTCAAAACTCATTATTTTCTCCAGTGTTTTCAAAGCACTTTCTTTATGGGTTGAGCTAGTAGCTCATGAAACAGAATAAATGGAACTCTATTTTTGCCTTCAAAGAATTTGCAATCTAATGAAGACATAAAATTTAAACCAATCATTTTAGCACTGCGCTTGACGCTAAAGAGCAGGTATGAGAGGGATATTGACTGAAAAGTGCTTGTCTTTACCAGAGAAGCTTTCAAAAAGAAGAAAATCACTAGGCAGAAGAGAAGGACAACGTTCAAGGTGAAAGGAAATGCGGTCAATGAGCTCCACACAGGAGAATAAGAATGAGAGATCAAATCTGGGTAACATTCACGGTGAAGGGAAAAGGCGTGTCATTGAGCTTCATACAAGAGAATAAGCATGAGAGATTTAATCTGGGTTTGAAGACTATTGTGTTTGTCTCTCTTTTAACTTTCTAAGGTTTGAATGTGATGGGTTAAACTTTTCCACAAATATTCTTTTGAGTCTTAAAACATATTTTCAATACTATTTTAAAATATTTTAAACTTTCCATGTCTAGGAATCAGGAAGGCTGCTAAAGACTGGGTATGAGGAAGTTTCTCAGAGCATTATTTTTAACCATGAAAAATGGGAAATGAATATATGTCTAAAAATGGAATAATAGTTATATATTTTTGTTGTTAAATGCCCTTGAGTCAACTATGACTCATAGTCACCTTATGAACAAGAGACAAAGCTTTGCCCTAACCTGCATGCCATCCTTACAACCTTTGCCCATTGTTGCAATTACTGTGTGAAGTCTTTTTACTGAGGGTTGTCTTCACTTTTGCTAACCATCAACTTTTCCAAGCTTGTGGTTGTTGTGTACCATCAAGTCAGAACTGACCCATAGCGCACGCACCCTTCAGCAGATTTTTCAGAGACAAGTAATTGTATGGGAGAAGACCACCCAGCCTTTTCTGATGGAGCAACTAGTGGATAAGGACTTTGTGCCTTTGGGATTGCAGCACAGTTTCTTACCATTAGGCCACCAGAGACCCCTTTTACCAAGTATACCATTTGTTGTTATGTGCCATTAAGTCATCTGCAACTCAGCGATCCCAGGTACAACAGCCCTGAATTCTTCCCTACCCTGGGTCAATCTCACTGACCCTGACATACCTACTCCTGTTATCCCAGTTACTGTGTCAATCCATATCCTCTAGGTTCCCCCTCTCCTATGCTGTCCCCCCACCCTTCCAAGCATGATGTCCTTCTCCAAGGACTGGTCTCTGTTGTCAATAAGCCCAAATTATGTAAGTTGAAGATTCAAAATCCTTGCCTCCATGGAGCAACTTGGTTTCACCCTCTCCAGAACAGACCTGTTTCTTCTCTTGGCAGTCCATGGTATGTTCAATACTCTTCTCC
Source organism: Elephantulus edwardii (assembly GCF_000299155.1). Taxonomy (NCBI): domain Eukaryota; kingdom Metazoa; phylum Chordata; class Mammalia; order Macroscelidea; family Macroscelididae; genus Elephantulus; species Elephantulus edwardii. The sequence goes on from NW_006399806.1 coordinate 18,328,813, forward strand.
AGCACCACAACTCAAAAGCATTAATTTTTGTTCTGTCATTTTTAGTCATTGTCCAGCTCTGTGATTCAAAGTAAGAAATTGTGAAGACCATGATCTGGATCAGGAGCATCTTAGTCTCTAGACGGACATTGTTTCCAAGCATAAGTTTGTATAAATTATAGTATATCTACACAATGCCATTTGATGTACTGCTTATTAAAACTATTAAAATAATATTTCAAGACAAGCAAAAATGGTCATACATAATAT
>NW_006399806.1:18329161-18342075 GCF_000299155.1 Elephantulus edwardii
TAGACAATGGATATCTTTAATAATCATTCTAATTTTATAAAAAAAATTAGTCATTTTCAGTATTATTTATCATTTTCACACATAGTACAGTTTTCAAAATTCTTTTAATATATCTGACAATAAAAGGGAGATCATTTTCCTTTTGTACTAAATAAAAATTCTTTTTGCTTCCATGTTCCTTAACTAAAATATGATCCCTCTTAAATAATTTCTTGTCCCAGTTGCATTCTTCATATGGTTTCAAAGCTGACAAGGAACAGAAGGGAAGTCAGAAGAAGGGGAGACAAGAACAAAGGAAGTTTCCAGAAATTAGACACCACTAAGAGAATGTGGTGGCCTAGTGGCAAGAAGTTGTGCTGCAATCTCAAAGGCATGCTGTTTAAGGACACCAGCTGCTCCTCCGGAGAAGGATGGGCAGTCTCCTCCCATGTTATTAACGGCCTCTGAAAACCCACTGGAACGTCAGCTAAGTGTTGGTTCCAGCTCTAAGGTACACAACAACAAGAAGAGAATGCACAGCGGAAGGAGGGATAGTTGTGTCTTTAGAACAAGTTATATTGGCATTGAACATTCCAGGGGTGGAATGTAAACATATACATGTTCCAATATAAGAAACATCACCGTGCAGTACGTTCTTGTTGTATGCCATCGAGTCAGAATTGACTCATTGCTGGCCCTCCAGTGAATTTTCAGAGGCTGTAAATCACATGGAAAGAGATTGGCCAACTGTCTCCTAAGGAGCAGCTAGTAGATTGGAACTGCCAGCCTTTAAGTTGGCAGCAGAATTCCTTACCCACTAGGCCATGAGAGCTCCTAAAGGGAAGAACGCAAATTTGGTAAGTCTCAGTGAAGATGATTCCTCTGAAACCCCATTCTAGGAATTTTTATAGGGTGTAGTTGTGTAGCGCTAGATAATCTTTGGAAGCAACTTCAGCGGCCTAGTCTATAAAGAGTTGCATTAACCTAAAGCCTGCAGCTCAGTGGTTGGGAACTACCAGCAGCTCTGAGGGAGAAAGATAGCAATCTCTTCCCATGGGATTTGGAAACCCAGTGGAGGGCCAGCATGTACTGCACTGTATCCTTTCAGGGGGACTTAGATGTTGAAGAACCTGAAAAACCTTCTGGGAAAATTATTTTAGCTATTAAAGGGAATGTTGCAAGTAGTTTTCCAATATAATGACAACAAATAGAAGTTAAACTCAGCACAAAATTTACATAATTCTTTTATTCCCTCACCCTTTTCTTTAAAATATAAAGCCAGCTTTAACAAGATAGAAGCTGCTGAGAATGTAGCCCATCAACAGTACCATTGAGTGAGCACATAGCTATGTTTCAGTTCTTAGGAAGACTGCATGGCTAACTTTTTCCCCTTGGTTCTCTACATCTGAAGGGCATGTAGTAATATCTCCCACCGCTGACCTTTTTTTTTTTTTTTTTACTTTTAGAGTTCTTGTAATTGAACATTAAGAGACGTTATATGGCATATAATAAGAGGCCTTTAAGTATCACTAGTTAAAAAGGCATCAACACTTTTACCCAAACAGAACTTAGATCTCTGTGGGGTTTTCCAGCCTGTTTAAAACAGACATTAACTTATTTCCATTTCCTTTGTTCCTTTTGGAGACTTAGTTGGTCTTGCAAAGGAGGCAGCTTTTGAGAAAAGAGATTGGCCATTTTAACCACACAGTCTGACAGTTTTGATATGCTAAACTTGCGAGCTCCGCCCAGAGTGTCTTTCTAATTTTACATCTCAACACCACACTGAATCCCTAAGAAAATCTAGGTGCTTGTTGCCTTCTAGTCAATTTTCACGTTAAAGATAGGGTAGAACTGCTCCCATAAAGTTTCCAAGGATGTAAATCTTCACAGGGGTGGAAGGCCATATCTTCCTCCGGCAGAGAAGTGGCCAGTGGGTTCGAACTGCCAATCTCTAAGTTAGCAGTCAACCACTTAGCTACTGTGCCACTAGGGTTCCTTAGGAAACCAACGTAGTTCTTTAAATTAAAAAAGAATGGAAGGAAGAAAAATGCAAGTCGGTTAAACTACTCCGCGGTCCCCGATCCTCACCATCTCCACAGATTTCATTCTGCAAACTGCAGGCCTTTACAAAAATACTGGATATGAAGGAGGCCTTTAAAAAAAGAGGGAGAGGCTGAGAACACTGGTCTTAGTTCTAAACAGCGAAAACAGGTGATGTCATAGCGCACAGAACAGAGTGGTTAAAACCAAGCCGGGTGTGGGGAGTTGGGGCTCCAGCAAAGCACTGCGCTAGTTCCAGCCAGTGGGCGCTGCAAGTTATCTGCGGGGCCCGCAGGAGGCGTGAGAACCCGGCGCCAATCAGGTTCCTGCTCTGCGCCTGCCTTTGTTCTCACTGGGGAGCAGGTTTCGGGCTCCCAGTGTTGAGAACAACCCGCACGCGCATTTCCGGCCCTGGGAAGGTCGGCTCCCCTACCCCCATCCCCTGCCACCTAGAGCACTCCCCAATTACATTTGCCTTCTCTCCAGAGAATGGGGATGCAAAAACCCTGAGTCAAGCCTTTTTAGCTTTAGGAGAAGCAGGTCGAGCTCAACAGCTTTAAATGGCAATCTGTGAATTTAAAATGTGCAAGCCTTCTCTGGGCTCTCCATGCATGTGACCAGCAATCTCAAAAACGACTTTTGAGTGAAACGACAAACCTCTCTTTTAGTCCTTTCGTGCTAGAAAAATAAAGGAACTTTCATTGTTGAGAGGGTGGTGGGAAGGGGCTTCATATAGAGAAGGAAGCAGCCCCTAAGGCAGAGTTTTGGTGTCTTTTCTTCCTAACCTGATTAAGTATATAAATACACTCTCTCCTCCATAAATACACTTTTAATATACCCTGTCTTCCTCCTAAGCCCCAGGTAACTGTTCTTTTTTGCAAAATAAGACTCACAGTAAATGATGCATAAAGTTCTTTGAGATCCCTGGATGCAAAGTGCTGTGAGAACCCAATCTTCTTTAGAACTAAGCTTTGATTTTGGATGAAAGAAAGACTTGCCCTGATGATAAGAATGTTTTAACTTCCTTTTCTCAAAGATCCAAAACTATTTAGCTCAGTGTTAGACCCTCTAGCTTGCTTCAGCGCCTAGCTACTTATCTCACTCATCTCACCATTTCTGCAGGCACCAACAGAAGGGGGCGTGGCTGGCCTTAGAGGAGGGGCTGGACTTCCCAGTTAATTGCATACAAGACACTCTCAAACTCCTATTGGCGAAGCAGCAAACCCTATATTCCCTCCCACCTCGCTACCTAACTAACCCGCCAACTCCCTTAGGTTCAGAGCCTCGGAGATAAACTTAACTTGCCCGGAGATTCAAGGCGGCCTGGGCCTCGGCGATTGGCCAGCGAGGCTTCCAACCCGGCTCTGGGAGCTCATTGGCTGCGGGTTAGCGCCCTGGGGGCGTGGCCGGAGCTGTCCGATTGGCTGAAGGGGGCGGTCCCGCCGTGTGGAGGTGGTGAAGGTGGTGGGGAGACGGGGGCGGGGCCGCACTGAGGCGCTGCGGCGGCGGCGGCGACGGCGGCGGCAGCGGTGGCGGCTGCTCGTCCGAGCCTGGCGGGGGCGGGGGTCTGGAGGATGGGGGCGGGTGAAACCACCGGCCGGTGAGAGCAGCCGCCGCCGCCTCCGCCGTCGCTTCAGCAGCCGCCGCGGTGGTCGCCGGGGGCTGCACCGCTTGCTCTCTTGCCATCTCGACATCTCGCCCGGAGGAGACTGAGGTTGAAGCGAGGCCGGCGACCGGGGACGGCCCGGCCCCGCAGCGGCACGGGAGGCGGCAGTGACAGCCTGGCCCGGCCCGCCGCCGCCCTCGGCGCCCGCAGGCACGATGAACCGAAGCGGCAGCAGCCCCTCGGCTGCTACCAACTACCTGCTCTGCACCAACTGCCGGAAAGTGCTGCGGAAGGTAGGGCTCGCCGGGCGGGGGTCCGCCTCGTCGGGACGCTCCCCGCACTGGGGCTCGGGCTGCTCGGCCTGGGGAGCACACTTGGGACGGGCTTGCAGGGGATCCCAGGGCACCGTCCCTTCACGGTGACCCAAGAAGGGGGCGTGGGATGGGACGGAAGATTTGCATGGCTGCTTCTCGGCTCCGCCGGGACAGACCGAGTCTCAAGGGATTGGGGTTTTTCCCTCCTCCTTGGTGTCTTGTGCTGGTTTTCGTTTCTCCTCCCCACATCCACCCCGGGGCTTCTGCTCCAGCAGACGGAGGGCGTAGAGCGCCGCTGCCAGTGCAGCCTGGAGGCTCGATCCCGGCTTCTTGTGCATTGAGCGGCTAGTGGAGGCTAGTGTGCAGCCTCCGCGGTTTGGGCTTGGAGAACCTGCCCCCCCTTCTCTGCTGTGCTCCTAACTATTACAGGGGTTGTTTTTGTTTCCCGGGTGGCTTCTGCTTTGCGCGCCCTTCTCGCAGACCCCCTTTTAAAATCTTTCGGCTGTTCGTCCGGTGTCTATATTCCAGCCATTAAAGGAATAGACAAAACAGCTTGGAACTTTATGGCCAAGGGGAATTCTAGTCGACCTTCCAGTTCCTTAGTCGCGGTTTGAGAGCCGAGGAGTTGTGGGGGGCACCCCTCCTAAGAACCCCTCCCCCAGGGTTGGTTCAGAAAAAATAAAAAACTGTCGCATAATCAACGTATTGCTTCCCAAGTAACTGATAGAAAGTTTACTTCAGTATTGTGTAGTTTACTTGGCTTAATCAGTTGAGGGTGGGGGCGGAGGAGCCTTTGCTTAAAAAAAAAAAAGTCGCTTTGAACAGAGAAGAGCTTTTAATTGGACTTCTAACAGCCGCCACCAAGTACTGTTCTAATCAGTTTGTTGTTCCCCATGCTCGATTTTTACATTTGATTAAGTAGAGATGTGAGTTGAGGTGCTACTGTTTGTCCACTGCAAATGAATTAAAATTGCTGAGTGTGCAGATGCATCGAGATTGAAAGACTGACTCCTGTCCCGTTTTTAGGCAATTTCTCAATTTACAGTCTACAGTAGAACTGTCCTTTATGTCTCACAAAAGAAAGAACGTGAAAAAAGAATGCATGTAAGTAAGCAGGCTTAAATATTTGCGCTCTTTGTCCAAAAACTGTTTTTCTTCCTTTGTGGGTCAGGCCAAGTGCCAATCAAAGTTGTTTTTCAAGCCTCTTTTCCCTGCAGTAGGGCTGGTGCCTATTTTTTTGCCCCCCCCCCTTTTTTAAGGAGCTTAAAGAAAGCGAAGGGATTGCAGATTTGAAGTTAATCGAACATTTAAATATACTGTACATTGTGTTTATTGGATATGTTTTTCCCAAACAGATTTTTATTAAATGTGCATGTTGAGTATGTGCAGTTATTTTTTTCCCATAAACTCTGGGATCAAATTACAGTTGATACTTGCACTGCTCATTGTAGTGCAGCTTGTGGGAGATGTAATGGATCAGAAGTGCACATCAGCGCAGTCTCAGGTTAACCCTTTCAGTGCTGCTCCAGATGGCATCTGAATTTAGCTTATTACTATCATCATCATCATCGTCATCGTTATTGTTATTTTAACTTTAAAAGTGATGATAAATCTTTAGCATGGCAAGGGTTTTTGGACATGTTTCATTAAATTCTAACCTGCCTAAAATTATAGCGAGGTTTTTGCTTGTTTCTTTCCTTAATTAAATAAGGGGTGAAAGAGAACTATATTGGACCTGGATCAAGTATATGTGTGTGTGATGCTTCTATGATTTTGGCTATGGATACCTGACATTTCTGTAGCAATTGAGACATCCTTGTGTCTTACATTTAGCTTTTAAGAAAACTATTTTTGCATGTCGAGAAAGAACATCCTCATGTCTAATCATTTCTTCTTTTTTAAAAAATGGTATATGGAAAATAGACATTCATCATTTTCATATTCTATAATCATTGTGCAGGCCTGTGCCAATACTCCAAGCTACTTAATACTGATTCATTCAGTAGCATGAAGTAACATTAAATAGAAATAAGATTGTTTTGAGCTGGTTATGACATGACTTGGCAACATTTATAGCTTTTTTAGAGTGCCATCCTTAAGTGCTCTTCAAAGAAATCAAGGTCTGGCATTTTAAATTTATCCTCCTAAAAATAGCATGTAAGAATTTAATAGACACTTTTATTTTTGCTAGAAAGTATTTAACTCTGAGTAAAATTCAGCTGTAATTCTCTAAAAGTAATTTTCTGAATTTATCTTGGGTTTTTTCCATTTAATTAAGTGTTCGGTAATAACCAAGTGAGTCACAGAATTTTGAATTTTGCTTTAGAGTAGTTCCTAAAGGGAGAGTGGAAGTCATGCATACTGAAAGGGAAGTGCTGTTTGTTATTAGATCCCTCCTTAATAATGGGAGGGGAAAACGTTAAGCCCTTAAAATGTTTGTTAAAATTTGTTGAATTTTGGGAGAACTTCAAAAGGAGCTAGACCTACCTTCAAATGAAATAATTTGGTTTAATTGCATATCTAAAAAGTACATTTTAAATTTAATGAGAATCACATTTATGCTTAGAATGCCTTTATAATTTTGGTTCATTGTCTTAAAAAATAAATACACTTATTGAAATACTGAATATGCCTCTTCTGGGAACCTTGCTATGTGCTATTGAGTCAGAACCAACTCATAGCTGATTCTCCTGCCAGTTTTCAGAGGTCGTAAATAACATGGGAGAATACTGCCTATCTTTCTCCCACAGAGCAGCTGGTAGATTTGAACCCCATACCTTTGAATTGGACGCACAGCTCCTTACCACTCAGCTATCAGAGCTTCCTGTGGGAACTTTTTAGATCAACAAAAAGAGCCAAGAGGTAAACCATGCATAGAAATAAGTAAACAAAAAAGCATCCCTAAATTTTTTACTCTTAAAAAGCTGTGTTTGTCACTGAGTCATTCAGTAAAATTTTTAGTAAAGAAAGTCATTGTTTGCGATTGGGTTAGAATCAACTCATATTTGACCCGCCAGTGGGTTTTCAAAGACAGTGAATTGCATGGAAGGAGATTGCCCTTCACTCTCCCTTGGAGCAGTTGGTGGTTTCGAACCACATGTCTTTAGGATTGCAGCACAGCTTCTTAACTACTACACAACTAGAGCTCCCTAGTAAAGGACAAGGTGCTTCTATTTCCTTTATCAGGTTAATGAATGTTGAAATGTGATACAATCTAATTGAAAATATTCCAGTGACAACTAGAAAGATATATTCCCTCGTTTTAACTTCAAAGTGGTATGTCAGACTGCATTAGAGAAGTAACTATCAGTCTATGCATCTTCTGGTAAATACAAGGGAACTTATTACAATGTACTTTGGAATATTGAGCATTTCATGCCGCTGAAGTAAGTGAAACTGTGTACTCTAAGTTAGAAGACATAACATTTGAAAATTCCCAGTATAATTTGAGTAGGAACTCTAGTGGGTGAAGAATTATCTTGACAACTCAAAGGTACACAGTTTGAATCCACCAGCCACTGAAAGATGTGCAGTCTTTTCTGTAGTTACTGCTTCTGAAGACCTGTTAGAGGGTCAGTTATGAGTTGGTTCCTACTCAATAGCATATAACAACAATCGCAACTATGTATTTTAGTAGTTCCAGAGAGAAATCTTTCTGTAATATTTACACTTTCACAATTTGCTTGTATAATTACAGATTTTAAATACCTTTCAGATGGTTTTATAAGGATATATCGCTAAATTCAAATGGGAAATATTAAATTGAACTCTATGAACCTCATTTTTAAAAATCATAATTGTAACATATTAGCAGATTCATGGCACAGCCTATCAAGTGGAATTACTTTGAATCTGAGCTTTGACTAATAACTATTTTTTATTAATTGGGTTTTTTATAGATTCCTTTTTATTGTAAAAAATAGTCTTTTACCAGATTTTTTTAATTGCTTAGAATATGAGCATGGATTGGTATCTGTATTTTAGGCTAGCTAATTAGTTTGGTGGTGTTTTTTTTAATTGCAAAAGGCAGTGTTTTACCTGATTTTTATCCTTTTTTATTAATTTTAATTAACTTTAACGCTTTCCTCCCTGCCCACCACTCCCCTTTCTAATTTTTATCTTAAATTAGTAATTTTTTCTTAAGACAGTAAACTATGATGCACTGGCTTCAACCTTCTTTCTGTGGAACCCTAAAATGCTTCAGGGTTCAAAAGTGCTTGTTGTGTGCCATTGAGTCAAGACCAACTGATAGCTGATGCTCCAGCTAGTTTTCAGAGGCAGTAAATCATATAGGAGGAGATTGCCCATCCTCCTGCAGAACACCTGTTGGATTAAAATTGTGTGCCTTTGGAATTGCAGTGCAGCTTCTTATTCTTAGATCATTAAAGTTCCCAAGTGCTTGAGTTGAATTATATTTCTAAAAGTGTTTTTAATTATAATTTAGAAATAAAGCTATAAAAAATGTATAATAACAAATTTCACTATATTTGGAGCCCACCACATAGTTAATTTTGTTAAAAGAGAATGTATTCTTTGTGCATGCTTTGAATTTAACTATGTTCTATTCTCTATTGTCTTTGTTCATATACCTGAATGCTTCCTTAATATATGATTGATGAAAGGGAACTCTGGTGTCCTCGTGGCAAGAAGTTGCGCTGCAATCCCAAAGGTGCATGGTTTGAATCCACCAGCTGCTCGGCTAGAAAAGGAGGGGGCAATCTCCTTCTGTGCCAGCTGAATCCAATTTGTCAGTACACAACTGCACAACAAGAAAAAAAAATTTTAAAAAGTGTGTGTATACACACACACACACACACACACACACATATATAATTGATGAGAATAATTATAATTGATTATGAAAGCACTGATCTTTTAAAAGTTTTCTTCCTTAGCATCACTACTCAAGCTAAATTGTTATCATGTTACTTTGAAAGTTAGCACTGTAAAACTGTAGCTGTTGTATATTTATATATTTCATGTATTTAGGTTTTGTATACATCATATATTTAGTCTTTTATGGTTCATATATTCAGCATAAGATTTCATTAGTAAAAGAGATTCTGTGGCCCACTCAAACAAATAGATAAAACCATGATAACTGCCTGGAAGAGATCCAGATTTATTCCCATTAAAAAAAAAAAAAGATGATTCAGCAGAATGTAGGGATCATTGAACAGTATCATTTGCAAGCAAAATATTGCTGAAGATTATCCCAAAATAACTAGAACAGTACATCAATAGAGAACTGCCAGAAATACAAGCTGGGTTTAGAAGAGGACATCGCACTAGGAATAGAATTGCCAACGTCAGCTGGATCTTGGTTGGAAGCCTAGAGTACTAGAGAATGTCTCTTTGTGTTTTATTGACTATACTAATGCATTTGACTCTGGATCACAACAAATTGTGGCTAACTTTGAGAAGAAAAGGAACCCTAGAACACTTGATTGTGCTCATGCAAAACCTATACTTGGACCAGGAAGCTTTCATTCAAACAGATCAAGGGAATACAAGATGACCCAACCTTGCTCTCGGAGGACTTGAAGCTTTGTTGCAGAAGGTCAAGGACTACAGTCTTCAATATAAATTGCACCTCAACATCAATAAAACAAAGATTCCAACTACCAGACAAATTAGCAGCATCATAAGAGATGGAGAAGAGATTGAGGTTGTTAACAATTTCAGCTTGCTTGGATTATCACAATCAACAGTCTTGGCAGCAGTCAAGAAATTAAAAGATGAATTGCGCTGGGAAAATCTGCAGTCAGGGACCTCTCAAGAGTGCTACAGAGCAACAGTGTCAGTCTAGACACTAATGTGTGCCATATCCAGGCCATGGTCTTCTCAGTTGTTTGCTGTGCACCTGAGAGCTGGACTAAGGATGACAGAAGAAGAATCTAGGCCTTTGAAGAAGAGTATTGAGTTTGGTACTAGAGAACATATCATGGACTGCCAAGAGAACAAATAAATCTGTCCTGGAACCTCCTTAGAAGCAAGGATTTTACAACTCTGTCTCATATACTTTGGGCATGTTGTAAAGAATGACCAGTCTTTGGAAAAGGACATCATGCTTGGAAAGGTAGAGGGGTCAGCACAGGAGAGGAAGATCCTGGATGAGATGTTTTAACAATGGGGCAGGTGTGTCGGAGACAGTGAGATTGGCTCAGCATAGAGCAGGGTTCAGAGTTATTGTTCATAGTGTCTCTGAGTCATAGTCAACTCAATGACACAAACAGCAATAACTAATGTAATTATATTGGAAGCCATAGAAGTATCTACACAGTTTTTGACAGATCTTTTAATTTGGGACAAGTTAAAAATTTTTGAGCCTTGTTTTTCCTTTTCCTCAGTACCCTAGTTCTTTATGTCTTGTTGCAGTATAGCTGAAAACATATTAAGAAATTTGGTTAATCTTTACTTTTCTGGCTTGTTTAGTACTGATTTGCATATTGCTATTTGTATTCTTCTCCCCACTTAAACTATAACCCAGTGTATTGGTTTTGATTTTCCAGGTCTTTTAAATAAAACAAAATTGCCTCTTTGACAGTGTTGATGAGGGGGAATTGGAATTTATTTTAATAGAGTCCAAAATGAGTGTGCTTAATAAAAGCAGAGGTAAATTTAGAGAACAAGGGGGGAAAGTAGTTTAGGAGAATAATTATGGAAATAAAAGTCTCTAAATCTTTTCTCCTTGATCCTCCCTTTCCCCCCTTTGAGGACTTGGGTTATAATAACTTACGTTTGTATGGACTTGCACAATTTTATAATACTTTCAAAGTATTTTAAGTGATTCCCATAAATTGGAACAAAGAAGATTTAAATGCTGTGACCTCTGTTATATAGCCAAAATTAAGATACATAATGTTAATATTGCTTCAAAACTGTATTCTAGTTGTTCATTGCAATTAAGAGTGCCAGGGTTACCACTCAACAACTCCATTTTCTGTGAATTGTCCATTGTTGTTATGTACTGTTGAGTTAGAACCAACTTGTAGTTGATCCTCCAGTGGGTTTTCCAAGGCAGTTAGAAGGGAGGAGAGGAGATTGCCCATCCTTCTCCCACAGAGCACCTGGTAAATTTGAACCATGTGCCTTTGGATTGGCAGTGCAAATCCTTACCAGTATGCCACTATGTTAGTGTTGTTGTTATGCCAGGAACTGACTTACAGATGACTCTCTAGCAGGTTTTTACAAGTAGTAAATCGTATCTTTTTCCTGTGAAACAGCTGGTGGATTTGAACCACATACCTCTAGGGTTGTACTTCAGCTTCTTACTGGTAGACCACCACCAGAGCTTCCTCCAAGCCACCACTGGTACCTAAAACTTTCCAGGTAACATTGATGGGAAGTGTGGAAGTTAGCCACTTTTAACATATTACTGTAGACTAACTTTATGAAGGAAATGAGATACCTGGCTATTTTTTTTCTAACAACTTTGTGGTTAATTTCTTAACAAGGTAAAGCAGCAACATCTTTCAATTTTGGGTTCTTGGGGCATCTCTAAGATACTTTTATTGGGAAGTGTTGTAGGTGAAAACTGTTTTCATAATTGTAACAAGACTTTATTCAGCCTTTTCACTCTTTGAAAGGGCAGTGATTGTGAAATGGTGTTGGGTCTATGGTGTGAAGCTAGAGTGTAATACCAAATAGTAGTTACTGTTTTCTTTACTGTCACACAGTGTGGGAGCAATGACAGTGTTGTTTACAGAAATTCTTGAAAGAAATGTAAATTTTATTGACTATCCAACCTTAAATGTCATTTTTATTTTCTAGGTAAAACAAACAAATAAAAAAACAAAAAAAACCACAAAAACATAGATCTCCATTATCTAGAGCTGCTGTAACAAAAATACCCAAAATGAGTGACCTTTTTAACCACTTTTTTTGGAAAATAGAAGTTTTTGCAGTTTAGGAGCCTCAAGCACAACTAATTGCTATTGAGTTAGTTTAGGAGGCTCAAGCACAACTCATTGCTGTTGAGTTAGAATGGCTTGTAGTTGACCCTCCAGTGGGTTTCTAGAGGTTGTAAATCACACTGGAAGAGATGTCTCTCATCCTCCTGTGGAGCAGCTGGCGAATTCAAACCACCTGCCTTTGGGTTGATAGCATAAACAACACAGTACGTTGGACTGCTAACCAAAAGGTCATTGGTTGAATCTGCTAGCCCTTCCTTGGGAGATAGGTAGGCAGTCTCCTTGAATAAAGGTTCATTGCTTCAGAGCCCCAGTGCAGGGTTGTTGAATCAGAACCGACTCCATGGCAGGGGTTTGGTGTAGATCTCTCTCCACAGTGACTCTGGAAGAAGTTACTTGAATCATTGAGCTTCTTCTGCTCCTGGGTGATCTTCATGTGTCTTAGCCCCTTGTCTTTCCTTCTCCCTCCTCTCATTTGTTTAAGCTTCCTTGTATTTTAAAAGCTTGACTTAAATTAAGCCATCTATTAATCCACTATCCCTCCTGAATAGGTTTATGAGGAGCATGAAGGTTAAGATTTACAACACATATTTTGAGGAACAATGTAAAAAGTATCTGCTACATAGTATACACATTGTCTCCAGGAAATACTTGTATAGCCCCTGTTGTTTCTGTGTTTGGGCTTCCCACCCACCCTGCATGTAATACTGTTATTATGTGAATGAAAACTGACAAACAATAATTATTTAAATTCATTTAAAAAAAAATGAGCCAAGTGGCCCTGAAGATTCAAGCAAATCAAATGACAATATTTGTTGCCTGTGATAGAATTTGTTAACATTTTTTATAATGTCTGTCACCATTACACTTAAAATCACCCAGTTCTTAAAGACTTGTGATAAAGAGTGATATTTAAGGGTATGATTATTTTATATTGTGCTAATGCAAAACCTATACTTGGACCAAGAGGCAGTCATCAGAACAGAGCCAGTTAACACTACATTGTTCAAAATTGGGAAGGGTATACACCAGGGATGTGTCCTATCTCCATACCTTTTCAAC
>NW_006399806.1:18342175-18343315 GCF_000299155.1 Elephantulus edwardii
GGGAGGAGGGACACAAGCAGAGGGGTGAGGATGGGCAGAGGTAGGGGTTTAATCATAGAGACACACAATTTGATAGGGGTGGTAAAGAAAAGGAAAGACCTGGTGTGAAAAACAATGTATTCAAACTGTAAATAAACCAGTATGAAATAAAAAATATTTTAAAAAGATAGATTTAAGAATGAAACTTGTTAATAATTGAGGTATTGCCACTGTATGATGTGTAGTTTTCACAATGTTGTTAAATCACATAATGGCTTTGTTTTATGGCATGTGTTGTAGACATTAAGTGATGCCTGTTGTCATTCTAAAATGCAGTTCTATTAATTATAGTATTACCAGTGCAAGAAAAGGATTTCTAAAATGAAAGTGTAACAGTGCAAAAACTAAACTGAACTGACAGAAGTTTCATGTATATATTTTTTGAACATATGTAATCTAGAATTGGTTTATAGTTATTTCCAAGAAAAATTTACATTAAGTAGTCCACTTTTCTTCAGTATTTTATAGTAGTGCTTGCTGTTCAAGACTCATAGTTTATTGGGGACATAGGCCATTTACTTAATACTGATGAGGGTTTTGGGGTGTTTTTTTTCCTGAATGTAATTATAACTCACAGTATCCAGTCAATAGGTAGTAATTCTCAGGGATTAACTTTATCTTGATTGAATTACTGTAATTTCCAAATTGTTACAATGTCTCTTTTTTCTTTTTTTTTTACTTTGAACACTAACTAAAAGCTATTGTTTTATATAAAATGGTTAATTTTGGGAAAGATTGACATGCTTTCTAAGAAAGAAATGATGATTCCCGAGGCTAATGAGCTTATCTAATGTCTGGGCAGTGGTTCTAGAAGTACAGTGCTAGAACCAGTAGCATTAGCAACAACTGAGAACTAGTTGTTGTTGTTGTTATGTACCATCGAGTCACTTGTGACTCATAGTGACCCTATGTACAACAGCCCTAAAAACTCTGCTCTGTCCTGTGCCAATCGCACTATCTCCCATCCCGATACACCCATCCCAATTACCGCAGTCACTGAATCAAACCACCTCATAGAGGGCCTTCCCCTCCTGCGCTGTCCCTCCACCCTACCAAGCATGATGTCCCTCTCCAAGGACCAGTCCCTCCTTACAACATGTC
>NW_006399806.1:18343415-18348766 GCF_000299155.1 Elephantulus edwardii
AGCATCAGGATGGATGGCGAAGAGATTGAGATTGTTTACAGCTTTAGTTTGCTCAGCTCCACGGTCAACACTCTGGGCACCAGCAGCCAGGAAATAAAAAAACGTATTGCGATGGGAAAGTCTGCTGTTAGGGACCTCTCCAAAGTACTCGAGCAATGGTGTCTCTCCGGAGACTAAGGTGCGCCTGAACAGGCCATCGTCTTTGCAATCACTTGTTATGCATCAGAGAGTTGGACAATGACTAGGGAGGATAGAAGGAGAATTGATGCCTTTGAGCTCTGGTGCTGGAGAAGAGTATTGAATGTACCATGGACTGCCAAGAAAACAAACAGATTCATCCTGGAGAGGGTTAAATCAGGCTACCCCTTGGAGTCAGGGATTCTGGGGCTTCGTTTGACATACTTTGGACATGTTGTAAGGAGAGACAGGTCCTTGGAGAGGGACATCATGCTTGGTGGGGTGGAGGGACAGCACAGGAGGGGAAGGCTCTCTCTGAGGTGGATTGATTCAGTGACTGGGGCAATCGGGATGGGTGTGTCAAAGGCAGTGCGAATGGCACAGGGTAGAGCAGGGTTTAGGGATGTTGTACATAGGGTCGCTATGAGTTGCAAATGACTCAACGGTACATAACAATAACAATGAAATATGTCAACATTTGGAAGATCTGCCTATCTTAGTGAACCAGTATTTTCCAAATCATAAATCAGTCCAAGGTGGTACAAAATCGTATGTGGGTAAAAATTGTTTAAAGTGTCAGATACACTATGGATTGTTACATAACAGAGTGTAAGAAGTTTATAGAGATGGTTCCACAGTCCATAATGTAACTAACCTTTAAAAAATTGCACTTTTGGAGTCTGGAGTGATAGCATAGAGTAACATTCACAATTAGTTTCTGGCCTTTCCAAACTACAAGTGAGACTGTTTTTTTCATCACATCTTTCATAATATTGAATGCAGAAGCAGATGTGAAAATTGAGCAGTCTTATTAACCATTTTAAGAATGTAAAGGGGTTTCTAAGAGGAAATAGTTTGGAAATTATGGAACCAGAGTTACTGAGGACAGTGTATCGTTCATAAATTGTCATTTTCAGGAGTATCTATGGGTAAAATAAAGGCTTAATATCTCTGACATAGAAAGTATGGACAAGACCAACCCCATCATCTATACTTTGTGTGGAGGATCACTTGCAGATGAAACCTTGTGCCACTTCAGTGAAACTCTCTGTAAAACTGGCTAACTGGAGTTGGTTGATATCTGATTTTCATGAGCATCCCTTTACCTGGTAGAAATCAATCAATAAGGGTGGAAAACACTTTGGCTTTGCTTAATATGGCACAAGTGAAGAATGGTCAGATCCAGTGATTGTACCCCATGTATTTTGATTTGTTGATTCTTGGCTTTTCTGGAAAGGAAAGGGAAAAAAGCCCCAAATAGTGGTGTCATTTAAAGGTTAGGCTTTTTGCTTGAAAGTTGCAATCTGTGGGAGAAACAACAAGAGGAAGAAAGGACAACATAGAATAATAGTGGGGGGAAAGAAATAATATTGTAGGGCATTAATAATAAACATCATTACAACAAAGAAGAAAACCAGCACAGGACAAAGGAGAGTTCTGGTATTGGGCATTCCCCAATACTGTTAGAATCATCAAAGGGATAGGGAGAGTATGCTTTTTCATGTAAGGTAGCAGCCATCAGCTACCTACAATTCAGGGTGTTCTTTGTGGAATGAGCATCAGGCTCTGCTTTCCCTGATTACATCTTATGAGACTTGCAGCTGATTACCAGCATCTCTGCAGTCCTTTCGATATCACTGTGAAGGCCATGGGGTGAGGAGGAGGAAGTGGCATTCACTCCACAGTGCACAGTGGATATATTGCTTAGTCAAAGTCTTTAGTCAGGTGTCTCATAACAGTTATTTTAAACCTTTATAAGTTGTTGTTTAGCTTCAAGTTGGCACAGACTCATAGCTGACCTGATTCACAGTTGGTTTTCAGAGGCTGTAAATCACATGGGAAGATTGCCCCTCTAGCTCCACTGGAGTAACTGGCAGATTCAAAACACGTACCTTTGATTGACAGCACTATTCCTTACCACAGGCCTTATTTACAGAGCTGTACCTTCTATTATATAAATCTACAGTTTATTTACACATGTCTGTGTTTTTTTAACAGAAGTACAAAGAGATATGTCTTAGAGAAAGTGCATCCAGAGTGCTCCTTGGAGGCAGGGATGGTGAAGCTTTGTCTCATATACGTTGGGCATGTTCTTAGGAGAGGCTGTTTCTTGGAGAAGGATATCATGCTTGGAAAGGTGGAGGGATGGCAAAGGAGAGGAAGACCCTCAAGCAGGTGGACTGACACAGTGACTGCAGCCATGGGCTCGAGTGTGTGAAAGAGTGTGAGAATGGCACAGGTTAGGACAGGGTTCAGATCTCTTGTTTATAGGGTTGCTTTGAGTCCTACGCAACTCAGTGGCTTCTAACAACAACATTTTTATTTAAACAAAAATGTCCTTTCAAACCTTTTGATTGTTATTGTTGTTGCTGTGTGCCATCAAGTTGGAACTGACTCATTGATGGCCTTCTGGCAGGTTTTCAGAGGCTCTAAATCACATGGAAGGAGATTGTCCTGTTTTCTTCCTTGAAGCAGCTGGTGGATTCAACTCGCATCATTTGGCTTGGCAGCACAATGCCTTACCACTAGTCTACCTGCATCCCCTAAAAATTCTGATAGCATCTCCAAAAAGCCTTCTCTAACTTCTGACCCTTTTCCTATGCCTTTAATCCTGTGGACTACACTACTATCTAAGAATATTGCATTTGGCATGTTGAATTAAGCTATAATAAATGATTACATACCTTTCTCCTATTGTTGTTGTTATTATGTGCCCTGTGGACAGTAGCTCTGTGAACTCTGACCTATCCTGAGCAGTCTCACAGTCTCTGACACACTTCTCCCCATTACTACAGTCACTGTTTCAGTCTATCTCATCCAGGGTCTTCCTCTCCTACTCTGACTCTACCCCCCTTCCAAGCATGATATCCTTCTCCAAGGACTGGTCTCTCTTGACAACATCTCAGGAGTATGTGAGATGGAGCTTCAAAATTCTTGCTTCCAAGGAGAAACCTGGTATGTTCTTTACAGCCCTAAATTTTTCCCTTAATATCTAAAGAACATTTTCAAAAGTGCAGTAGTAAAGATTACTTAATAAAGAACACTGGTGCCTGTGTTTTGGTTTTGTTTTAATGTTTCATCATGTTTGTGGCCATTTTAATATTTCAATAAAATACATTCTTTCTCAGAGGTAGTTTAGGTATTAGAATGTTTGTCTGCTTAAATGGTCAGGACACTGGCCTTAACTGCTGGTTCTTTTCAGAAATCTAAAGCTTTAATGCAGATATATGTTCCACTTTTTAGAATCTTTATGTTCTATAAGGAGTGGTTGTTTTAGAAAATAGGCCTTCGAACTTCCAAGATTCCCTTGTTGGCCACTTCCTAATGTTCCAGCTTTAGTGTGGAATTCTGGCTAAGCTTTTCTTTCCTCTACTTCTCCCTAAACTCTTTATTTTGGAAGTTTCCCAAGCCAGCTGTGATCCCCTTAGCCAGCGGGTACTCCCATGGTAGCTATGAAGCAGACAGTTGTTCTTCATATGCTGAGATTACCCCATAGGTTTTTACATCCCCCAGAAGTGGGCTGTTCGCTAGCCTGTGAGCTTGGAACGTGGCTGCTCCCTTAAGGACCATGAATATTATGGGATACTTCTCCCTATTTACAACTCAACAGTATGGTTGAAATACCTTCCGTTTTGCTCGTTATGGGTCTTATAAGGTATGACAGGCATTTTACCATACATTTCATAAAGAACACATTGAAAATACCATACATGAAAATGTTTGCTTTAGAATACTTATTTCACCAGTCATTTCTCAACAAACAAGTCTTAAATATGTGTTTGAGACTTATTTTCTATCTATTGCATGCTAATTACCAGTTACTTATAATGGAGGGACTTGTTCTCACTTCTAAATCTATATTTATCTTTATATTTTCCTATACTACAAAGATGTAACTGGTCAACTGGGGGAAAAAATGGCCTCTGTCTTCCAAATTATAGTTACATGCTGAATATTTTGAAAATTCAGGTTTGTCTAATAACCAACATTGAATTGTGTCCTCTTTCCAAATAGGTGATAATGTCACTAAAAGTAATTTCTGTGGGGTATTGACTGTGTGCCAGTCTAGATGCTAGGTGCTTAAGTTTTACATGTGTTATTGTACTTGGCACAGTGGGCCATTATCTGTATTTTATGGCAGGATTTGGAATCAGTTCAACTGCTGAAAATCCATGTTTCTACCTTAATAAGATCCTCTGGACCACCTGTATTGTTATACCCTAGTTTCTGATTCAGTATGTCTGAAGTGGAAATGCAAATTCTAAATCAAGGGTTGAACTGGAATGAATCATTTCAAAGCCCCGTGTTATGGATGAAGAAACTCATTGTCATTGAACTTCAGTAATTTGTTTAAGGTCATAGCATTTCTAGGTACCATGCTCAGGATTTGAAATCAGCTCTAACTCCAAATGTTGGCTCTTTAGATAGGCTTAAACACTACTTTACCTCACACTCTAAATGCTTGCTTATTTTATGCAGCAGACTCTAATAAAGTCTTAAGTGAAATGTCATAGTATCTTGCTCAAGAGATTAACAGCAATTATTTCAGATATTTTCTATTTACTTTTACATTAAAGATAGGGGGAAAGTCATCTATAACTTTAGATCACCTGAGAAACACATTGAAGTTCTTACTAAACATTTGTAACATCTCGTCATCTTCATTATGTGACCCTTCTTTCATTTTCATCACCAGTTACCTTTTCCCCACTATGCACTGGCCTCCTCCTGTGAACCAGTCATTCATTCATCAATTCATTAGCATTAACTTCTACTGGACACATACTGTTATGTCATTGATGCCATCAAAATGGTACCAACTTACAGCAATTGTGTACAACAGAATGAAAGACTATGTCATCCTCACAATTCCTGCTGAGCTTTAAGCCTTTGGTTGTAGCCACTGTACTAGTCTTTCTCTTGGGACCAACCCTCCTGATAACTTGCCCAAAGAAATCTCACTGTCCTCCATTCTCATAAGCATTCTCACGAGACTTCTTTGAAGACATACGGGTTTGATCTTTTGACAGTCTGTGTTATATTTAATATTCCTTACCAGCACAACTCAGAGTCAGCCATAGTTTGATATGATCTACACAGTCAAATGCCTTTGCATAGTCAATGAAACACAGATAGACATTCCTCTGGTATTCCCTGCTTTCAGCCAAGATCCA
>NW_006399806.1:18351046-18357934 GCF_000299155.1 Elephantulus edwardii
ACTGCGATATTTTGTGATAAAAGAAACTCCATAGAAGCATTTGCATTTTTTTAAAGTGGTATATCTCTAGAATAGGACTACTAAATAATAGTCTTACTTTTCAGTAAATGTTTTTGGTGTTAAAAGGAGTACTTTGGATAACAACTTGTTTATGTTCGCCATACGTTTTGGGTCTCTATGTTAAACAAAAATGGTAGGAAAGGAAGCAAAGAAACCTTGGGTTCTCTCATTCCCTTACAGGAGAGTCTCTAGGCTTACAAAGGATTCAGGTTTAGGAGGGGAGGTTTTGTGCGGGGATGTGGTTCTATTTGTAAATTAGACCCCTGAAAGTTTTCAATGGAAACACTAAGATATACACTAGTTAACTTATCCTCAAATTCCAAAATAGTGTTTATGTTGTTATTAGGTGCCACCAAATCACTTCCAGCTTAAGGAGATCCTGTATACAACTAAGTTCACTGCCTGACTCTCTGTAATCCTCACAGCACTGCAGTGCTTGAATTCACTATTGTAACCACTGTGTTAGTCTGTCTCATTGAGAGTCTTCTGTTTTTTGGCTGACTGTACCAAGTATAGCTTCTTTTCCAGGGACAAACCCTTCCTGATACCATGTCCAAAATACATGAGACAAAGCCTTGCCATTTTCCCTTCTAAAAGCATTCTGGCTGCACTTTTTCAAAGACAAGCTTGTTTGTTCTTTTTTTTGTTAGTCCATAAATATTCAATGTTGTGTTGTTGTTGTTTAATGCCGTCGAGTCGTAGACGACTCATAGTGACCCTATGAACAAACAGCCTGAGCACTGTTCATACATAGAGTTTCCAGAGGCAAGCCATTTTGGAAGTGGATGCTGCTCCTGCTTCCGGGCTTGATTTAGTTGATATTCTTTGTTAATATCATAATTCAAAGACATCTAATCTTTGGTCTTCCTTATTCATTGCCCAATATTCACATGTTTATGAGGCAATTGAAAATACCATGACATGAGTCTACTCCACCATAGTCCCCAACTTTGCTCTTTAACACTTTAAAGAGATTTTGGAGGGTCTGGGCTCTGTGTGTGTATGTGTAACCCAGATTTGCCCAGTGCATTATGTTGTTTGATTTCTTCACTGATGCTTCCACAGCTGTTGATTGTGGATCCAAGAAAAATGAAGTCTTTAACAACTTCAGTCTTTTCCTTCATTTATCATGATGCTACTTGCTGGTCCAGTTGTGAAGTTTCACATCTTAATTTCAAATTTATATTTCATTCTATTCCAATTATTAATGGATGCTTGCAACTGTTTCTTCTCGATATGAGTCATGCCACATGAGCAAATGAAAACTTTACTCTATCCACGTCATTAAGGTCACCTCTACTTTGAAGAGGCCGCCCCCCAAACCCTTGTCACATTTTGAGTGTCTTACAACATGGGGTCTTGTCTTCCTTCCATTCACTGTATCATGTTCTGTTGTGATCATAAAGGTTTTCACTGGCCACATTTTGTACAGGTAGAATCTATGTCCTCCTTTCTAGGATATCTTGGTCTGAAAACTCTTTTTCAGTTTTTTAAAACTGTAAATACAATTCTTAGGCCTTAGTTGTTATTTTAAAAAAATTTTAAAACTCTGGTGGTGTGGCACATTATGTGTTGTGCTGTTAACAGAAATTTCAGAGATTTGAATCCACCAGCTACTTGGTGGAAAGACGGCGGACATTCTCCTCCTGCAGAGGTTACAGCCTCAGAAACCCCGTGCAGGACCACTGTGAGTCAGAACTGCTCTGATGGCAGTGGGTGGATTGATTACACACATAGGCAGTGGGCTGGATTTGGTCAGCCGACTGGCTTGTTGATTCCACTGTAGAATAAGCTGTAAGCAATTTGGCATTCTGAGACCTTTCTGACCTGTGGTTTAATAATTAGTTGTTTAAGACTAGGAATAATGCCTATATAAAATTAATTTTCTATATCATTGTAACTGTATTTTCACTGGTATGCAAAATTAATAACTTTCATTAAAATTAATTTTTAAAAAGACATCTCATTAGAATGACTTTTCTTTTAGGACCTGGAAGGGAGCTGTTAGCCCTTGTTTTTTAAGAGTAATTGGGACTTCTTGGTCTGGTCTTGGGCTCCAAGACCTCATACAGAGTAATGTGGGTATATTGTTCTGGGCCATTATATTATCACCTGGTGATTTGTGCTGCCGACCAAGGACAGGCCAGACCAGAAAGGACAATTCAAGATGTGTGACTTAGCCTATCCTGCACAACTGGCATGTAGCCGTAGAGAGGTTCCTGTTTGACTGAAATACTGCTCTTGGAAGGAGAAGGTTGTTCCTTGGGACATGAAAGCTCTTCGTTGGCACCCTTTTGTATTTTGCCTCAGGCGTCTCTTATTTGTATTCTTTTTAATTAGAGTAAGTTTGTATGATAAGGATAATAGTTCTCCATGAGTTCTTGAGTTGTTTCAGTGAGTTGCCAAGCCAGCAGGAGCACTAGGAGCCAGGAGACCAGACTAAGGCTGTGGTTTTCTGAACTTGTCACTCATGTTCTGAAAGAGTGGTTTTCTGAACTTGTCACTCATGTTCTGAAAGAGTAGTGGGAAGCTAGCCCAAAACTGGTAGCCAGCAGGTGGGAAGGGTGTAGCCAAAATTGTGACTGACATCAACCTGTGATAGTCTGAAGGATAAGGGCCTTTTCATTTGTGGGCTGTGACTTAGCTCTGAGTGACTAGAGTCAGATTGGATTAATCTCTGCATTTTAGTTCCTTATCATTTGGATGAATCTGAAGTGAAATTTATATCAATCTGTAGACACTGAGTATACTTGAAAGCATACTTGTGTCATTTAGTGCTTACAAACACTGAGCCTTTTCATCTTTTTTGGAGTTGTGACACCTCATTTGATTTCAGCAGAAAAAAGTGCCATTTTACATTACAGATTTTTACATTTTAATTAGAGTTAAGTTTTGAGAATTTTTCAAAATCTAATTTGAGTGGAGTGCTTTGCAGTGATATATCATAGTGCAAAACTATTCACTTTAGAATCAACTCATTTACTAAAACTTTTTTTTGTACTGGTGAGAGTCTCTCTATTGGGATTTTAGGATTTCTATATTCATATTGGAAAAGAACATCATGCTTGGAAGGGTGGAGGGTCAGTGAAAGAGAGGAAGACCCTCACCAAGATTGATTGACACACAGTAGCAATGGACTAAAGTGTATCAGAGATACTGAGAATGGCCCAGGATAGGGTAAAGTTAGATCTATGGTTCATGGCGTCACTGCTTTGAATCATGCTGCACTCAGTGGCACCTAACAATAACAGCATACTCATATTAAAGGGAGGTCTGATGGCCCAGTGGTAAAAAGCTGTGCTCCCAGACCAAAGGCATGCAGTTTGAATCCACCAGCTGCCCTGAGAAAGAACTCTGGACATTCTGGGCTATCTCCTCCCTTGGGATTTACAGCCTCTGGGTTAGCTATGAGTCAGTTCTGACTCACTGATACACAACATATTCATATTGGGAGAATATATAATAGTTCTTTAGACCTTGATGACTACAGATAGTATTGTAACAAAAAAAGTGGTAGTTTTTCTGTAGTGAATAATTTTAAACTCATTATCTTACTCCGTTAGAGTCTTAAGTCCTTACCAGCTTTGCTCAGCCAACATTAACATACTGTTGTTAGCTGCTCTTAAGTTTATTTCAACTCATGGGGACCTCGTTTTTGTATAGAGTAGAACTTCTCCTTAGAGTTTTTAATATTGTGACCTTTCAGAAACAGGTCATCAGGCTTGTCTTCTAAGGAACCTTTGGGTGGGTTTGAACTGCCAAACTATTAATTAATAGCCAAGGGCTTAACCATGTCCATCAGCCAGGGACTCTGGGACTCCAGACATTGGCCTACGTAGTGACAGTCATGAAATGAAGGAACCATATACCTATCCCAGGGTTAATAAGGGTGCTAACTGAATGCAAGGATATAAGGGACATCATGCTTGGGAAGATGGAGGGTCAGTGGATTGACACTGACTTCAGCAGTGGTCCTAGTGTCTCAGAAATGGAGAAGATGGCACAGGATAGGGTAAGTTTTGGGTTGGCTGTTAATAAGGTCGCTCTGAGCCCTGCCTAATAACAACATATATGTGTGTATGTATGTGTGTTGAGGAGTATGTGTGGAAGGAGAGAATTCACTGATGAGATGAAGTAGAAGTGATGCTTTTCAGTGACTTACAAATGGAAAATGATTAATTATCAAGAATACTTGCTATGGAGATGAGCACTAAAATTTTCACATTGAGCCTTTAATCAGTCACTAAGATATCCTTTATCTGGGTTGCATACTTGAAAAAAGTATGGGTATGTGGTATTTCCCACAGTGGAGATCTAAGATGACCCTGCACAGCCAGTGGGTGTGCAGCTGATTCAGGCCCTGCCTCAGTGAGTAGGCACTTCCCCCATGAAGAAGACTGACAGGTAGACCTTTTGATAACGTGTGCTTCTAACCAAGTGAGCTAGGGAGTCCTTGTGACCAGCTCTTCTTGTTAGGGCTCCTGTGGAAAAATGAATGCATCTAACTTGTATAATCATATGGATTATGCTTCTTAACATGTTCTCTTTTGTTTTACTAAGAAGTAATTTATATGATTTGAAGAGTACTTAACAATAACAATCACTAATTTATACACTTTTGAAAAAGAACTTCTTTTATTGTGGCAAATGTATTTGTTTTTTGTTTTGTTTTGTTTTTCTAAGCAAATGTATTTGTAAGATAAAGTTTAATGCACTTGGTTTTGAAATAAAAGTTCCAGTAAATATATATGTAACATGTATCCACTAATTGAAAATACTTTTACTGGAGTAAAAAGCCTTTAAAGGTAAGTGCATAACATCTTTGCATTTTTGTTTTTCTTTTCTTACTAATGGTCATTGCGGAGAACATAGTTGCCAAAATCTTAAATGGATAGAGTTGCTACTTAATAAAATTCCTTGATGATAACCCTCTTGTGTGTGTGTGTGTGTGTTTCTTATTTTTTTTAATAATTTTCATGAACATTTACAGAGAATTTGGATTTCCATTCATTCATTGCTGCACTTCTCTCCCCGCCCAGCCCTCTCCCCCCACCCCCCGATAACCCTCTTTTTAACATCAGTCTAGAAATTATTGGATTTTTTAAAATACTGAATTAGAAACTGACTCAGGATTCTGCCATCAAGATGCTACACATTATAACAACTTTTATTATAGAATGCCACTAAAATTTAAACCTATTGTTATCAGTGTGCATTTAATCATTTCAGTGTTTTATGAACCACAATATTATTTGATAGTCGCACTGTGATGCCATGAAATTAAGTAATTTGTCCTCTAGAACCCTAATTTATCTGTCATTTTTTTTAAATGACGGGTATATATTTCATGACCATAAAAAAAAGAGAATATTGTTAGAAAGGCTGTTTCCTTTTCTCTTACCTTTATAGTGATTTTTAGTGGATTTTAGTGGTTGAGTATCATTAATTATTTGACAGAAGCTGTATATAGTACAATCGTGAGCCAAATAGTGTCTGTTTGGGCAACAGCCTTCATCCTAAACCTCATAAGCCTATTATATTAGAAGGTCGAAGTTTTATAATAGCAAATGGGTACTATTTTGTGGTTTGCATCAAGCCAGTATTATTGCTGTGTTTGCTATATTAATAAGACAACCATTTGACTAAAGAATGATAGACACAAACCTTACCTAACTGTTCCGCTTACATGGAAATTCAATGTAAAGACAGATTTAAAAGACCCTTGTCTGAGATGGTATTGGCCAAGTGTTTTTTCCCAGACAGGTTTTCTTTTTCACTCTGTTGGAAAAAGGTTTTGATGTGCACAGGCATGAAATCTTTAGAAGGTCTCATCAATCAATTTTATCCTCTCCAGATTGTGCCTTTCTGGCTGTATGTGGTAGTCTCTATATGCCATAGACTAGGCAATTGAAACTTGCTCCCAGTTTGTTTCTAATGAACTTTATGGTTTTGGGCTTTACTGCTAGGTCTCTGATCCACTTTGAGTTGATGTTTGTGTATGATGTGAGATGTGGATCCTGTTTCAGCTTCCAGCAGGTAGCAGTCCAGTTTATGCTAGGACCATTTGTTGAAGAGGTTGTAATTTCTGCATTTGATAGATTTTATTTCCTTATCAAATTATCTGTGGATCATAGATAGTTGGGTCCATTTCTGGGTTCTCAGTTCTGTCCCATTGGTCTATGTGCCTGTCATTGTAATAGTGCCACTGCTGTGTAGTAGTAGGTTTTGAGATCAATTTACAGAATCCTACAGGTCATGTACAAGAAAAAGACTGATAACACAATTATAAAATGGGCAATAGACATGGAAAGAACTTTCACAGAGGAAGATATTCAATGGTCAACAGACACATGAAGAAATGCTCCAAATCACTGGCAATAAAGAGAATTGCAAATCAAAACCACAATGAGATACAGTCTCACTCCAGTAGCAGTTACAAAGTTTAACAGGATAGCAAGTAATAAATGATGGCGAGGATGTGGCAAGATGGGAACTCATACATTGTCAGTGGGATTATAAAATGGTATAACAACTCTGGAAGACAGTTTGGCGCTTCCTCAAAAAGCTGAACATGGAAATTCCATATGACTCAGCTATTCCACTGCTTGGAATATATGCCAAGAGAATGAGAACTGAGGCACAACGAGAGAATTGTACACCAGTGTTCGTAGCAGGGTTATTCACCATTGCTAGAATATGGAAACAACACAAATGTCCAACCATAATTGAATGGGTTGAGAATTTTGGTACATTGACATTGTGGAATACTACGCAGCACACAGTAGTAATGATTTTGTAAATTACTGCCTAAAGCATGGGCTTGGTGAC
>NW_006399806.1:18362244-18438335 GCF_000299155.1 Elephantulus edwardii
ATAGGTTTCTCATTAGCACAATCAAGTGTTCTGGGATTCCCATTCTTCTCAGAGTCAGCCACAGTTTGTTATGATCCACACAGTCAAACGCCTTTGCATAGTCAATGAAACACAGAGATACATTCCTCTGGTATTCCCTGCTTTCAGCCAAGATCCATCTAACATTAGCTACAAGATCCCTATTACCATGACCCCTTCTAAACCCAGGCTGGACTTCGGGCAATTCTCTGCTGATGTGTTGTTCCAGTCGTTTTTGGATAATCTTCAATAGACTCTTGCTTGCATGTGAGATTAATGATATTGTTCTATAGTTTCCACACTCTGTTGGGTCACCCTTCTTTAGGATTGGAACAAAATATAGATCTCTTCCAGTCAGCTGGCCAGGTGGTTGTTCTCCAGATTTCTTGGCACAACTTGGTGAGCACGTCCAGGGTAGCATCTGTTAGCTGAAATGTGTCAATTGGTATACCATCTATTCCTGGGGCCTTATTTTTTGCTATTTCCTTCAAAGCAGCTTGAACTTCTTCCTTCATCACCGTAGGCTCTTGCTCATATGTTGTTTCATTAAATTCTTCTGTGTTTGCCAATTCCTTTCGATACAGTGACTCAGTATGGAGATGTACATTATCAGACTTGGACCTCACACTAAAAAACCAAGCCTGTTGTTAGTCAATTCCAACTCTTAGAGACCCCACCAGACAGCACAGAATTGTCCTCAAGGATTTCCCAAGCTGAGATCTTTACAGATACCGACAGCCATGTCTTTATACTGCAGAATGGCTGGTGAGTTTGAACTGCCAAAGTTCAATTTAGCAACAAGTTGATTTAGCCAGTTTATCACTAATGCTCCTTTGGGCATCAGACCCAGAAATCTGTGTTTTAACCCGTCTTCCAGGTGATCCTGATGCACCTTTAAGTACTGAGAACTCATTTGGCAGAAGGAACCCTGAGCTTCAGTGATTAAATGCAGTGATTGCAAGTATTTGACAGCTTTGGTAGTTGGAATCTATAAGCAGGAAAATATTTCCACTTTGGGAATGCTATGGGGCCAGACCGACTCTGCCCTACAGGCTTGCTATGAATCACAGTCAGCTTGACAGCAGTGGAATTGGGTTTCATGTTTTTTGATCTGGTGGCCCAGTGGCAAGAAGCTGCACGACAATCCTAAAGGCACATGGTTCCAGTCCAGCAGCTGTTCTGCAGAAGAATGATGGGCAGTCTCCTCTCATGTGGCTGCCTCTGAAAACCCACTGGAAGGTCAGCTATAAGTTGGATATGACTCGATGGTAAACAACAATAAGAAGAAGTAATGGACTGTGCTACTTTACCCACATGCCACCCCCAAACTCACTTATGTGTCGCATGTGTTTAATACTGAAGCATAGAGTAATGCTTTCCCATTGACCACTTTTCTATCCTTCAGTAAGGAAAGGACCAACACAGTACCTTAAATAGAACTGTCTCCATGGCAATGGGCAGTCAGCCTTTGACTTTGAGACACATAAAAAAGGAAATTAAAAAAAAATCACGGTCTAAAATAGGCAGTGCAGCAAGAGTGAAATATAAGGATATCTATCTCCTGTCAGTTACTGTGTGACTGACTAAGCTTGCATCTCTTTTTTTACATAGCACTTTTTATCTGGGAATTTTTAAATGCTACACAATGCTCCTCCCCTTAATAAGTGGTAGTTATACTTTTTAGAGTGATAGAAAATTGAGCTATAAATGCAAGATCCAGCCCATGCCTCAGAGAGCAGGGCTGCCTAGCTCTAGTTGCATTTTTATTCTCATAAAGAATAAAGATGGTCTCTGAATTGTAAGATAGTCTCAGAGGTATATGAACAAAATGATCTTAAATCATTTATGTATGGTTCAAATACCCTGTGCACATCTCCAGCCTAAATTCCTTGCATCTATACCCATTTAAAGGCAGGTCCCTTGTTTATTGCTGCAGTGCTCCTGTAACCTTTAGAAAGGACTAGTAGGAGAGTTGTGTTTTATAATCCCATTATATGGGATTTTATATTTATATCCTTTTTCACTTAGGACAGGACTTATTTTTAGTTAAGTAATCTCTCATTGTAAAAATATAATCAATAAATGTTTAATTGGTTAAACAAATTAAGTGACAAATTCAGTGACATGCTGAGCATCTCTTAGAGGGTAGGTCTGAAGATTGATGTGAACAGATGTCCATAAGGCATTCTTGAGTGGAAAAGGCTGCTTTAAAAAAAATACAGAAAGTATCTAGCAATACTAGAAGAATGGATTATAATACTATCATTCTTACTCTCTCAGTGGTAGAATTACAAGTAGAGTTATGTCTGCTTCTCTTCATTATCCCTTTTGGTTTTAATGTTGTTGTTTACCAGAGAGTCAGAACCAATCCATAGCTGACTCTCCGGCAGGTTTTCAGAGGAAGTTAATCACACAGGAAGAGATTGTGCATCCTCCTCCCACAGAGGAGCTGGTGGCCTTGAACTTGAACTGCATGCTTTCCAGATTGCAGTAGAGGTTCTTGCCATGAGGCCACCAGCTCCCTTTTGGTTTTAATGGTGAGCATATATTTTATTTTTAAAAAAGAAAGCTATTAACTGCTTTGAAGCAATAGAGTAAAACAAATATTTGAGCAATACTGAAGAAAACAAATCTAAATGAGATGATAAACCAAAGATCCATTAAGGTAAAAACAAAAGATCATAGGTTTAATAGATATCCATAGTTGTTCTGAGTAAATCCACAAAGAAATAATAATTATTGTGTGAAAGTGGCTAACGTGAAGACTCAAAATAAGTAGACACAGATATAAAAACCTGGAAGTGAATTCAGGTATTGAGTCAACTAAAAAGCCTTACGTGTTTAATATGCTTATGTTGAAATCTGAAGTATATGGGCTAAGGGTAACCGAGTTATAGAGAGCTAGTTAAAATAGAATAATAATGAACAGAAAGGTGCATGAATAGTATCTGTATGCATGCAGAAAATATGAAGAGGTATCAGGAGAAAGACAAAAGAAATACTGTTATTAGAGGATAATTACTTTCACAGATCTTAATTAAGCATAATTACAGCTCTTCCTTTCTATCAAAAACCATACTCTGAGAATGTTGTTACCAAAACAGGAACTTCACACTTTTGGATGTTGTAAAATAATTTTATTCAGTTATAATTGTATATATGTGTGATACATTTATCACATGTAAAGAAATGAGTGTTGCATTCTACATAGGTTAGTTCAAGAGCAAAGGAATGAAAGCACAGAAAAATGTAAAAGCATGTTTTTGAAGTTGATAGACTAATATATTGAAGTGAAAAAGCAGCTGGAAAAGCAAATTTTGGAAAAGTAGCTGCTGTTGTTGTGATGTGCTGTCGAGTCACGCTTAGAGGACAGAATATTACAGATTTATCTTGTTATCTTTAGCAGTCTTTCCTCCCAACTCTTCATAGTTGACCATAAAATGATGGACTAAACATACTTCCCCATCCGTAATAAACCAACCCCCCCAAAAAACCCCAACAAACCCAACATACTGTAGTTGAGTTGATTCTAACTGGCAGTGATCCATCATCAGGGGTCCCAAGGCTGTAAATCTTTTTAAGATTCCCCATCTTTTTTCCTGTGGACTGGTTAGTGGATTTGAACTCATTTACCTTTGAGTTAGCAGCACAACACACTACACCACCAGAACTCCTTAAACTGGGGTTGTTGCTGCTGTTTTGTGCCATCTAGTTGAAACCGACCAATAGCTGACCATCCAGCAGGTTTTCAGAGTCAATAAATTGCACAAAAGGAGTGTCCATCCTCCCTGGAGCAGCTGGTGGATTTGGGATTGTAGTGCAGATTCTTACCACTAGGTTATCATAGCTCCCTTGAACTCCGGAGCTGTTGTTGTTGTTGTTGTTTTTATGTGCTGTTGAGTTGCCAGCAACTGATAGCAACCCTATGTACAACAGACTTAAACCCTGCTTTACCTACTCCTTGCCAATCTTACTGTCTCCAACACACCCATCCCAATTACCATAGTGACTGAATCAATCCATCTCATCGAGGGTCTTCCTCTCATGGGCCATCCCTCCACCCTCCCAAGCATGACATCCCTCTCCAAGGACTGATCCCATGCAGCATGTCCAAAGTATGTCAGACGAAGCTTCAGAATCCTTGTCTCCAAGGAACAGCCTGGCTTTACCCTCTCCAGGATGAACTTGTTTGTTCTCCTAGCAGTCCATGGTAATCCATACTCCTCCACCACCAAATCTCAAAGGCATCAACTCTCCTTCAATCATCCCTAGTCATTTTCCATCTGTCTTATGCATAACAAATAATTGCAAAGACCATGGCCTGTATCAGGTGCACCTTAGTCTCCAGACTGACATTGTTGCTCTTCAGTACTTTGGAGAGGTCTCTGACAGCAGACTTTCCCAATGCAATTCTTCTTTTAATTTCCTGGCTGCTGGTAGTGTTGATTGTAGAGCCAAGCAAACTGATGCTGTCAGCAATACCAATCTTTACACCGTCATTTATGATCTGCCAGTTGGCCCAGTGGTGAGAATCTTTGTTTTCTTGATGTTGAGCTTCAATCCCTATTGAAGGCTGCAGTCCTTGACCTTCTGCAGCAAGTGCTTCAGGTCCTCCTCAGTTTCAGCAAGCATGGTTGTGTCATCTGCATAACACAGATTGTTGATCTATCTCCACTCCTGATGCCACACTTTTCCTCCTAGAGCCCAGCCTCATGGATAATCTGTTCCTTATAGAGATTGAAAAGATATGGAGATAAGATACATCCTTGATGCACACCCTTCCCAATTTTGAGCCATGCAGTGTTTCCTTGCTCTGTTCTGATGACTGTCTCCTGGTCCAAGTAGAGGTTTCACATAAGCACGATAGAGCATTCTGGAATTCCCCTTCTTTTCAGCGCCAGCCACAGTTCGTTGTGATCCACGCAGTCAAATGTCTTTGCATAGTCAACGAAACACAGATAGACATTCTTCTGGTGCTCTCTGCTTTCAACCATGATCCATCCATCTGACATTAGCTATAATAGCCCTAGTGTCACAGCCCCTACCGAATTAAGCCTGCACTTCAGGTAGTTCTAGTAGTGGTAAAAATGGAAAGCAAAACATATTAGAGTCACTGAAAGAAAATTTGTAAAAAGGTTGTAAGGAATTTTGCTATCAACACAAAAATTTGAATCCACTAGCTGCCCTGCAGGAAAAAGATGGGCATTCTCCTTCTATGTGGTTTACTGCTTCTGAAAACCCGCTGGGGAGTCAGCTATGAGTCCATTCTTGACTCAGTGGTACACAACAGCAGTATGAAATTATTAATAAATGTTGGGGCATTTTATAGGAAGTTTGGATTCTTAGAGGCACTTTAAAATCATCAAACACTTGTAATCACTTTCAGCTCCTTGAAACCCATATATTTCTGCATACCTGCTTTACAAATAAATAGCCCTGGATTACTGCAATTAAACTAACTCTGAAGCTACACTATTGTCTTGAGTTCTTGTTTCAGTTGGCAGAGTGTTAGATGCTGTTGAGTTGGTCTCAACTCATAATGATCCTCTGCCCTCTGTTGCTATGTTTGAGCCTATTACTGTAGCCCCTGTGTCAACTTACCATGTTAAGGAACCTCCCCCCTTTTTACTGGCCCTCTGCTTAACCAAGCATGATGTCCTTTTCCAGGATCTGATTCCTCCAGGGTCCAAATTAATGTGAGACAGTCTACTCTCCTTACTTTCACTTCTAAGGAGAATTCTGGCTGCACTTCTTCCAAATCAGATGTGTGTGTTCATTTGACAATCCATGGTATATTCAATATTCTTTACCAATACTGCCATTCAAAGGCATCACTTCTTTGGTCTTCATTACTTATTGAATAGCTTTTGTGTGCATTGAAGGATAATGAAAATGATGTCACTTGGTTCTGATGATTCCTAGCACCCAACACAACATCTTTGCTCATCAGCACTTTAAAGAAGTCCTTTGCACCAGATTTGCTTATTGCAATATGTTAATTTGATTTGTTTACTCATGCTTCCCTGGAAGCCAAGTAAGGTGAAATGCTTGACAACTTCACTCTTTTCTCCATTTTTCATGGTGTTGCTTATTGCTCCAGTTGTTAGGATTTTTGTTTTCATTATGTAAAGTGTAATCCATTCTGAAGGTTATGGCATTTGATTTCTTCAGTAAGTGTTTCTAGCCCTCTTTACTTTCAGCAAGCAATATTGTGTCATCTGCACATCACAGGATGTTAATGATTCTTCCCCAAAACCTGATGCTGAGTTCAGCTCCTTATAGTTCAGTGTTTGGGTGTATTTGTTAGCATACCAGTTGAGTAAGGGTGGTGAAAGGATACAACCCTGAGGCTTAAATTTCCTAAATGTAAACCCTTGTTCTTTTCAAACAACTGCCTTTTGGCCTGTGCACAGGCCCCACATGAAAACAATTATACTAAACCAAACTCAATTGCTATCAAATTAATTATTGCCTAGAGTGGCCCTGCAGGACAGAGTAGAATTGCCTGTAGGATTTCAGTGCTGGAAATCTTTACAGAAGCAGAATGCTTTCTGTTTCTTCCTGTGAAGCTAGCTGGTGGTGTTAGAATGACGGGCCTAAGTCCATTAACCACTAGGGTTCTTTGAGCACAATTAAGTGTTCTGGAATCCCCATTCTTCAGTATTATCTATAATTTATTATAATTCACACAGTCCAGTGCTTTGCACAGTTAATAAAACATGTCACCATAAAGTCATCTACAGAATTAACAAAAATAGCTTGTCATCATCTACATCATGGTGTTATTTCATTTTCTCATAACTGTTTCTGGAATATCTGTTTAGAGTGGTCTTTTCTGACTTTACGTTCAACATCATATTTGGTAGGAAAAATGTTGCCTAGTTCTGATTGTAATTATATTCTCATAAAGTATAAAAATACTTTCTAAACTTTAAGGTGGCTGTTACGCATTGTAGAGTCAGAGCCGCCCCATAGTTGACTTTCCCGTGGGTTTTCAGAGACAGTTAATTGCACAGGAGGAGATTGCCCATCTTTGTCCTGCAGAGCAGCTGGTGGTCTTGAACCATGTGCCTTTGTCTTTGAAGCTCAATGTCTTACCACTAGGCCACCAAAGCTCCCCAAACTTTAAGGTAGTCTTAACTAACTGTGAGAGAGTTAAGACTATCATTTTCTATATTCTTCTATCTCCCAAGGGAACTCTTACCTAGAGGAAGGGAGGAGTTGTGCTGCCAACTCAAAGACATCTGGTTCAAATCCACCAGCCACTTTATGGGAGAAATAGGCAGTCTCCTCCTGTGTGATTTACAGCTTCTGAAAAACCCACTGGAGGGTCAGGTATGAGTTTGTTCCAACTCAGTGACACATAACAACTCACATCTCCCACCCCCATCTCTGTCCGTCTTTTCCCATGTCATTTAACTAGTTGAAAAAAATGAGTTAGTTATCCTTTAAAATGTCTCATAATCTTAATGGTTTTCTGTGCTCCTTTAAGCTGTCATTTAAACTGTTCCTCTAGTCCTAGTATTTCCTGCTAATTTGGAGTTAGATAAAAGCTTAGTTAGATTCCAATTCAAATTATCTTTGGTATATAGACCTATTACTCACTCTTTTTGTTCATGTTGATGGCAAAGAAGTTAAAGAAATGTGAATCAAAGGATGAATGCTGTGTATCTAATTTTTCCAGATACTGCCAGATTCTTACTCATGTGCATTGTTTGATTTTATATTCCCACCACAATTTTTTTTAAATATCAGTCCACCTACAGCCTTTGTCACTAGAATATCCTTCCAAACTTGGTAGAGTTTGATACCAAACTTATATTATTGCCAAGCTGATATATAAAATATGATACCTGCTTTTCTCATTTTTTAGTATTTTTCCCTATTAGTTGCTTATTCCTTGACTAATTTTCTGTTGTTATTTTGTGTTGATCTTTGTGATCTTCTGAATCTCTTATTTAATTGGAATATTAGCCTATTAGAACTCTGTATAATTGGAGTATTGCCTATTGTCTGTGTTGTTGCTAGCATTTTTCTTATTGCCATCTGACTTGAATTATAGGGTATTTATACCATGTAAAAGGTTGGTTGGGTTTATTTGTAACTAATAGAATCATCAATTTCTTTTTTTTTATCATTTCTCTGTTTTGAGTCTGAAAATTCACTGGAGGGTCAGCTGAGTGAGTTCCAACCTAATGGCACACAACAAAGGTTCACTTAGTACTCAATATCTCAACAGGAGAGTTTCATACAGCATTTTCTTTTTTTGTAAACAACCGAAACAATTTATGAGGAAACATAAAGGAAGAGAAAAGTATGTTTAAAATGTTTACTTCGAACAGTGGTTTGCACTAGCCATTATCACAGTAGCCCAGATTACAGCCTTGGGACCTTGTGATTTGTCAGCTTTATTTATATGGCTTTTTAATCTAAAATGTTTATGATGAAACAGTAAAAAGTATACTTCTTACTGTATCTGGACCATTGAATATATACTTTCTTAATAGTGTGTGTTTCAAAATGGGTGAAATAATACATAAAGATTTTTCTACATTTCAGAATGTGTTTTCCTAGGCAAAACCAACTGTACAACAGAGTTGTGAGCCTCTCTGGTCACATTTTTTTAATGGAACACTTTTTTTTCCATGGGCGGGGGGGGTGGAATTATTGAGGACTACAGTTGTTCAGACCTGTATATTTGCAGTGTTTTCTTTCAAAATTAACAAAATGAGCCTATCAACTTAAGAAAAGCAATTGACAGGATTTCTTGACTGTCACGCTGAATGAATCTAGGAAAATCAGTGTATGTAATGCTGTTTTTGTTATTGTTGTTGCTAGGTGCCACCAAGTCAAGTACGATTCATAGTGAGATCTAAACCTTTCCACCATTCTCATGATCCCGGATATCCTTGAGCCCTTTGCTACCATCACCCTGTTAATCCATCTTGCTCAGGGTCTTTGTCTCTATCTCTGATCTTCCACCTTTCCTAGCATGATGTCTTTTTCCAATGATTGGCCCCTTCTAACAACATGCCCAAAGTGTATGAAAGACAGTTCCAAAATCTTTGAGTCTAAGGACCACCCTGGCTGCACTGCATCCAAGAGAGACTTGCTTATTCTTTTGGCAGTTCATAGATTCGTCAGTACTCTTCTCCAATATCACAGTTCAAAGGCATTGATTCCTCTTCTGTAATCTGTGCTTATATTACCAGATTTTATTTTACAGTATTATATCATTAGATACATCAACATTTGGGAAGTTTGCAAAATTCAGTGAACAAATATTTTCTAAATGGGCAGTGATTGTTATAAAACAAACATTTGGTAATATCATCTCAAATAAGGGTCTCATAACCAAAGTTTACAAAATACTCCTGGGCCTCCACAAGGAAAAGACTGATAATACAATTACAAAATGGGCAAAAGACATGGAAGTAATTTTCACAGAGGAAGATATTCAAATGGAAACAGACATAGAAGAAATACTCCAAATCACTAGCAATAAAGAAAGATGCAAATCAAAACCACAATGAGACATCTCATTCCAGTAACAGTGGCAAAGTTTAACAAGGCAGCAAGTAATAAATATTGGAAAGGATGTGGCGAGATAGGAACTCTTACAAATTGTTGGTGGTATCGTAAAATAGTACAATCATTATGAAGGCAATTTGGCGCTTCCTCTAAAAGCTGAACATAGAAATTTCATATGGCCCAGCAGTTCCACTGCTTGGAATATACCCTAGGAAAATAAGAACTGAGGCACAAACAGAGACTTGTACAACAGTGTTTATTGCAGCATTATGCACCATTGCAAGAACACGGAAAAAGCTCAGATACCCAACCACAAATGACTGAATTGAGAACTTGGGTACATTCATACAATGGAATACTATGCAACATGCAGGAGCAATGATTTTGTAAATGATTATCTAACTTGGGAGGGACTGGAGAGCATTATGCTGAGTGAACTCAGTCCCTCAAGGACAAATATTGTACAAAACCATTATTGTAGCATGAGTAAGAAGATCCAAGGGGTGGGGGAGGGGAGGCTGGGAACAAAGGGATGAAGGTGTGTGGGTTGGGGGTATGATTAATCATGGGTTTGTACAATTTGATGAGGTAGGGCGTGAGAGAAATTGGAAGAATATGGTCTGAAAAACAAGGTATTCAAATTTTGTAAATAAACTAATATAAATAATAATAAAAAACCGCATGTGTCAATAAAAAACTGCATTCAAAGTGTAAGATAAACCAGTGGATTTGAATCTGAGTAAGAATAATATTGGTATGATGTCAGATTTCATATTACAGCAAATTTTCAAAAGCTACCACTTGTCACATTTTAATGCTAAATCAAAGAAGGATCAGTTATCTGAAAAGTCTGTTAAAAACGCTCCTCTTTTCTTTAACCACATGTCTGTATGAAGTCAGATTCTCTGCATGTAATTCTGTCACAACAACATAAAGCAGCAGATTGAATTCAGAAGTAAATGAATATCCAGTTTTTGCCAATTACGCCATATATTGGCACAAGTAGAAATTAGTAATACTCTTCTCACTATTTTGTTGCTTATAAATTAATCTTAAAAATTACTTTGTGGCAGCATGTAATGGGCTTATTACCTTGATTTTTAACTGAAGTAATAAGCAGACATTTAAAAAATTCTTTGGTTTAATTTCTAGTACAGTAAGTGTTGATAGATATACTCACATGAGCAAAAGGTCTTGGGGCCATGGAAGAGTGTGTGTGAGAGTTATATCCTTCCTCCATACTTACCCAGTTTGTATGCCAAGGAAATATGCAAGGATATGAACTGTATGATGAAGAATGTGGCATCAGGATTGGAGGAAGACTAACAACCTGTAATGGAGAAAATATTGCACTTGTTGAGAATTTCATTTTACTCAGTTCTAGTCCATTCAAATGCATTGGGCAAGTCTGTTGTCCAAGACCTTTTTAAAGTGCTAAAGAACGAGACTAGTTTTAAGAATAAGGTGCACCAAATCAAGCCAGGATATTTTTAATTACTACATAGGCATATGAAAGTTAGGTGATGAAAAAGGAGGACTAAAGAAGAATTAAAGCCTTTGCATTGTGGTATTGTCAAAGAATACGGAATAGATCTGGACTGCCAAAAGAATAAATACATCAGACTTGGAAGAAGTACAGTCTTAGGAAGAGTACACCTTAGAAGCAAAGATTGTAAGACTTTGTTTCACATACTTTGGAGATGTTGTCAGGAGGTAGTCCTTGGAAAAGGCCATCATGCTTGTAAAGGTGGAGAAAAAGACCCTCAGAGAGCAGAATGACACAATGAGTGCAACAGTGGGATTGGTGAACACTGTGCAGATGGCCCAAGAGCAGGCAGGGTTACGGTCTGTAAGGTGGAATGAGTTGACTCGATAGCACCTGACAACAGCAGTGTCAAAAAGTTCGTCAAATTGTCCATTTAAATGAGCATTTAATTAATGGTTTTGATTCTGATTATAATAGACTTTCATTTAACCTTTGTCCAAGAATCGCAGTGGTTTTGCTCTCTGTTTACAGATTTATGAATTAAGACTATAAAAAATAATTCTGTGAGAATTATACAGACAAGATATATTTTCTATCTTATGCAAAATTTAATTTGAATATAGGGAGCTGTGATGATGTAATGGTAAAGAATTGTATTGCTAACCCAAAGATACACAGTTCACTCTGTGGAAGAAAGATGGGCAGTCTCCTCCTGTGCAATCTACTGACTTTGAAAACCCTTCGGAGAGTCAGTTATGGGTTTACTTCCAACTCACTGGTACACAAAAACAGGCAAAATTGAGAATAGTTTTGTTCAGAACCAGGAATATAAGTGTTCTTTTAAATGCTCTTTAAAATTAAATTTAATATAATTCAGTGTAAAATCAAACATACTTTCATATGCTCAGTCATTGTGCTCATGGAAAGCTGTGTGAGAAGTATTGCCTCTATTTAAATGAAGCAAAAATTCTTTAAAGAATGGTTCATGTCATCTCTTAAAGGAAACTCATCCCTTAAAGCTATGGCCCTTGTTTTCCTTTTATGTAAGACTGACTCACTTATTCCTTCCTTCGTGAATGCATTTCCATTTTTCACAAATATATCCAACCATTTATTTCACAATTCTCTTTCTATTCCAGGTAAACATTTTCACATAAGATTATGCAGATAACTGAATGCGCCTACAGTCTTTGAAAAAGCAAGGAGTACTTATGTAATTCTAGTTTGTTGAAGTTTGGGGATTTTTTTTTTTTTTTCAGTTTTTCATTCCCAAAACGGAGCATGCACATGCACTGGGTTCATCTTTCATTGAAAACTTACACATTTAGTCCTTATTTAAGTTGGACAGAGAAAACAAAGACACCATCATTACCCTCGAGGAGCTCATATTCTGGTACAAAGTAAAAGATTTATCTAGGAGTCGGGGAAAAAGAACTCAAGGCAAACAAAAGCCATTTTGGAAAGCTCTGTCAAAATGTTCACAAAAGTAAAGTAATTTTGCTTTTTCTGTTAATTCTAGAGACCTATCTTACAGCAGAAAGGATTGTTGCTTGTTTGCCCCTGTTGTTTTTAGAATTATTTGTGGCAGTGAGGAGCTTTCTGTCTGAAAAGAAATTCAGCATTTAGAGTTAACATAGGAATCTTTGTTCCTCTAAATTCATATCACATGTGCAAAATATTAACAGGTTTTTTATTTATGGGAAGTTGCAGGTGTTACTTGTTTTAACAACATAAGAAAATAAACAACTGGAGGGAGAATGGAGCTCTGTCACATAGGGTCCCAGTGGGTACAGGAAAGACTGAATTAATGTCCAGGACTGCATCTAACTTCTTGTTGTTCTTTCATGCTGTCTAGTCAGAACCAACTCTTATTTGACCCTTCATTGGATTTTCAGACTCTGTAGATTTCCTAGGAGGAGATGGCCTGTCCTTTCCCCACAGAGCAGCGGGTAGATTTTAACTACTTGTCTTTGGTTTGGCAGCACAAGTCTTTACCACTAAGCCATCAGAGCTCACTCCATCTAATCTATTAGTAGTTTAATATGTTGTTGTTATGTTCCATTGAATGGAGTACAACTCCTACTGGCCCTGTGAACATTAAATCAGAACCCTTCTGTCCTGTGCCATCCTCATCATCTCTGTCACACTTGAGTCCTTTGCTGCAGTCACTATATCAGTCCATCTTGTTGAAGTTCTTCCTTTCCATCACTGACCCTCCATCTTTCTAAGCATGTCATCTCTTTCCAAGAAATAGCTCCTCTTAACAACATGTCCAAAGTATGTCAGACAGAGCTTCGCCATCTTTGCCACTAAGGAATATACAAATTAAATAATAATACAGAGAACTCTGCCCATCCAAGGAAGGAGATAGGATGGAAGAACCTGGACCTAAACTTCTTGTCTTCTTAATTCAGTTCAACAAGTACATAAGCACCTATTCTTTTTATGTTGCTATATTATTTTCCTAGAGATGCTATGTAGGACATTGATAGTATTCTTTAAGGAATTCTTTGTCTGAAATGAGTGAGAAGATAGCAATATATGTTACAGCATTTTAAAAATGGCTAATAAGAGGGAGTAAATCTTAAAAGGAGTAAGTTAAATTCAGATAAATTAAAAGTTTTATCAGGAGGGGTGGGGCAGGAGATAAAAAATTGGTATCTGAGATGAGTCTTAAAGAATAAGATTCAATTGAGATTAAAAGGAAGTCAGATTCTCAGAAAATCTTGTGTCAAATATATCAGAATTTCATAAAGCACAAAAAAAACCCTGCCATACTAAAACTGCTTAGTCCTTTTTTAATTTATAGGTCAGTCTAGCATTACCAATTTATTTTATTCTGGCATTAGATAAAAAGTGGAAAGAACCCTGAATAAGAGATATACTATTGTAAAGAAGACTGGGAGAGGGAAGGTAATTGTAAAACAATGAACAATTTGGGGTTTTTGTTGTTTGTTTGTTTTTTTTTAAAAAACCAACAAAAACAACTGGGGGAGAAGGGAGGAGTAGGGGGTAAAATGTGCAACAATGAATGAATGAAAATCTATTAAAATTAAAATCACAATTAAAATAAAATTTTCTTGTTGTTGTTGTTGTTATGTGCCGTCGAGTCACTTGCAATTCATAGCGACCCTATGTACAACAACCCTAAACTCTGCTCTGTCCTGTGCCAGTTGCACTGTCTCTGATACACCCATCCTGATTACTGCAGTCA
The DNA here is from genome assembly GCF_000299155.1 of Elephantulus edwardii. Taxonomy (NCBI): domain Eukaryota; kingdom Metazoa; phylum Chordata; class Mammalia; order Macroscelidea; family Macroscelididae; genus Elephantulus; species Elephantulus edwardii. The sequence continues at coordinate 18,376,494 of NW_006399806.1, forward strand.
CTGAATCAGTCCACCTCATAGAGGGCCTTCCCCTCCTGCGCTGTTCCTCCACCCTCCCAAGCATGATGTCCCTCTCTAAGGACCAGTCCCTCCTTACAGCATATCTAAAGTATGTTAGATGGAGCCTCAGAATCCTTGCCTCCAAGGAGCCACCCGGTTTGACCCTTTCCAGGATGAATCTGGGTTTTTTTCCTAGCAGTCCATGGTACTCTCAATACTCTTCTCCAGCACCACAGCTCAAAGGCATCGATTCTATCCTCCTTAGTCACTGTCCAACTCTCTGATGCATAACAAGTGATAGCAAATACCTTGGCCTGTATGAAACGCACCTTAGTCTCCAGAAAGACACCATTGCTCTTCAGTACTTTGGAGAGGTCCCTAACAGCAGACTTTCCCATCACAATACATCTTATAATTTCCTGGCTACTGGTGTCAAGAGTGTTGACTGTGGAGCCAAGCATACTAAAGCTGTGAACAATCTCAATCTCTTCACCATCCATCCTGATCCTGCCAATTGGCCCAGTGGTGAGAATCTTTGTTTTCTTGACATTGAGCCTCAATCCATATTGCAGGCTGCAATCCTTGACCTTCTGCAGCAAGCACTTCATGTCCTCCTCAGTTTCATCAAGCAGGATTGTGTCATGTGCATAACACTGATTGTTGATAGATCTTCCACCAATCTTGACCCCACATTCCTCCTCATAGAGCCCAGCCTCCAGGATAATCTGTTCTGCATACAGATTGAAAAGGTATGGAGATAGGGCGCATCCCTGGCATACGTCCTTCCCAATTTTGAACCATGCAGTGTTCCCTTGCTCTGTTCTGACAACTGCGTCTTGGTCCAAGTATAGGTTTCTCATTAGCATGATCAAGTGTTCTGGGATTCCCGTTCTTCTCAGAGTCAGCCACAGTTTGTTATGATCCACACAGTCAAACGCCTTTGCATAATCAATGAAACACAGATACACATTCCTCTGGTATTTCCTGCTTTCAGCTAAGATCCATCTAACATTGGCTACAATATCCCTAGTACCACAACCCCTTCTAAACCCAGCCTGGGCTTCTGGAAGTTCTCTGCTGATATGCTGTTCCAGTCGTTTTTGGATAATCTTCTATAGAATCTTGCTTGCATGTGAAATCAATGAGATTGTTCTATAGTTTCCACACTCAGTTGGGTCACTGTTCTTGGGGATGGGAACAAATATGGATCTCTTCCAGTCAGTTGGCCAAGTGGTTGTTCTCCAGATTTCTTGGCACAACTTGGTGAGCACGTCCAGGGCAGCATCTGTTAGCATCTTTGTCTGCCAATTCCTTTCAATACAGTGACTCAGTATGTTCTTTCCATCTTCTTTTAAAACTTCCTGGATCATTTAATATTCTGCTTATCTCAAAAAAAATCCTGAAGGCTCGTGATTCAAGTCCATCACACAGTACGCTGGAGAAGGAGTGGCAATCTCCTGTGCCAGTCAGATCCGATTCGACAGCACCCAAGAAGTTTAAATAAATAAATAAAATGGACTTGGAAAGGGGTATATGTCTTTTGCTGATTCCCTTTAGAAATTACTGGACATGAATATGAGAAGAGAGTTTGGGGTGCTCTTTGGGGGATCTGTGATTTTTCTGCACACTCCATAGTCCTGTGAACATGGTGGTTGGTTACTTGACCACTCGGGCTTGAGTCACAGAGATGCTCATGTGATTTGAAAGTCTCAGGTTCTTGGCTTTCACCATTCAGGTCTTTTCTCACTAAGTGACCTTGGATACTAGTTACTATAATATTGTGAAGGTCAATTCATAGTTTAATCTTAGTTTAGGAAAAGTGACCATTTTTTTTAAATAGTCTCTTGGGCTTTTCTTCTAGGAATCATGAGAACATAATTTATATTCCAGGTAACAATTCAGATTTAAATTCGAGTTTACTGTAAAATTGTCCATCTTGGAATAATCTGTTTTAAAACCTGCTCTTTTCTTATTTATGGATAAAGAGCTTTTATAGTAGTATCTCTGCATTCCTTTCTACTTGTTCTTATCTTTGAAATATACACTGTCATCAATTTCTGCCAACCAAGGATTATACTTAAAATTATCTGTCAGGGATAAAAACATGGCATCAGCTTTATTTCATGGTATAGGGCCACCTGCCCATCACTGGCCTTCCTATAGTAGCTTCTGCCAGTTTACACGATCTGTAAACCAGTAGGAGAGTCAACATCTAAAATTGCAGCTTGTATTGATAATCATAATTGGCTTAATTTATCTACAACTTTTGTTGGAAACTTGTGTTTCATGTTTAAGATACTTTGTAGTATAGTTTTAAAAATACTGTTAAGACATTTAAGTGAACCATTTTCTGGAGATTTCTTTAAAATGATATTTAAAAAATTAGGGGATTAGTATCAGTATGCTCTATAGTCAAATTAATTTCTCCTTTGCTAGATGTTTTTGTATGTTACCGAGAGTTTTATTTTCATTGTACATGTCTCTCTATAAAGTTAATTATATGTTTTATTCTCAATATCCACTTACTAAGAGACATACATTAATGGCTTTTGCATTTCTAATGGATAGAATTTACTACTTTTTTGCTTTTCCATTTTCTAATGGAGTAAATGGAAATGATAGATTAAATATAATAATTTGCTTTAAGAGTATTTAGTATTTTCAAATGCAACAATTAATTCTGATAGTCAGCCTTTTATGGGATAAATAATTTTCTGATTATTTTTAAAGACTCATAATTTTAGGAGTTCCTCATTTCCAAGTATTTTAATTTTCTATTGAGATTAATTTATACAAAGTGCGCTATTGAATTGCTTGGCTGTTAAGTGACAAAAGAAGCAGTTTTCTAAATGTAATTAATCATTATCTTTTCAGTGTTTTCTTTTTCAGTAGGTAATTACTTAATAGGCATACTCTTTGCTGATGATTTTAAGTATAGTTTCTTTCAGCTATAGTGATGTATCTGAAAAAAGAAACATTCCTTAATCTAGTTATTTTTATATCACAAATTTTGTAATCACTTCGAATACATAGAATTGACATATAAAAAGTATGAGCTTCAGTTTTATTCTTTTATGCTTGAAATGATAGGACTTTGTGAAAACGATTTTAGTAAGTACTTTTGCTGTTGTCTAAGCTATTTTAAAGTAAGTAATGGTTAAATTTACTATTGTTTAAAGTTTCTTATATGTTTATTTGTCCCTTTTTATATTTTACACTAGAATCAACATTTTAGAGAATATTCTTTTTTTACAGTTAGTTATTTGAAAGCTGTCATCCAGTAAGACAGAAAAATTATATCTTCCAATTTTTCTGTAACTATAGCTAATTTGTTCATTTGGATCTTTTGTATTAATGTTCAAATGAATTTTCATTCCTATGAAGTTGCTTTGATACATGCTTATTCTATTTCTATTCAGTGGCAAACTTTTAATAATTTTATATTTTTCATAATCCCACTATTTGAAATCAAGGCTGAACAATGCTATGGAATAACTCTGTACCGTAAAACCTTAAGCAGTGATAAAAAATATTTTAGATTTGCCCTTAAAATGTACCTCATACAGTTGTGGTAGTGAGTTTTCTATTTTATTTTATGCTTGTTGTTGTTAAGTGTGATCAATTATGACTTGTAGTGACACAGTGAGCAATAGATCTGAACTCTGTCCTGTCCCTCACCACCTTCCTTATCATCTTGGACACACTGTTGCAGACACTCTATCAGCCCATCTTGTTGAGGGTCATTCTCTCATCTACTGAAGATTATATGGTCTTTTGAAGCATTATATTCATATCCAAGGAATAATCTCTCCTAACAATGTGCCCAAAGTATGTGCCCTCCAAGGAACGTTCTAGTTGAACTTTCTCCAAACCATATATGCTGGTTTTTTTGCAGTCCATGGGATATTCAACGCTCTTCTCCAGCACCACATCTCCAAGGCATTGATTCTTTTCCTGTCATTCTTCTTCATTTTCCAGGTATCAGATGTATACCAGGTTTTTGGAAAGACTATGGCTTGAATCAGTTCCACCTTAGTCTTTGAACTGACACCCTTATTCTTCAGGACTTTAGCGAGATCCCTGACAGCAGACTTTACTTTCCCCATACTATACTTCTCCGTATCTGCTGACTGCTGGTACCAAGGGTGTTGGATAGTTGACAGTTTCAGTCTTTGCTCATCAAGATGTTGCCTATTAGCCCAGCAGTGACAAATTTGTTTTCTTGTTGTTGAGATATAATCCATATTGAGGACTGTAGTTCTTGATCTGCAGCAAGTACCCCAACTCCTGCTTGCTTTCACCAAGCAAAGTTGTGTCATCTGCATAATGCAGGTTTCTAACGATCTTCCTCTGATCCTGATGCCAGGTTCTTCTTAAAGAATAAAGGCCAGTTTCTCTAATGATTTTCCAGAATACAAATTGAATAGGTGTGGAGAAAGAATACAGCCTTAGCGTACACCTTTCCAGATTTTAAAGCAAATAGTATTCTCTTGCTCTGTTTAGACAACAGCTTTTGATCTAGGTCTAGGTTTTGGATAAGCATAATTAAGTGCTCTGGAATTCCCATTCTTCTCATTGTTAGCCATAGTTTGTTATGATCCACACAGTCAAATGCCTTTGCATTCTGAATACAACATAAATAGGCATTCTTCTGTTATTCTTTGCTTTCAGCTAGGGTTCGTCTGACATTAGCAGTGATGCCATGGCTTCTTCTAAACCCAACCTGAACTTCTGACAGTTCTCTGTCAGTGTACTGTTCTAGTCGTTTTTGGATTATCTTCATCTATATTTTGCTTGCATGCAATACCAATGATATATTGTTCGATAATTTCCACATTCTATTGAATCATCTTTCTTGGGAATAGGAACAAATATGGGTCTGTTTCAGTCAGTTAGCCAGATAGCTATCTTCCATGTCCCCTGGTACAGACTGATGAGCATGTCCAGGGTGGTATCTGTTAGTTGAAACATGTCAATTGGTATCCCAATGATTCCTGGAGAGTTGGTTTTTTGCCAGTACCTTTAAATGGAGTTAGAACTTCTTCCCTCAAAACCATCTTGTATGTATAGTACTTCTTGAATTTTTTCAGTGTCAACCAATTCTATTTTTGTAGAGGGACTCCAAGTATTCCCCCCATTTTCATTTGTTTCTTCCTGGATCATTCAAGGTTTTCCCCATAGCATCAGTAATACCACTTAAGGCTTAAATTTGTTTTTCCGTTTTTCGACTTGAGAACTGCTAAGAGATTTCTTTCTTTTCTATCCTCTAACTCCAGCACTCTGCACAGTCCATTGCAATACTTGGCTTTGTCTTCTCAATTTGTCTTTTGAAATCTGTTCATCTCTTTTACTTCAGCATATCTTCCCTTTGTTTTTGCTTCTCGACACATTAGAGCATTTTTCAGAGTCTCTTCTGACATCTATTTTGGTCTTTTACCCCCCTCTTCTGTTTGTCTAGTAACTTTTAAAATTCAAATAACCACATATTGTCATACAGAAAAGAAAATATGGCAGTATTATTAAAATTAATATATCTGCAGGTTATTTGCACTTATGATATCAATCAACTATTGGAGTTTTCTATTAAAGTAACATCTGTTGAGAAAAATATCCCTATTTTACTTAGTATGTTTCTAGAAGTAGAGAGATAAGAGAGCCCAGGTGGTGCACTGGGTAGGTGTTTGACAGCTAACGGAAAAGTCAATGAATTGAACACACCAGTCTCTTCAGGGAAGGAAGATGAGGCAATCTTCCAGAAAGATCTCCAGCTTTGTAATCCCTGCAGGGCATGTCTATCCTGTAGAGTTGCTATGAATCAGGATCAATAGCAAAATTTGGGGGTTTGGAGTTTGTTTTACACATACGCACATGTAGATACACACTTACTTTAGAGGAAGATGATAAACTAAAAATACTTTCTTTTATATTAAGTTTTGCATTCTTTAACATTATTACATTTTTTTATTTCCCCCAAATTCTGGGAAGCAGTAAGGCCTAGAATGGAAATTAGTTTCAGTTTAGAAAGCAAGTTATTCCTCATATAAGAGAAATTCTTACAGTTGAGAATGTATTGGGTGCCCTCAAGCTGACTGTGACTCACAGTGACCCTATAAGCAGTGGATCTGAACTTTGTCTACCTCATCATCTCTGACATACTTGAGCCCATTGTTAGAGTTACTGTCAATCAGTCTTCCTCTCTTTCTCTGACCCTCTACCTTTTCCAGAAATTTGTCCATTTCCAAAGACTCTCCACTCTACAGCATGGCCAGAGTACATGAGACCAAGTTTCCCCATCCTTGCCTCCAAGGAGCACTTTCTCTAAGATACATTTGTTCCTTTGGCACACCATGGGATGTTCAGCATTCTTCTCCAGCATCACAACTTAAAGGCTTTGATTCTTTTCTCATTCTTAGTCACTATCTAACTTTCCAATGGATAGCAAGTAACTGAGAAGACTACTAATATTTAAACTGACACCGTTGTTCCTTAGTACCTTGGAGAGGTCCTTGACAGCAGATTTTCCAGGTGCAGCACATCTTTTTTATTTTTTCGTGTGCTGATACCTAGAATGTTGATTGTGGATCCAAGCAAGATGCTATCATTGACAACATCAGTTGACTTAGAAGCCCTGAGTAAAGTTGGGAAAGGCTACAAGTAGCAATTCTAGGACTTTGGCAAAAGCAGGCTCCTAGAATGAGGCTAAGATTATTCTGAGATTCTCAGATTAGTTCTTAAAACATTGATTTTTTTTTCAATTTGTTCATGTTATATCAAAATGATATTGTAAGAAGTTTAAAATACCCCAAAACTTGACGGGAGTATAGAGAAGAGCCAGCTAACAGCTAGCTATAAGTTTTTTCGAGGTATGTTATTCTTGTTGATTGCCATTGAGTTGAGCATGACTTATAGTGACCCTATGAACAAAAGGCCTGAAACCTTTCTATAACTGTCGTCATTTATCAAAGTTGGAAACAACCTAAATGCCCATCAACAAACGAATGGGTAGAGAAGCTGTGGTATATTCGCACAATGGAATATTATGCTGCATTGAAAAACAAGGAACTCATGCAATATTATTCAAAATGGGTGACCCTGGAGGACATTATGCTGAGTGAGGTATCTCAGTCACAAAGGGACAAGTGCTATATGGTGCCACTGTTGTAGAATGAGGCTTACATCAGGGTGGGGGTAAGACTGAGAAAAACTGGATGAAATATGTTTACAGCATTGAAGTCTATGGGGGAGAGAATAGTTTGAAATTATTATATTTTAGGGCATTACGTTTATCCTAAGAGTACAGGAGGGTTGCAGAGTGGATTATATTTGGGGTTGGGGGTGTGGTTGGGGGATGTGCAGGGGGGATTGTGTACCAGTGAGGGAGTGTTTCTTTTGCTTTTCAAGGAGAGGAACAAACGGGGGGGGTGGTGAGGTGGGCAGGGAGAAGGGTGAAACAATGAATGAATAGAATTCCAAAATTTCTGTAGATGTTCATTGAAATGAAAAATAAATACATACATAAATAAAATTTTAAAAAAGAAAGAATTAATAAACACTGTGTTTCATTCATGTACATTGTGCTTCACACATTCCTTATTGACATTGTGTTTCATGTGATCATTTTCTTATACTGTGTTTTATAAAATTAAACACCGTTGGTCTTGAAAAAAAAATTCATAGTTTCCAGAGGCATGTTGTTTAGGAAGTGGACAACAGAGCTAGCTATAAACTTTGTGGAAGTATAGAGAAGAGCTAACTGACAGCTATTATAAACTTTCTGGTGGTCAGTTGAGTGGCTTGCCCATTTTCATGTGGAACTCTCTTATTTTCTTTCTAATTTGCCATTCCCTCAACAAATACAGTAGCTGTAAGAAATTTTGGTAGAATTATACCAGTATAAAGAAGAGGAAAACCAGGGAAGAGAACTGTCTCTTGAGAGAATGAGTGTTTATGAAGACAGAAGTGGAAAAAATGTCTAATGAAGGTGTAAGTGTGGTGGGAGGCATCAGTGGATTGGGATGGCTCAGGGTGAAGCAGAGCACTGCACAGACAAGAGCACCTGATTTGTGCAAGTTTCTGAGAAGTCTAGGTCCCACATAGGGAGCATGTCCACTAAGGTCTGCAGAGTATGCTTAAGTAAAAGTTCTTGATAGTTTCCTAGTGAGCAGAAATTGGGCAGAGTTTCTTGGAAGTTCCTGAATTGCCTCTATTGAAATTCACTCATAGCTTGGTTAAAGGCCTATTTTACAATTAGAAATTCTTGGTTCTAGGATTAAGTAAGTATGGTTATCAAAACAGGTAACTCTACAGAGCTGTTCTTAAACTTTCAGAAAACACACCAAACTATTTGAAGATAGAATTGTTAAACCTCAAATGAAATGCCTCAAGTAGCACTCCCCAGTAGAATTTTCTTCAGTAGCACCTAGAAATGTCTGCATGGTCCATTATGGTTTGCTCCACCGCTTGTGGCTTTTAAGCTCTTAAGAAGTGACAACTTCTAACAGAAGGACACTTTTAGGCTTATTTACTTTTAATTAAATGTAACCACATGTGAGTGATGGGCTACCATATCAAGTGGCTCAGCCTTGAGTTAATTACAGTATGAAGGAAATGGGGACTTGTTTCTTGGGCATTTTGGATTTGAACAAGAGCTGAGGGAAAGATACTATAATTTGACCAGAACTCCAGCTTGTGGTTTTAAAATGAATCCTTTGAACAGAGTACTACCTACCTCTTTTGTGTTTGATCTTGTGATCTTTAAAAACATTTAGACATAGAAAGTAGATGGAAAAGTAACATTCAGAGTAAAATGTGTTTAAAGAACTATTTATAAACTGCCTTGGTCATTTAAAAAGTTTTTCTTTTCATCTTAATATAAACAGAGAAAGAAACTATTCAGGCAATAGCAGAGTCCTTACCAGAAAAGACTTTCTTCACCCAGCAGCAGGGCCTGGCTGATGTTTTCCATAGCATCGTCATCGTAAAAGTGTGGCTGAGGAAGGCAGGCTTCATAATGCAGGATCTCTCCTCGGGCTTTGTCTTCCCTTTACATGAATGTGTAGACAGCTTTCTCGGATCAGGCCATGTACTTCCTCTTGGTTATCACAGTAGCTTTCCAGATGGTTTTTCTCCCTCACTATATTATTAGAAACAGGTATCTGACCCACATCTCTGATTAAGAACATTGTTAAGGGGTGATAAGCAAATGAAAATTTTTGAAAAATTTTAAGATTCTATTTCTCACTTTTAAAATTAGTGCATAAAATAGATTCTTTTTTTTATGTGATGAAAAGAAAATTAGTAAAAATATGTTGTAAGAACCAACTTTGGGGAATCTTTTTAAAAATGTTATTGTTGTATGTGATCAAACTGGACCCAACTCACAGCTGGCCCTCCAGTGGGTTTTCAGAGGCTGTTAGTTACACTGGAGGAGACTGTCCTCCTGCAGAGCAGCTGGTAAGTTCAAACTTCCTTCCTCCGATTTGGCAGCAGAACTCCTTACCCGTTAGGCCACTTGAGCTCCCTTTTATAAAAATACTAATCATATTATGAATAATATTAACCATATTATTAAAATTTTACATAATTTACATATTCAGCAATAAAATATTGTTAAAATGGTGTCTTCTCACACACTTTGTATGTAAGTCTCTTGTTATACCTATCATGTGCTGAAATTATAAGCATTTGTATCTGTCTGATCCTTGTTCTTGTCCCCACTGTTCCTGGTTTTTTAAATGGCATAGAGTAATTTCTAACTCATAGCTATGCCTTGTCCAACAAGAGGAAGTACTGTCCGATCCTGTGCCATCCGCCCAGTCACTCTTGTGATTTGAGCCTAGAGTTGGACCCCTGTGTCAGTTTTTCGGTTGAGGGATGACTTCTTTTTCACTGACCCTCTATTTTTCCTAGCATGGCTTCTTCCAGGGCCTGGTCGCTTCTGAGAACATGCCCAGAGTAGCTAAGATGAAGTCTCCCTACCCTTGCTTCCAAGTTCTGGCTATACTTCTAAGACATGTTTGTTAGTTCCTTTTGGCAGTCCATGGTATATGCAATCTTCTTTGTCAACACTACAATTCAGAGGCATCAATTTACTTTTGTGTAATTCTAGGACATAATCCTGAGAGAGACTCTTAACTGACTCCATTAGTTATTCTCAACATTTATTTTTGGAAGAAGTTTTAACTGTGGGCTGCTGATTAGCAGCTATATTGACTGGTTGAGACTTGATTTAATTAGCATTGTTCAGGAGAAAAGATCAGGTTGAATAGCTTTTTACATCTTTAGGTACAGAGTCACCTAGAGCTACTTCTTCAACTTGGAAATTTCATTAGGAGACTTTTGTAGCAACCAAAATTTAATTTGATGTTCTCCAGTAGATGGATTTTTTTTTTTGGTTTGGTTTTATTTTTCCATTTTCCTACTCAATCCTTATATCCCATGACATAGTCCACATTTTTATTTTATACCTTTGGGGGATCCTTTTTTTGGAATGTTAGATAGTTACTTTTATTAAAGAAAATGAAGTAACCATTTCCTCCACCATCTACTTGGCTAGGAATGGTTTGAAAGCATGAGATATCTCTGACTATTCCTGCTCTTAAACACGCCTATAGAGAAAGAAGCTATCCCATCATCAGAATTTTCCTGGCTATAAATAATCACACTTAAATGAAGCCATTAAAATATTCCATAAAAAATTTTAACAAAAAACCTTGATAACCTAAAAGAAACTATATTGGCACTCAAGTGAAGCATTGCTACTCCACCAGTTTTTATACTAATAGAATGTTATTATGTGCCATTGAGTTACCTGTGACTCATAGCGACCCTGTAAACATTAGCTCTGAAATGTACTGTATCCTGAGCCAATCTCATCATCTCCAACAGACCTAATCTCATTTCTCCAGTCACAGAGTCAATCCATCTCATCATGGGTCTTCTTCTCCTATGCTGTCTGTCCCTCTACCCTTCCAAGCATGATGTCCTTCTTCAAGGACTGGTCCTTGCTGGCCACGTGCCCAAAATATGTGAGATGGAGCTTCAAAATCCTAGCCTGCAGGGAGCTTCCTGGCAGACCTGTTTTTTTTCTCCTGGCAGAACACAGTATATTCAACACTCTTCTGAAGCACAACAACTCAAAGGCATCAATCCTTCTTCTATCATCTTTAGTTTTTGTCTAGCTCTCAGATGCATAGCAAATAATTGCAAAGACCATGGCTTGAATCAGGCATGCCTTAGTCTACATACTAATGTTACTGCTCTTCAGTACTCTAGAGAAGTCCCTGACAGCAGACTTTCCCAATGCATTTCGCCTTTTGATTTCCTGACCACTGATGCCAAGAATATTGATTGTGCTTTGTAAATAAATCAGAATTTAAAAAAAAAAAGAATACTGGTTGTGGAGCCAAGAAAGCTGAAGTTATCAAAAATCTCAATCTCTTCTCCATCTATCATGATGCTGCCAATTGGGCCAGTGGTGAGAATCTTTGTTTTCTTGATGTTGAGCTTCAATCCATATTGAAGACTGTAGTCCTTGACCTTTTATAGCAAACACCTCATGTCATCTTTAGTTTCAGCAAGCAAAATTATGTCATCTGTATAACACAGGTTGTTGATGAGTCTTCCTCCAGTCCTGAAGCCTCATTTCTCCTCATAAAGTGCAGCGTCCTGAAGGATCTGTTCTGCATATAGATTGAAAAGAAATGGAGGTAGATCGCATCCTTGATGCACACCTTTCCTGATCATGAGCCAATACAGGGTTTCCCTGCTCTGTTCTGACTACTGCTTCCTTGTCCAAGTATAGGTTTCGCATGACCTCAACTAAATGTTCTGAGATTCCCACTCTTCTCAAGGTTAGTCATAGTAGCAAGTAGAAAAAAAATTACCATATTTTCCATTGTCTAAATTAGGATGATAGAAAAAGGATCAATGCCTTCAAATTGGCAAAAGACAGCAAGACCAAAAAAAAAAAAAAAGACAGCAAGACCCTCCATGAGTTGGGTTGACACAGTGACTGCAGTAATGGGAGCAAATACATCAGAGACAATGAGAACAGCACAGGACTGGACAGGTTTCAGATCTGCTGTTCATAGGGTTGCTGTGAGTCATATTTGATGGCATTTAACAACAAGAAGATTAGGATGAAGAAGAATCAATTACTTTGAATGTAGTATTGGAAAAGACTACTGACTTATTCTGAACTGCCATAAGAGCAAGTCTGTCTTGGGGCAAGTGCAATCAAAGCGATACACTCAGAGGCAAAGGTAGTAATACTTTGTCTTGCATACTTTGGGCATGTTGTCAGGAGTGATTAATCCTTGGAAAAAGATAATCATGCTGGGAAAGGTGGAGGATCAGAGAAAAAGATGATCCTCACCAAGATAGCTTGATACAGACTGTAACAGTGGGCTTGAGCGTGTCAGAAATTGTGAGGATGTTGCATAGTAGGACAAGGTTCAGATCTATTGTTCAGAGGGTTGCTATGAATTGTAGTTGATTTGATGGCAACTAACAACAATTAAATTAATCTCCTTTTCTCCAACTTTTATATTTTCCTAAACTTTCAAAACTTTATCTTAAATATACTTACTGCTGTTTTTTCCCAAAAGGGGTAAAAAAAAACACATATGTCATGTAAGCTCTTTTAGGGATTACTCTTCTTTAGCTTTAACCTGTTAGTTAACTTCCAAATTAATGTCTGTGTATTAACCTTCTCTTAGAAATTACTTAATTATGGAAGTTAGTGGTTTCAGTCATGTTGAATGTAGGAGGAAAACTATGAAGTTGTATAACATGACTGGGAGAAATGACACTTTGGGGAACATACAGAAACATTTCAGGTAATAGAGTGTGATCAAGAACTAGTAGTGATAAAGGGAAAAGATGAAGATACACTGAAGGTATTTAAAAAAAATGGGCCCCAGAAATTGATGGTATACCAGTTGGCATGTTTCAACAAACCAGCCCTAGACATGCTCACCAAGCTATGCCAGAAAATCTGGAGGACAGCTGTTTGTCCAGCTGATTGGAAGAGATCCATATTTGTTCCCATTTAGAAAAAAAAAATCCAGCAGAATTTGGAAATTACCAAATAATATCATTACTATAATATGCAAGTGAAGTCTTGCTGAAGATCATTTAAAAACAGCAAGAATAGTACATCAACAGAGAACTGCCAGAAATTCAGGCTGCATTTAGAAGAAGCTGTGGCACAAGAGATATTATTGCTGATGTCAAATGGATCTTGGCTGACAGCAGAGACTACCAGAAGGATATCAATTTATGTTTTATTGACTCTGATTTATTGAATTTGTCTGATATTTTGGCTAACATGGAAAAGAATGAGAATCACAGACACTATTGTTCTCATGCAAAACCTCTACCTAGACCATGAATCTGTGGCATAAAACAGAGCAAGAAAACACTGCATGGAAAATCAGGAAAGAGATGCATCAGGGCTGTGTAATTTTTCTAAACCTATTCAGTCTGTGTGCAGAGAACAAATCATTTGAGAACCTAGACAGTATGAAGAATTTGGCATCAGAATCAAAGGAAGACTCATCAGTAATCTGCATTATGCAGATGATATAACCTTGCTTGCTGAAAGTGAGAAAAACTTGAAATGCCTGCTGCAGAAAGCCTTCAATATGGATTACATCTTGACATCAGGATAACAAAAATCCTTACTACCCAGCCAATAGGCAACATCATGATAAATAGAGAAGAGATATAAATAGTCTATGCTTTCATCTTGATTGGATACATAATCAACACCAGCAGCCAGAAAATAAAAAGAAACGTACCATTGGGGATATCTGCTGTAAGGGGTCTCTCCTAAGAGCTGAAGAGCAAAAATGTCATTTTGAATACTAAGGGGCACTGGACACAAACCCTGATATTTTCAGCTACTTGCTATGTGTCTGAAAGTTGGACAGTAAATATGGATGGCAGAAGAGGAATCATTGTCTTTGAGTTGTGGTGTATTGCTGAATATCCCATGAACTGTCAAAAGGACAAACAAGTATGCTTTGTATAAGGTGCAGCCAGTGTGGGCATGAAAGGGCCAGTCTTTGGAAAAGGATATAAGCTTGGAAAGGTGAAGGGTCAGCAAAGGAGGGTAAGACCCTCACCTAGATAGCTTGACTCAGTGACTGTAATGGTGGGCTTGAGTATGTCATAGATGATGAGGATGGCACAGGATAGGGTAGCGTTCAGATCCTTCATTCACAGGGTCACTACTAGTTGTAGTTGACTCGATGACCCTTAACAACAGCTCTCACTCCAGCACTGTGGTAGGAGCTTGGAAGGCATTTGACTATTAGTCCACCCATGCAGTTGTCCTGTGGACTCTCCAAGACCCAGCACTTTCTCTGTCCCATTGCCTGAGAGTTACAACTGAGAGCTGACCATCCATTGGGCTTTCAAGTTTATCGTTGGCACAGGAGGAGATTGCCCATCTCACTTCCTCAGAGCCGCCAGTTTCACAGATTGTTTATTTCAGCACATTAGCATAAGTATCTATCAGTTTAACTTTTCTTAGAATTAATGCATAAAATATTTCTTTTACAAACAGGATAAAAGAATCAGAGTATCTCAACCTATGACACGAGGACCAAGTGCCTTTATTCCAGAGAAGGAAGTAAGTTCTTCTGCCTTAAAACAAACAGATCATGATAAAGAATTACTTAAAGAATATATCTATTTTTAATTTAGAAGGAGAAAACTCTCTTGTTCTTGAATTTGTTATATGTTAGAAAACCACAGAGGTATTTTCTTGTCAACTTCCTTTAGAACTTTGAGTGTTTAATGATCTGTCTTACTGATTGAAAGCTAGGTAATACCATAAGATTTAAAATATATAAATTTAGCCACCTTTGATTTTAGTCATAACTTCTTGAACAAAGCTGCTGAAAGTAGTAAAATTTAGTGTCAACCTAAAGGTTTCTGAGTTTTTAAATGGCCAGTTCTTATGGCTATTTTAAGCTAAATATGTGCTGAGAAAAGATATTTTGAAATAAAAACATTTCTCAACTAAGCCTGCTGCATAAGACATGCCATTACATCACTAGGAGTTACTCCTGCCCCATGGCTCTCAGGTTTAGATTTGACAGCATGTTACAGGATCTCCAGTATAATCTGGTACCCTTTTGTTGGGGTGGGGAATCAACATAGTAAATGAAAGGAAGCAAAACCAAAACTCACTGCTATTTAGCCATTTCTGACTCATAACTACCCTTTAGGACAGAGCAGAACTTCCCCATGGGATTTCCAAGGCTATCAAGCTTTATGGAAGCTGGTGGTCATATCTTTGTCCCTCAAAGCAGCTGATGAGTACTACCAATCTTTGGGTTAGCAGCCCAGCACTGAACTGCTGCTCCATCATAGCTCCTAAATGCACAAAAGGGAGATGTAAAATGACACACAGGAGTATGTAGACATTGAAAGGTTTATGCCTGATCTTTGACACTGTATCTCTATGAAGGCACACAGCAGTATAGGACCTTTTAGATTCCTAAGAGCCTCTCAGATAGGTTTGGTTTGAACTAAAGTAGAGATTCAGGGAGCTGTTCATTCATCTTGAAGAGCATTTTCATGTGCAAAATTATCATTTGTCTTAAAGGAACAAGATCATCCCTCTATTTTTCTGAAGTTAACAAACACATATTAATGGAGTGCCTGTTACATGCCAAGCATAAAAGAAGGGACCAGTAGGGTTAGAACAAGGCATGTCAGATCATTTCTAGAGTCAGTACTTCCTTCATCTTCACACCACATTTTTGGTGACCTTACCTCTTACATGAAAGTGTAGACAAATCTAGTTTAGTGATATTGTTTCTAGATCTCATGAAAAACAACCTATCTCAGGGTGTATACCCTTTAGAGAAACTATTTGGTTTATTCCTGTTTCTCTCATGTAACGAGGCACTGGTCTTATTGGAGTGGTTACCTAATACATCTGTAAAAACGCCAAAATACAGTTAGTTTCACGACACGTATTTGGCAATAATCTGGTTTGCAGCTATGAGTTGGTTCCACCTTGTCAACACATAACATTATCTAGTTTGCAGGATCCGTCACTATTAGATCATAAGATTTTACCAATGTATTTTTCTAAGGGAGCTCCTGTGGCCTAATGGTAAGGAGTTGTGCTGCCAACCAGAAAAACATGTGGTTCACATCCACCAGCAGCTCCACAGGCGAAAGGTGGGGAGTCTGCTCCCACGTGATTCACAGCATCTTAAAACTGGCTGGAGTGTCAACTCTGGACTTGCTTGCATACAACAACTGTATTCTAGGCATCTAATGGGGGAAAGTTCTACTAATGAAAGCAAGACAAAAACCATATTCTCCCCTAGCTATATTTAGTTCCAGTAGATCTTACATTTTTAACTACTATCTTGGTCAATATAATAGACAGAAAAGGAGGAAATAAGCAACTTAAATATTTGCTTGGTTTTGTAATGAGCTGAAGTAAAATATGGAACTATTCAACTCATTCCCATTAATTCCCAGAGTTGGGTCTTTGTTCAAGGTGTTAATAAACTCTTAACACCTTCAGAGCCAATTTTTGGTGTTGATGTCCACAAAATGTCATTGTGCATGACACTATATATGAATAATCTGATTTTGAGAAAATGCTTTTTATTTCCTCGGATGGAGGTTATCCTTTTTAATAACTTACCTTGTTTCTGGTAATTAATATGATAAGCTCAAAATAAGAATGACAATATTCTTTTGTCCTTATTAATTTTTCAATTAACACTTTTCTACAGATTATCCTACTTCGTTCATCCCTAGCAAAATATCAGAAAGATTTTTCTTCCCCTTAATGTTGAGTGATAAAACAAAGAATCATACTGAAAATATTTTTCTAAAAATAATGTGATTAATTGTCTTCATAAACTGTTAAGATAAAATTGAATCTGCTACTGGTGTTGCCTCCCCAGAAATTACTGTGACAGTGGCCAGGCAAGTCAGTCCTGAAAATCTGCCTATCTGCCTGTGTGTCTGTCAAAAAAGCCTGTGTCTCCAATTTCATGGCTATGTACAATGTTTGATAATTTGGCATTTGTTGTTTAATAAATTGTAGTATCAGAGCCAAAAATGAATGCTGTTTTCTTTTTTATTGCTGTCTCTGATATGTTGTTGTTGTTGTTGTTGATTTCCTTCGAGTCAAGCATGACTCATAGCAACCCTAAGAACAGAAGGCCTGAAGCCACTCTACAACTATCAACATTTATCAAAGTGCATAGAGTTTCTGGAGCCATGTTTAGGAAGTGGATGTCCTCCAAGTTTCCAAGTTTCTAATATGAGCAACTGCATAATTTCAGTGCCTGTTAATGTCAAAAGAACATCCATTTGCTTCAATAGTGGCATAAATTATGTAAACTAAGGATGTGTTTACTACTCCAGAATAATTTTGGTTTATGTTCCTTGGTTTTAAGGTTGTCCAGGCAAACACAGTAGATGAACGTACTAACTTTCTTGTAGAAGAATACTCTACTTCCGGTCGTCTGGACAACATTACCCAGGTCATGAGTTTGCACACTCAGTACCTGGAGTCATTTTTAAGGAGCCAGTTTTACATGTTGCGCATGGATGGTCCCCTTCCTCTACCTTACAGGCACTATATTGCAATCATGGTGGGTACTTGTTTTTCACTTTTTCCTGTGTTTTCTCTTTTCCTGCCAGAGAGAGAGAGAGAGAGAGAGAGAGAGAGTGTGTGTGTGTGTGTGTGTGTGTAAAAGTTAGTAGAGCAGAGTTTAATCTTATGGAAGTGAGAGTTGAAGGAGGTTATGCCTTTTTCCCTGCCATTCTCCTGGAATACATATTGCTGTAAGCCGCTTGATGTACTGAATGTTTTCCATTCCATGTTTATTAAATACATTTTCCGTATTTAATCTTTTATGATGGAAGCTGTTTGTAGGCTCCAAAATAATATCCCACAAGTGTTTTTTTTTACTTTTGATGTCTTGTTTTTATTATTAATAAAAAAAACAGTTTGGTTGTGATATTTTACTTAGTCATACAGTACATGAAGAATATCACTAATTTGGCCAAATAAGAGGAAAATATCAGTCAGCACCAATGGAGAATCTGGATAAGAGAAGAATTCTTAAATGAAAATTCTTCTGAGAATAGTGCTTTTATAAACAAGTTAACTAGTGTTATTTTTGAAAGGAGAGAATTATAAATTGAGACAATATAAAGTAAGAATTAGGGAAGAAGAAACAGTGCTCCTTTTGGGCTGTTACTGGAGAAAAAGACAAGAGAGAACATGATGAAAGTGTTGTATACTTAGAGAGGTTAGAGAAGTAGACAAACGGGTGGCCCAGAGTTAGAGAGTTAGCTTTTATCAGTTTGACTTCTCTTTTTATGCTCTCACTGATTGAAATGTTATATAAAAGTGGTCTTAATAACATCATGTGTTTTACTGAATGATAGAGTTGACTAAGACCATAATTTTATTTGATGCGAATAAGCCTGAAAGAAGACTTAGAATGACCATAAACTAAAAAAGAAACAAGACATAACAAACAGGAAGAATAAAATAATACTATTTCAGTGAGATGCAGGCTTGACAAAAGGAGAGTTAAATATGACTATGCATGAGTTTACCAAATTGTTAGTACCCAGGCCTATTCTGACTGCACAGGAGGGATGAGTCAGTGAGGTTCCATTTCAGTTTAATAAGGTATAACTGGAATCACAGTTGCCTTAAAATAAAGTGAAGAAGAAAGTATTCAAACTAGCTCAACTTCTGTATTGGTGGAATGCAAGTCATTGAGCCTTTATGGTGCTTTAAGCAGCATAGATACCATTCACCATAATGAAAAAGGTACTTGAACTCTGGGTTGACCTACACCAAATTCAATGTGAAAGGCAATTAGCTGCAACTAGACTTTTTGCTTATGCACATTGTAACTGAATTGGCTATAAACATTATTAATGCAATATATATTATTTGTTTAGAAACAAATGGCTTAAGGCTATACCATGATTGTTTTTATCAACAAATTCATTTTCTGTGTCTTTTAGGCTGCAGCTAGACATCAGTGTTCTTACTTAATAAACATGCATGTGGATGAATTTTTAAAGACCGGAGGTATGGCTGAGTGGTTGAATGGTTTGGAATATGTACCACAAAGACTGAAAAACCTTAATGAAATAAATAAGCTGCTAGCACACCGGCCTTGGCTGATCACAAAAGAGCACATTCAGGTACTGAGTGTTTGAGTTTGTTATGTTAAAAAATCAAAGGAAGTTTACCAATTATTCTAGCAGAGTTAATTATTTAGTTAAGTATTTTGCTTCAGACTTATGTTTAAAGCTTTGCTTATTAAGAACTTGAAAAATAACAAAATAGTGTATTAATATGTGTAGAAAAGATAAATTTAAAAAGTCAAGAGGTTTAATTTCAATGTAAAATGATTTGTTCTCTTTAATCAGTAATTAGCTTGGGCAAGTGCTTTGGTAAGCAATGAGGAGAAGAACTGATTTCTCTTTTCAAGTTGTTGGTGTTAGGTGCCTTAGAGTCAAGTGGAGCTCATAGCAGCCCTATGAACAATAGATCTAGACCCTGTCCTATCCTGTGCTAAAGAAAGTGCACTAGTGTAATGGAATGTCTAGGTTCCAGTCTCTCTCACAAGTTTGTGATCTCTAGTAAGTAAACTTCTGTAGATCCCTATCCTTAACTGTGAAATGAAGGTAATTTAATTAAGAGAACTCTAAACTCTTCTCTAGCTTTGGGGCCTAGAGGGTAAGGCGTTATGCTGCCACCTCAGATACAAGTGGTTCAAATCCACCGGTTGCCATGCAGGGGGAAATGGGCAAACTCGTTCTATATGATTTGCAGCCTCTGGAAAATCCCCTGGAGAGTCAGCTGTGAGTCAGTTCCAACTCAATGGCACACAACAACAACAAACTCTTTTCTCATTCTAACATTTCATAGTTTTAAGATTCTCAGAAAATGATTGTGCAAATAATAACTATGCTAGAAATTAGGAGGCTGGGTAGTGTCCACATTGCAGTGAGTACTAACCACACGGTACCTCCAAAGAAGACAGCCTGATGACCTGTTATGAGAGAAGATTTAGCCAAGAAAACCCTGCAAGGCAGTCCGCTCCATAACACGCGTGGTCACCCGAGTCCACACAACATGATCTAAGTTATTATCAGTTGAAGACTTTCGTATTTAAAATAATATGCCTTTAATACATTGACATGTCCTTTTAAAAAAAATCTCCTTACGAGACTACATATTTGTTAGTTATATTCTCAGTTATTTAATGAAATCTTAATTTTTATAAATCTCTGTAACTTCCCAAATATTTTCTAAATCTCTAATTCTTATTATCTGACTAGAAATCTATCCATCCTAGTACTACCTTGAGGATTACGTGTGGTCCAGCAATCTTACTATTAAATAAAAGAATCTGAATCAACTCTTATTTTTATGTTGATTCTTTTGTGTCAGAAACCTTGGTATGTCTAGAATGCTGAAGATCCTGTCCTTGGATTCCTAGGAGCATAGTAAGAGGAAAAGTAGGTGGTAAAAACAACAAGCACAGCCCAGTATTCCTATAAGAGTTGTATGAGTAGGGAAAATGGAATTATAGAGTTGTCAGTGAGAGTAAAAGAGAAACTTCCATGAAAAAGTTTGAGCTATGTCTTGAAGGTTAGTGAGAGTTTACAAATGCAGGTGGGCTTCCAGACAGTGAAAAGAGTATGCAACACTATGTTATTCTCAAAGAGTGGCTAACAGCTTTGTGTTACTGAAGTACTGGAATGTTTAGGTAAGGTAGGAATGGGAAGTGGATAGAATTCAGATAGTTTTGTATTACCTACATGCAGTCAAGGTGCATTAATAATAATGGATGACTGATATGCAGAAGTTGGGAACAGAGAAGAAGAATCAGTAAATGGAAAACATGGACTTGGAGACAGAAATGAAGCTGGAGATAGAATGATAAAATGTTATACAATCAACAATTTATTCATTGCAAATACTTTTAATAAGAAGCATAAATGCAGGCTATACACATGGATTTCACCTGATGGGATGCACAGGAATCAGATCGATTACATCTGTGGAAGGAATTACTGGAGAAGCTGAATATCAGCTGTGAAAACTAAGCCAGGTGCTGAGTGTGGAACAGACCACTAACTACTCATATGCAAATTCAAGCTAAAGCTAAGGAAAATTAAATTCACAGGAACCAAAATTTTATCTTGAGTTTATCCCACTTGAATTTCATAACCATCTTAGGAACAGTTTTAAGGCCTTGAACACTAATGAGCGAAGACCAGATGAGGTGTAGGAGGATACAAGAACATCATCCAGGAAGAATATAGGGAGTCAATACAAAGAGAAGAAAGAAAAGATCAAGATGGATGTTAGAAAGAACTCTGAATATTGCACTAGAGGGCCAGGAAGCCAAAGCAAAGGGGGAAAATTAAGGAGCTGAACAGAAGATTTCAAAGGGCATCAAGGGAAGACAAAATAATATAATGAAATGTGCACAGAGCTGGAGTTAGAAAATCAGAGGGGCTGAACTTGTTCAGCATGTCTTTTTTTTTAATTAAATTTTATTAGTTTTAATGAACATTTACAGGGATTTTAGGTTTTCATTCCTTCATTGCTGCACCATTCTCTCTACCCTCCTCCCCAGTTTGCTCTTCTTCCTCACCATCCGAATGTCTGTTTTAATTGTCCAATTGCCACAGTGCTTGTCAAAGTCAGTTCTGATTAATCTCCTTTGTCGGTGTGTCCTTTGCCATTCCCTATCACTCCTCCCTGAGAGAGACTTCACCCTGATTCATAAGGAAAAGGGGATGGCGTATTCTCTTAGCTACTTCCTGCTGAAAAGGGACGCTGTGGGTTTCAGGGTGAAGATCTTCTCTCACTACTCTAAAGGGCCCCTTTGGTAGTAGGAAACACATAGACTATTATGGAGATTGATTTTGGAATTTAGATGCACTCTTATTGATTGTGCTTGGCCGTACATGTTCATATCCTTGAAGATGTATCATGGGGGTGTTGCCACCTAGAAGACACAAATTTGACTAAAAAGTTATAAGTACATGAGTCAAAAATTATGGAAAAGTAAAAGAAAGGATTCTTTCATTGTTCAGCATGTCTTAAGCTGAAGGAACTGAACAACAAATGCAAGCCTTCAGGAAGCATTGAAAGAAGAGGAAAAGAGTATATAGTCATTGTACCAAAAGGAATTGGCAGACAAAAGAAATTCATGAAACAACGTATAAGCAAGAGCTTGTGGTGATGAAGGAAGAAGTCCAGGCTGCTCTGAAAGAATTGGAAAAAAACAAGGCCCAGGAATTGATGGCATGCCAGTTGATGTATTTTAGCAAACAGATGCTGCCCTGGATGTGCTCACCAAGTTGTACCAAGAAATGAAACAACCACCTGGCCAACTGACTGGAAGAGATCTATATTTGTTACCATTCCAAAGAAAGGTGACCCAACAGAGTGTGGAAATTATCAAACAATATCATTCATATCACATGCAAGCAAGATTCTGTTGAAAATCATCCAAAAACAGCTGGAGCAGTGTATCAACAGAGAATTGCCAGAGTGCAGGCTAGATTTAGAAGAGGCCTTGATACCAGGGATATTATTGCTAGTGTTAGATGGATCTTGGCTGAAAGCAGAGAGTACTAAAGGAATATCTTTATGTGTTTCATTGACTATGCAAAGGCATTTGACTGTGTGGATCACAATAAACTGTGGTTGTCTCTGAGAAGAATGGGAATCCCAGAACACTTGATTGTGCTTATGTAAAACCTATACATGGACCAGGAGGCAGTCATCAGAACAGAGCTAGGAAACACTACATAGTTCAAAATTGGGAAGGGTGTATTCTAGGGATGTGTCCTATCTCCATATCTTTTCAGTCTATATGCAGGACAGATTATCTGGAAGGCTGGGCTCTATGAGGAGAAATGTGGCATCAGGATTGGAGGAAGAGTCATCAACAATCTGAGTTACGCAGGTGACGCAACCTTGTTTGCTGAAACTGAGGAGGACCTGAAGTGCTTGCTGCGAAGGTCAAAGACTGCAACCATCAATATGGATTTGAGCTCAACATCAAGAGAACAAAGATTCTCACTACAGGGCCAATTGGCAGCATCATGATAGACAGTGAAGAGTTTGAGATTGTTAACAGCTTCAGTTTGCTTGGCTCCACAGTCAACACTCTTGGTATCAGCAGCCAGAAAATTAAAAGACAAATTGCATTGGAAAAGTCTGCTCTCAGAGAGCTTTCAAAAGTACTGAAAAGCAGCTATGTCAGTCCAGAGGCTAAGGTCCACCTGATTCAGACCACAGTCATCACAATTACTTGCTATGCATCAGAGAGCTGGACAATGACTAGGGATGGTAAAAGGAGAATCGATGACTTTGAGCTGTGGTGCTGGAGAAGAGTATTGAATGTACCATGGACTGATAAGAAAACAAACAGGTTCATCCTAAAGAGGGTGAAACTAGGCTGCTCCTTGGAGGCAAGGATTCTGAAGCTTCGTCTGGCATACTTTGGACATGTTGCATGGGGGGACCAGTCCTTGGAGAAGGATGTCATGCTTGAGAGGGTAGAGGGAATGCTCAAGAGAGGAAGACTCTCGGTAGGATTGATTGATTCAGTGACTGAAATAATGGGGGTAAGTGTGTCAGAGACAATAAGATTGCCACATGATAGAGCAGGATATAGGGCTATTGTACATAGGGTCACTATGATTTGGAAGCAACTCGTCAGCACATAACAACAACAACAACAACAATGAACACTGTATTTAAAAAATTAACATTTTATCTTCAGAGAATTGTGATTTCCAGAGCTATGTTATCGTACATATCCCAGGGAGAGCATAAGACAGTCTTTCAAAATATTAGAAAAGATATGTGTATATACGTGTATACATTCTTATGTTACATTTTTCAGTTTCTCAGTTTGAGTGTTTTATAATTGTATTACTAATACAGGTGTATAACTGTTGTATGTAAAATAATGTATGTTTACTAGTAAAACTAGTCTCCAAGGGAGAAAAAGGGTGAGCACGGGCAGGTGTATAATTATTAGGTCATATAATTTGATGAGTAGAGGGAGGAGTGGGGAAAGAATGTGGGAAATATCCAGTGAGAATCTGGAACACAGGGCAATAGTGGGCATATTTCAATGTTGATTAATTTTATAAAATATAATGAATGAGAATAATTGTATGAAACACAGTGTGAATGAAGATAGTGTGAGGAATGATGCATATGAATTTGGTAAGCAAACTAGTATAAAATAAGAATTTATTTCATTAAAAACAACCATAAAACAATTTAAAAAATAAAATAATCTGTAGTAATTGTTTTCCTTGGAATATATATAGAATATAGAGTGATCAAAAGATCACTATAATAGAGAATCACTAAAAGGGGGAAGGGAGAAAGAATGGGAAAGATCTGATGTAAAAAAGTAGTATTTGAACTTTGTAAATAAACCAATATAAAATTTAAAAAAACATTTTTTTAAAAAGCATCCCTAAAGGCTCTTGAGCAGACTTGTAGCTTTTGTGATCATCAAGGTAAATGACAAATGGAAAAGACTTTAAATAGTTATAATAATAGTTGCAGTTACCCACCTGAGAAATTATTTCTAAAAAAAATCCAATGAGGAGATAAAGGAAAAATCAGATGTGAAGGTTAATTCTTCATGAACTGGTGACTGACCTACAGGATGTGAGGATGGCGAGAGGAATGCACAAGAGAATGCCTCCTAAGGTGTCTAGCTTGCTGCATGGGCAAACGGGAGTGTCATGGCCAAGAACTAATCCAGCCTGAGAACAGAAGAGAATGACTCCAGGTCGGAATGTCCAGTTACAGAAGCTCTCAGTAGAAGTCTGTAGCTCAAGATAAAAAATACCCTGAAAACAAAAATTGACTAGTTACTGATAAGTAAGCAAAGATCAAACTGAAGAAATGAGTGATCTAGCCATAGAGGTACTGGATGAACAAAGAACATCATGAATAGCGTAGGCAAGATTTTGGAGGTAAATTGAGGAAGAAGGTGCAAGGATGATGGGAAAAGAACCAGCCTGGGGCAAGAAGGAGATCCTCTAAAAATGTGGGCTTGCCAAAGTCAAAGGAGATTAATTTCAAGAAAGGAAAAAGTGGGAGACAGACATAATAACACACACGCAAAACACAGAGTACATACACAGATAGGGTGTGGGGGTGGGGGGCACACTCTGCAGAAATCAAATAGGGTAAGGACTAAAAATAAATGAATTGGCCATTTAGAGAGTATACATGACCTTAATGAATATAACTTTAGGAATTTGCCTGAAAAAGAAGTCTGATTATAATGAATAAAGAGATATGGGGAAGTACATGGAGTAAGAAATTAGGTTTTCCTAGTCCTTTTGTAAAGATTTATGCGAGTTTTATAAAAAGTCATGAATTCAAATATAATGCTTTGAAATGTTTAAGTTCTAATTCAAATGTGAGGTCATATTACACAGTTCCCACCATCTACTGTAATATTTTATTTTCTTCCATCAGAGAGAATATCTAAATTTGGCTTACTAAATTAGAATTTTTTATGGCACAAAATTTCTAAGAATCTTCAAGCAAAAATTAAAGGTTTTGCTATATAATCTTTAAAATCTCTTCTAAACTCAATGTTTTATGATTGAGTCAAACATCTTCTTTTAATTGCATAATATGTGAAGATAATTTAGAAGCAAAAGTTCTATTGTACATACACACAAGAGACTTAATAAAAGATGCACACTTAACTATATTATCAGGGTTGATAATTTTAATATAGATTTATTTGAGCAAAGCCTTATCTTTAATATGTGGAAAAAGTTTTTCAAAGGGCATTTTAAGTTTGTTACCATAACTGGGATATAAAAATGGATAGGTTTTTCCTTTCAGGATTCTTTTATATTCATTTTTTTTAACATCTATGAGTTTCACATTTTCACTTGCTTTCTCATTTCAGAAACTTGTCAAAACTGGAGAAAATAATTGGTCCCTGCCAGAACTGGTACATGCTGTGGTCCTACTGACACATTATCATGCCTTGGCAAGCTTTGTTTTTGGTAGTGGCATCAATCCAGAGAGAGATCCAGACATTTCCAATGGATTCAGGCTAATATCAGTCAACAATTTCTGCGTTTGTGATCTTGCCAATGACAACAACATAGAGAATGCGTCCCTTACAGGCGGCAATTTTGGGGTTTGTTTTCCTGACTTATTTTTATTTAAAAACACACACACACCAAAATATCCAAATAACTACATAGCTTTTTTTAAAAAATCAAAACAATTATGTTTTCTTTACTATTTCAGCTTTATAGAAGGAACTTATTCCTCTAATTAACAGTATGTATCTGTACTCATTTTATAAACAATGTTTATTGTGATACATATATATATGCATATACAAAGAAACATATACCATCTCATCATTTTTAGATGGATGAACCAGAATGCAAACGTTTTCGTATTTTTAGAAGGCAAAGTTTAACTAGTACCTAAAGTTCTGGTTTGTCTTAAAGAAGATTTTAAATTGAATAGATATTAGCGCTAATTATCTAGACCAAAACAATGATGCATTCTGGTGATTACAGGCTTTTTACCCATTGAACAGAAAGTTCCAGAACAATGTGCTCATGTCTATAAGATACTAAAACAACTATTAGAAAATATATTTTTATTACAGTAGGAAGTAAAACATGTTAGGTTGCCTAATTTTCTTTAAAACTCTAATGCTATAATTCTATATCTGCACTTACAAGTTAGTTTTACAATTTCTGCATTTATTACTGAAGCAAAAGCATTACCCTTTTAAAAATGTTTCAATCTGTCATATGATTTTGTTTGAAGTCAGTAAAAAATCCACTTAAAAGCATAATAACTGTGCCCACTCCATTTTCTGTAATAAAGTGACATGAGGAAATGGAGACATTTACTGGAACAATTTTTAATGATAATAATCCCCAACATTATTTTATGTGTTTACAGATTGTGGATTCACTAAGTGAGCTAGAGGCCTTAATGGAAAGGATGAAAAGACTTCAAGAAGAAAGAGAAGATGACGAGGCCTCTCAGGAAGAAATGACCACTCGTTTTGAGAAGGAGAAGAAAGAAAGTCTGTTTGTGGTTTCTGGAGATACGTTCCACTCATTTCCTCATTCAGGTGATTGTTTTTACTGTCTTCGCATTCTGTTTTTTCTGAGACCTCTAGTAGAACCCACTTCAGTAATACTGCCAGGTAGATTGGTAAAATGAGTCTACTCCTGTCTAACTTAGCTCTCTTCTTTTCTCTGTCCTATTGTTAGTACTTTCTCTCTCAGGCTGTTGTAACTTTGTCTTTCAGATCCAGGTGAGAGGAACTTCCAGCTTTGTGGTTAATTCACGTAATTCCTATTCTACCCTTGATGATATATTAGGCAAAACAGACCAATTGAATAAAAGGTTAAATAGAGATACTTAGTTCATCCAACTTTTGTAACTTTTTAAAGATAAGTATAATCCTGTTTTAGTATATATAACTTGAAAAATATTTGTATAATAAGAGAAAAGAGGCACCAGGTATTTTCTCACCAATCCAATGTATGCTTTAAGCAGTCGATTAGAATCACCACCACATGCCCACTTACGTGCATGTTGATTTTACAGTTACATGTGTGCACAAATCCACTTTTCGTTTTTTTTTCAGAATTGGGATTATTCTCACACTATAGCCTTGCTATGTTAGCTCTAAAATTACATTATCTTGCACTTAGATTTGTATTTCTCTAGAGAAACCTTTGATATTTTAATAATATAAATTATTCTTTTTTGCTCTAATCTTTAAAACATTGGTTTTCTATTACTCTTACAAATTATAATTAAAAGTATTATCATCAATAAATATTGAAATTGGTATCTTGAATACTAAGTTACTAAAAAGCATAAATTTATAAGCTTAAACTCATTGAAGCCGTCAATAAGACTTCTTTTCAAGTAGAATTTTAAAAGAGGACTTTAACATTACTGTTTTGAGGCTGGTAATTCTTATAAATTCTGCAGCTAATTATATAGGCCATAACTTATTTGGTAACTTAAATATATTAATTAATAGCTCTAAAACGTTTAACCAGAAAGAATAAGAAGCATTTTTGTAATTTTCTAAATATACTTTATGAAAGATTTTCATTACTAAATTGCTTTTATTAAGCGATAGCTTTTTTAATTCATTGAAAACTATTATAGCTATAAGTCAGTTCCTCTAGTCAGCAGGATATTGCAAATAAAGAAACTTGGTATTTTAGTTATTGGTTTAATATTCAGCATTTATTGAGCACCACCCAATATAGTCTGAGCACTTGGTAGGTACAAAGAGTTTAAGTCTAGATAAGACTCTCTGATTAGTGGTAGAGAAAAACCAATTCTAACACGTAGCAGAATGGTAAAAGTTTGTAAATACCAGTTTTCGGTTGTGGGGAGCAGGAGAGTGTACTGTTGTTGTGTGCCGTCAAGTTGGAATTGACTCATAGCTGACCAGAGGCCATAAATTTCGCGGGTGTTGATTGCCTATCTTTATTCCATGGAATGAAGCTCATGGATTCAAACCAGGTACCTTTGGATTGGCAGCACAGATTCTTACTAGTAGGGCACTAGACCTCCAGACAGAAAAAGGCTAAGCTAAGTCTTAAAGGTTGGGTAGCAGGAAGCCAGGCTAGGAGCAGAAGTATTAGCCAGCTTCCATGCTTGAGCAAAGGCATGGTGCTAAGTCTACAAGTTTCTGTGTGCAGAATAAGTTGTTCTGTGTTGTAAGAACATAAATTAAGAAGTAAATATTAGTAGGAACTTGTTTGGTAGGCAGAGGTCTTATCATTGTGACTTTTTTTAACCTTAAAGAACATGCAGCCTGCCATATTTTGGGCATTTTAGGTTTCCATGTCTGCAATACGTCCAGTATGGAAAAGGCCTAGTATAGAATTCGGATTGCATTCAACTCCATAATCAACAATTACCAAATGGAAACATTTGTTTATTCAGGACAGGAAATTATCTTTTCTGTGAAGGATTGATTTGAACAAAGCTTAACTATTACACTCTGTCCTTGGTTTAATTTGGCTTTGCAGCCCACAAAGCAAGTTTTTCTAGCAGCCTTGTTGATCACCAACATTTTCTTTTCTTCATTTCTATTGATGGACTGAATTAAGCAAAGAATAAACTATTTTATGAATGTTAAAAGGTAATGAATCAAAAAGCAAATTTAAAAGTAATTCTTTTTACCTGAATTGAATAGTAAAATACAAGAAGAAAATGAAATTTACTGTGGGACAGAACTAGAAATGCACTTGAGCTTTCTCTTCCGAGAAATGAAAGTCATTTAAAAGCTTCAGGTCAATTCAAGTAACTTTAACATAGAAATATTTCCCATACTCTTTCAAACTAATTCACAATATCTGTATTTCTTCCTTATTGTCAGTGGTATTGGTAATTTATGGTTAGTTCAGTTAATTTTTTTAAGTAGATAATGCTTTTTGTATTAATGAAGCAAAAAAAGTAAAAAATATTAAGTGCATGGCATAATACTTTTTAATGCCACATTCTTGTTTTAGAACATTGTTTATCGAATAGTCACCTAGTCCTCGCTTTCCAACCATCTCATCAAAAATTTTGCAGATACTAGATTTTTTTTTAAAAAAAAAGCTCTTTTGTGCATTGATGATTCATGTGTGGCATTAATGAATACCATTGTGTGACCTGGGAATAACACCAGCTGTGGTGGCTAATGTAGAACGTCAGCATGGCTGGGCCATATTTCTCTGATTCTCAGTGGTTGGACAGTTAGATAAGGGTTCTGTAATGATATCATCATCTTCCATTTGTGATCTGAATATGGTCATCCTCTGTTTTTACATGACAGCTTCCACAGAATGCCTTTTGGAACCTAACTTTGTTGACAAGTGAAGGATCGTTGTATGGTGTTTTTGTTTTAACTCTTATTGAAATACTTTATAAACATATAAAAGAGCACAAATCTTAAAAAAAATGCAAAAACTCATTGATTCACAAACTGACCCTGATGTGTAACTCAATTAATGCTAATATCATATATATATATATATATATATATGAAGGATGTTAAGTAAGAATTTTAAGGTGATTTACCTGAAGTTAAGTAGACTGGGCACTTGATCTTCTCTGTTATTATCAAGTATCCCAGTTAGTCAACAACTTAAGGAAAGAATGACATCTTGTGAGAAAAAAATAGAATTTGCATGAAAGAGTAAAATTAAATATGATAAAGTAATTTAAATAAATACAAGGGTAATTTAAAAGCTTCAGGTCAATTTAAGTAACTTTAATATATAAATATTTCCACAGTCTTTGAAACTAATTCTACCAGCTCTTTTCAGATGAATTAACAGAAGTATATTTTCTTCATAATTATTGCATTTTTTTTTACATTATTGAAATGTGCATATAGAAAATTGTGCTTGTTTTCAGCACACAACTCAGCATATGTACAACTCCGTGAATCTTCATGTGTAACTGGCATGCACGTCAGTTGGGAAAATGAGTCATAGCCCCCAAAACCCACCCTCCTCCCCTCATCCCTTTTCTTTGCTTCTTTTATCAGTAAAAAAGAGCTATTGAGCTGTAAGTTCTGTTTTTACGCTGACTACACGGATAAAATGTCAGTGACTTTAACATCTTCCCGAAAATTAGACTTAATTAAAGTGCTCTTTCACTTTCATTGCTCCTCTTTCCCCACAACCCTCTTCTTCCTCCTGGAGAGAATAAAATTTGTCTGACATTTTACTTAAAAGCTTATGTGTTTGTTCCTTGCTGTATTACTAAAACTAGTAAATTGATCCTAAGCTATGCTTTAGATCATTCAGTTTACTAATTTTTTTTCCTGAATGACTGTGATTATTTGTTAGATATTGCCAACATTTGATAATTAATTCACTTTCAAATGTCACCAATTTTATGAGTGTAAGCCATGTAACCAATATTTGTCAGAGTCCCTGGGTGATATAAATGGTTAACACGCTCTGCTGCTAATTAAAAGATTCAAGGTTGAAGACCATCCAGAGGCACTGAGGAAGAAAGGCCTGGCAATCCACATTCACTTAATCAGCCACTGAAAACCTGAGAGAATCACTTCTGCTCCGATGCACGTGAAATCACCAAGAGTTGGGGTCATTTTACTGCACCTGAGTAATCAGTATTATAACTGCAGACATATGTAGAGAAAGCTAGAAAGTGAGGGAAAGAGAGCTAATTTTATTGTCTTACCCATGTACTAGTCCTTTAACACTGCAGTGTTCCTTTTGGCCCTTAGATTTTGAAGACGACATGATTATAACAGCTGATGTCTCTCGGTATATTGAAGACCCTGGTTTTGGATATGAGGATTTTGCCAGACGAGGGGAAGAACATTTGCCAACATTCCGAGCTCAGGTATAAAATATTTTTAATTCAGAGACACTAAGAATAAATACCATGATTTTGACTGTTAAATATTAAAACGTAGAGAAAACATCTTCTAAAGGAATAGTCCCTGAGTAGTGCCAGCAGTTTGCAGTCAGATACCAGCCTAGTCATTGGAGGTTTGAGCTCACATAGCAGTGCCCCACAGGGAAGGCCTGACTGTCTCCTTCAGTAACAAGTACAGCCAAGAAAGTCCCCACTACAGTTCTGCTCTGTCATGAGCAGAGGGGGCTGTCACGCGTCAGAGACAAGTGAAAAAAATTATCAACTTGATAGTCTACTTAATAGACTTTCTACTCTTTTAAACTTAGTAGCCTGCTCTAATTTGATGCCCAGCACATTTCTCCCTCAGAAGTAAAAGGAAACAGTTGTATTAGGAGACTTGCATTATTAGATGGCCATTTTATAATGCTCATTCTCATTTGGGGGGTGGCACCTGCAGAGATATCTTCACAGCTATAATAAAAAGGCATTTGTAATAATCTCATACACCAATAAGGCAGTCTTTAAGAACTGTGTCAGATGAGGAAAAAAGCAGTTGCCAACATTCTGAGTTCAGATATAAGATGTGTTTAATTCAGAGAAACTATGGAATAAATGCTATTGTTGTATCTATTACACATAAAGCATATGCATGACTTAAAACACCCTAAAAAAGATAGCCAAATAGTGATGTCGCTTCTAGAGAAGGTATAGTTTCTGTTAAGACATTCACTTGTTTGCCTGGACACTTTGCTGCTAACTACTTGCATCACTGAGTCAGTTTAATCACATAGGGATGTTCTTCTGGGGTCCTTCCACAGAACACAATGTATTTAGTCCCTGACCGTAAGAGGTGGCCAGAGTTCATAGCAAGCATGCCAAACTCTAGACCCCTCTGAGGAAATATCATGGCCCTCCAGTCAGCTGACTTGTATGAAAGACTCTTAGTGAAGCCTTAAACCTAGAATGTGAATTTGAAATAGTCTCACTTGCTTCAGCAGTTAATTTTAACAAAAACAAAGAATTTAAATGAAGAATGTTCATTTTACAACTGAATGAGTTGTATTCTTTTAGGACTATACTTGGGAAAATCATGGCTTCTCCCTGGTGAACAGACTTTACTCTGACATTGGACATCTTCTTGACGAAAAGTTCCGCATGGTCTACAGTCTCACCTATAACACTATGGCCACCCATGAGGATGTTGACACAACCATGCTGCGCAGAGCTTTATTTAACTATGTCCACTGTATGTTTGGAATCAGGTACGCTCAATGTGGAGACAATTCCAGATGGCAGCTCCAACATACGTCCTATTCACCTCTTCTTTAGGGGATTCCATTCAAAGGAGAAAATGTTGCATGTGGACTTTGCATTGAAAAAAAATATTACATTATATAGAAAAGCATTATTCTTTGTTAAAGGTTGTGAATCTTAATACTGCTGCTGCATGAGTATATAGAGCAGTAAGAATATATTGAAGGAGAAATCATTGGAGATAAGAGTCAGGTTCAATTTGAGAGTCCTTTCTGAAAGGAAAGGTCAGCTAAAAGCCATGTATTGCATTCCTTTAGATAATTTCTATAAATTCTAGTTTGTTTCGTAGGAGTCCCCTGCCCCGTTAATCTTTGAAGTTATGGCAGAGTTTCTGCAAAACTGGGATCCATTCTGCCTTCCAGGCTTGTGTGCTTTATCATCCCGTAAGAATACGGAAACAGAATATATCAATCAATAGCAATGAGTGGCCTTTACATTTCAAAGATTAGCATTCAGCGGACAGAATAAGAGTGAATGAGACAGGATGGTTTCATCAGGGAAGTTCTTTTTGGATAATGTGCCTTTTAAACCACACTTTCAAGGTTTTTATGGAGATAAATTTACAGAAAGAAAATTTCTAGTTATGCATACATTCAACTTGTCTGTTCACTGTATCACTTCTAATGGGTCTAACATCTTTACAGAATAGAATTCAAATTGTTAAGCAGAACATTTTCAAGTTTAAATGCGTAATCTCAAAATTACCTAATCAATTAACAATGAATCATTCTCTCTAAAAAACACAATTATGATAGTGCATAATAATTATATATATTATTGGTTACGTGCCATGCATGCTAGAGAACAAATTATTACAGAATCATCACATTTAGAAGCATATGTTATGCCTAGCCAACATTAGTAGAATTTACTGTGTAATTGCAATAATTATATATTGTATTAAGGTAATAAAATAAGACATGTGCTCTGTTATTATCTGTTGAATACTACTAAATAAAGCGTATATAAGATCCCCAGTGTACTTTTTTAAAACAGTAATCAGCATTACATTTAAAACTTTCCGCATTAACTCCTAGCAGCAAATTTACCCAGCTACCTGGCTCTGTGCCCACCAACAGTGCCGCATCTTCTGTTATTATTGACGAGTGTCTGTTCTTTGCTACTTCTGCTCAAAACTTACCTTTTACAGCATTCTCTTCCAGCAAGTCTCACTTCTTTCCCCTGCGTGCTTTACTTTCTTCATTGGACCCTTCTCATTAAAAAACATAAACCAACCAAAAAAAATACTGCTACTTCATCCATTTTCTCTCTGGCTACCAGTTTTTTACCTACCTCTTTGTGTAGCAAATCTCTTTGAAAACAAAGGTGAATATGTTGAACTGACGCCATTTATTTTCTTATTTCCCATTCTCTCTTGAATCTGCTGCAATTTCACACCAATAAACCTGCTCTTGTTGAGGTTGCCAGTGACCTGCTCATGGCTATTTACACTCATCACGTCAGTTTTTATTTTATTTGTCCTCACAGCAGCACTCTTTTTATTGTCACTCAAAATTGCCCTCACAGCAGCACTGTTGTGCTGTCCAGTCAACTCCGACTCACAGCGACCCTTTGTACAACAGCTCTGAACCCTGCTCTATGCTGAGCCAATTTCATCATCTCTGATACATCTATTCCCATTACTCCAGTCACTGAGTCAATCCTTCTCATCCAGGCTCTTCCTCTCTTGAGCTGTCCCTCCACCCTCCCAAGCATGTTGTCCCTCCAAGGGCTGGCCCCTCCTTGCAACATGTCCAAAGTATGTCAAATCAAGTTTCAGAATCCTTGCTTCCAAGGAGCAGCCAGGTTTTACCCTCTCTAGGATGGACCTGTTTGCTCTCTTAGCAGTTCATGATATATTCATTACTCCTCTTTAGCACCACAGCTCAAAAGCATCAGTTCTTCTTATGTCATCCTTAGTGACTGTCCAGCTTTCTGATGGATAGCAAGTGATTGTAAAGACTGTGGCCTGGATCAGGTGGACCTTAGTCTCCTTTCACATCCCCTCCCCCCCCTCCCCCTGGCTTGCTTGCCTTTTCTCCATAGTGCTGATCACTGTCTTATGTATTTTTAATTCATTTTACCTGAATGGAATGTGAACACCATGGTGTGGGGTGGTTTTTTTGTTGTTTGTCTGATTTGTATGCTGATGATCATGTTTCTGTGCCTAGAAGTGTACCTGGCACATAGTAGGCATTCATGAAGTATTTGTTAAATTACTTAACTAGTGGCTTTTTTAGTATTTAATTACTTGACAATAAATATCTCTTGCTATCACTTCATAAATGAAAAGTTCTGATTGTGTCATTATGAAATTGTTTTACTACTTAACTAGGTATGATGACTATGATTATGGAGAAGTTAATCAATTACTTGAACGAAGCCTGAAGGTTTACATTAAGACAGTGACCTGCTATCCTGAGAGAACAACGAAGCGCATGTATGATAGTTACTGGCGTCAATTCAAACACTCAGAAAAGGTAAATACTTCCTAACTAAATACTACTATACCTGGATAGGTGCTCAATACAAGAGATAATGATTATGAAAAAATGTGCTTCGTTTATATCAACATTCTAGTACTATATTAAAGAAATGAAAGGGCACCATGTAGCTCTGTGTATTTAAAATATTGAGGCTTTTAGGCTTTGGAGGCTGTTTCTGTGGCTAACAAAGGTTTTGTTTTTTTTTAAATGAACTTAAACAACAGATTCTTGTGAGCCCTTTTATCGTGTCCGTGCATATGTGGGTCTCAGCATCTGTGTTTGTTCTCTGTGTATACACATGAAGAAACTTTGTATATGTTTGTATATGAAAAATTATCAAAGTTGTTTGTCATATTTACTAAACTGGCCTTTTTATCTCTAGGTTCATGTGAATCTGCTTTTAATGGAAGCCCGGATGCAAGCTGAACTTCTTTATGCTCTTCGTGCCATAACTCGGCATTTAACCTGAAGCCTCACCCAGGGAGAGTGTCATACATGTGTAAAGACCTTTTCACACAAGATACACATCAGAAGCTGTTTGTGATGTAGCATCAAAAATTATCCAATTCTCTGTTGTCAAAGTTTAGCCGGTTTTGTTTTTTTTGTTTGTTTGGTTGTTTTTTTTTTTGCGGCCGTAATGTGCAATGACATGTTTTCTTTTTCTTGATGCTTAACATTACTAACAACTGCAAAAATAATACTGAGGAGCACTACTTTGCATTGTTTATAGTTGGATTTTTGGATACTGACCATAAATCATGAACCTGGTTTGTTAATGCTTAACTTTGGCGCTTTTGGATTTGTGTGTACGTGTACTTCCCCCTCCTTCTTTGGTTATTTTTGTATGGGGGTTTTTTGTTTCTTTTTTTTTTTTATAACTAAGAAAAAGCGCTTAATAATTTGGTCAAGCAATTGTTTTTCCAATGTTGGAATTCAGCACAGAATGGCCCCCACCCCGAGCCATTCTAAAGTTTCCATGTTGTGTCCTAAATCTGGTAGAGGGAAAGCATGCGCCGTTGATCCAAGCTGCTCAGGGGGCACGTGTGTGACCCCAAGAGATTATTTGTCAGGCACTGTTTTGGGTTTGGTTTTGTTTTCTTTCTTTTTTTTTTTTCCCTACTGCTATTGGCGATAACGTGAAATGTGATACAGCCATTGTCCATAATTTAATGTGAAATTAATCATGATGAATTTTATAGCATGCTACTGAAATACCAAATTTAGCTATTTTCTTTCTCTTCGGAAACAGAAGTTTCGGTTTTCCATGTCAGATGTACATATTAAAAGTGGAATGATGCCCAATCCTTCCTATCACTAACAGTCATCCTCAGTCATCTGCAGGCAGGCGTCAGAGGCCCAGTGCTGCTCGCGGTTCGCTCAGTTGGCACAAGTCAATCTGCACCCACACAAAACTGACCAAAAAGTTTCTTTGCACATTTTTCCTTTATCATTGTTTTTGTTTTGTCTTTTCTATATTGCAGTAAGCAAAGGAAGGTTACTGTAACTATATTTTTCCTGTTAGGCTTTTAGACATTATTTACCATGATTTTCCTTCTTGTAATAGGTTAAGCAGTTTATAATTCAAAGATGAACATTGTGTTTCTATGCATTAGTGTGATTGAACAACAACAAAAAAAATGCGTGCAATATGTTAAAAGAAATACTAAATTTCCCCCCTATTCTATCACTGCAGAAGTGTCCTTCCAAACATAGCCATAAAGAAATTTTGTTCAAATTTCTTTATTGCACAAGGGTTTGTGTATTTTTAAATGGTTTGCCTACTTTACTGGGTTGAACAATGTTTCTTTTCATAATGCCAAAGCATTTCCTTCCCCAGAAAAACCTTTTTGGGCATCTAGTTTAAAAAAAAATTATTTAGTCCTAGGGGAAGGATAAGCGGCCAAAAAAAGTCACATTTTTGCATTGGTTTTTGTTACTTGATTAGACTGTCTTCAGAGAGCACAACATTCTGTGTGTATAGCTTTAATTTGTTATGTTAATGAACCAGTGAAGTGCCTGGAGAGAAGCGCACAGCTATCCAGTAGGACGCGACTGCACTGCTTAAACACTTTTTGGTTAATTAAGGGTAACTTGAATTTTACACGTGCATGCTAATTTTTTAAAACAGACCATTTTCCCCATAGTAAATAATATAGCTTAAATTTTCCGTTAAAAAGATCTAAGATTTCATTTCAGACTTCCTCATTACTAGACTTTTTCCTCTCCTGAAAGAAGGGTGAACGAATGTTCTGTTGAATCATTTCCCCCTTCCATTTATCATCCATTTCTGGTACAGTCCATTAGGTTGCTTTCTTGTAGAGCTTACTCCAGATAAGAAAGCAAAAAAGATGACTGTAAGTTGGTTACTGTAAGGTAGTTCTAAGGGTTTTTAGATCCCAGGTGCATATTTGAAATCTTCCGCATAAGAGAAGAAATTAACTGATGTTTATGAAGACAGGGTAGATTAGTGAAAGAGAGTCTTCAAAGAACTTGTACCAGATCTCTTCTGTTTTGTTCATTGTACATACCATGTGTTGACATGATCCAATAGCACATGACAGATGTATTAGGAGAATGGCAGAACATAGTTAGCAACGTGAAAGTCTGTTGGACCTCCTTAACTTTAGAACTTTCAAGCTGAAGTTATCTTTTGTTCTTTTTTTTTTTTAATTAGCACTCTTTCAGTTAATGGACCTATGTTCTTGTGCAGGTGAACTGTATTACAGGATGAAAAGTGATTTTAGTGTAATGACAAGGAAGATAAATTCTCACAGAAATACCATATGAGCTTTAGACCAAAATGGGAAACAAGGTTTCAAGAAACTAAAATGGCCACTTAGCTTTTTCTTTTTAAAATATCTTCCCTTCCCCCAAGAAATAAAAGTGCTTAAAGTTTAGGTTGTGGAAATATTAGTGCCTTTACTAAATGTCTTTCCTAGCCACATTTCTTTTTAGCTCAGCATTGGTCTATCTTATGAATAATTGGGGAAATAATTTGACTTGGACTATAAAACAACAAAACAATGTATTTGTGAACCTCAGTGAACCAGCCTAGAAAAAAATGACTTCTGAAAGTGCTTGAGCACCTCCTAAGATGCAGCGTGCACAGCATTCCAGGTTGCGAAGACCATTTTGCAACGAGTTTGCTGTTAACTTGCTTTATCTAATGCAAACTTGAAGTTCTGATGCGGTTTTCCAGGGTGGTATTTTTTCAGAGTATTGAATTTACTATGTAGTAATTTATAGTATAGCTTTTTATATTCAAATGTGATATTTTTAAAAGAGCTATCTGGTTCAATTGGTGTAACAATATGATTAAACAAGATGCTAATCTACGCCTTGGGCTCACATCGTGCCAAATTTAAATGTGCAAATGTACGTTCAAAAAAGCACATGTGAATGTGAATCCTGTCCCTTTGTTGCTTATATGTGATGATTAGTGTGGTATTCCACTGAGTAGTGTCTATTTACTTTTTCTTGCTGGGTTAACAACTTTACCAGCTTTAGTTGTAATTCTTAATTTCTCAGATCTGAGTACTCTCTCTCCCATCTGAGAGTAAATCTGTCCTCTCACCTGATCACTTCCTTGAGTGTGGCCAGGCAGGTGCCTCATTGGGTCCTTGGCGCCAGGCTTCCTCAGAATGAGAGGAAAGCGGTTTGAGACAGGACTGCTTACTACTTTCTTCACCTTTTTGAACTAAGTATGTTGTCTCAGTCTCAGGAACACTCACTCTTTGTCCCATTTGGGAGGTTTTTTAAAACAAAAGATGCTAACATGGAATATGGGTCATGGCCTTGCCCTTTGATTTTGGCTTTAAATGCCAGATGATGGCAGAACACCACAGGGCTGATTTAGAATAGAAAACTCACGCTAAGCTCTATAGTAAGATCATATTTGAACCAGATGTCTACTTTGTGTTTAATAGCTCCTAAAGATTCTAAATTATTGCAGGGCAACATTTTTCCTTTTCTACCTTACAGAATATGAAGAGAGAAAAAAATAAATCCTGTCTTACCTTCTTATGCCACAACAAAATTATCAACAGTTACAATTACCTACTTAAGATAGTTCCATTTTAGTTTAGAATGCATGCATATATGAGAGTAAGATAAATTCTAAGGGCAATTCATCAGGGAAAAACGTTCAGTGCAGATTACAGAAATGATTTGCACTGTGATAGTAAAATGAGGTTTTTTACTTTGTTTTGGAGGTTTTTTGGTTGTTATTGTTGTGTTTTAAAAACAATTCTAAATCATTTCTCTGGAAAGCAAGACCTTAAACTCTTCTTTATATCGAAGAGAACTTTTTCTTTTTTTATGCAAATAGGCGGTCTTGCAAAGAGTAAAAATTATACAAAAGACAGTTTAAGTTACATAAACTATATATGACATTTTCATAATAGTATATCTAATTCAACAGCAAATGAAAGATATGTGGCTCCTCTGTCCAAGTAGAATTTTAAGTTAAGGTGATTTGTATAATCAGAACCTATACTAGGTGGTCATCATCATAAACTATGTTTCCCTCTTATATCCTCTGGAGACTGAGCATCAAACTTAGTAGTCTTTCCTCAAAGCAGTACTGTAACCTGAATGTATTCACCTCAGTCGACAGATTTTAAATGCCCGCTGTGTGCAGGGCTTACCTTAATGCTAATTTGGTCTTATTAGCAGTGTCTGCTCAGGTGAGACCTAGAACAACAAGAGCTGGAGTGAAATGGGTCATAGAGGTAGAGGTATACATTGAGGCCGAGCCCTGTGAGAACCCCTGGAACGTGGTTCTGAGTGTGTGACTCTCCTCACACCTGTTAGAAAGGAAACAGTTCTCACCTGGGAGCTCCTACCTGCATTCAGTCCACCCTTTTTTGCCTGCTTTCTCTTCTTCCAAGTGCCTCAACCTCTACCAGCTCCATCCTCTCCTTCCCTTAGCAGACCTGGTCTGAATGCCTTTTAAAATCCAAATCACACACCACCAGCCACCTGCAGATAGTCACCAGCATTCACTTTTCTCACTTTTTTTTACCCATTAACCATCTGGCTTTATCATGACTCCCTCTGAATTCTTCAGCCACCCAGATCTATTTTGGCTAACCTTTACCCAAGACGCCAGATGTTAAGCAGCACTAATTGTAATCTTGTCCATCCCATACTGTTCTACTCTCTTTCCCAGCTGCCAAAATATCTTGCTATCCTCTACCTCATCCCCAAAGAGCCTATAAATTTGGAGTATCCAACTTTTTCATGGATTTACTCTCTGTTCAGTAATACTACTTCCATATTTTAAATAAATCATAAAAGATATTTGCCTTCTATCAAAGTAGGAATCTTTATATTTATACATGATACAGAAATTAAACTATTTCTACCATGCAGAATTTAGCATTTAACAAGATTTTAAAGTGATTGAATTGCTATTCTAACTTGGATCTATATTAGGTAATGAATATTGGTATTAATCCAAGTAGTTTGAATGTAAGGTTAAAATTCCCCAGCAAGCCAGATTGATCTGTTACCCTTCAGAGGAACCAGAAATTCCTGTCATAATAAATGAGTGTTGTTTCAACCAGTTGTTTTATTAATGTTGCTGGAACCTTGAGACATGTTGTAATAGAAGGACTTGCATCAAAATGGTTTTTAAATAGTCCCACTGAATACAGAAGCCCATTTGATTAATTATCTTAATAAAATAATGCAAATTGAAATGCATAGAGTTTGGCCAGGATTTCCTAGGCTAAACTGGGGCTCTAGCCCCACTCCTACCCTGTTCACATGAAAGGAAAGAAGTTCTGTCCAATGAGAAGGGATTGCGTTTGCATTGTGACCTTTGCTCCCTTGGTTGCACTTTAGAGATGCCATTGCACAGCAAAAAGTGCACGGGAGAGGTGGTGGTTCGTCCCCTCTAGCCAGTGTGTACTAGATGCAGTTCATAGAGGTAAAATTCTTCTAACCTGAGCTGTGTTACCTACAGATGGCTGTCCATCCTCAAGATAAATCCCAGCCCTGTAGGACTGTTTTAAGTTATGATGGTCTGCAGCGGTAATGGATATTTTTCATTCTGACTCAGCAAAGTCCATGAACTGGCAAAGGACTCAAGAGTCCATCGCTGGCCTGGTTTAAATACAGGACTTAATTCTTGAGGGTGAAGGGGTTGTTTTTATTAAATCATGTCAGAAAGTATTCATTCTAACTTTAAACTTAACAGTGATTGCCCCACTATAAAGTACAGAAAATGAGTGGTTCTTTTCAGAACATAGAAATCTTTGAAATAAAGCAATT
This sequence comes from Elephantulus edwardii, assembly GCF_000299155.1. Classification (NCBI taxonomy): domain Eukaryota; kingdom Metazoa; phylum Chordata; class Mammalia; order Macroscelidea; family Macroscelididae; genus Elephantulus; species Elephantulus edwardii. The sequence goes on from NW_006399806.1 coordinate 18,418,062, forward strand.
ACTATAAAATAACCTATAGAACAAATGCCCATTTATAGTTTCTACAACAGCAGTAATTATTAGTATGTCAAATCAGGAAAAAATTTTAATTGTCCAATATGTAAATTTTGCTAAACAGTCTGTTTTATTGCATCTTCAATTTAGTCTCTTAAAAAATGAAAGCATGTAGAAAAGATAGGAAAAAGAGGGACAGGGAATTTCTGGTCTTTGGTCCTATATTATTGCTCATGAATCCTAATCCGTTAAGTACGTACATTATGATACTTACTGAATAAAGCTAATTCTGTATCTCTCTCACAATCAACCCTTAATATATTTCCAAATGGCTGTCCCTAGTTTGATAAGGAAAAATCAAAACCTGTCAGTTGGGTGGCCAAGAAACTTTGTATGTTGAGAGACTATTTTTCTCCATTTCGCTAATTCTCTAAAATGTATATTTAAGAATTAAATGGTACCCTTGTTCACCAAGGAAAGCGATCAAAAAAAACTCTGTAGTGCAAAATATTTTCCTTTGCATTCACATATCTTCTCTGGGAAGAAATGACAATTTCCCATTCCCTCTTTCTCATCATGTTTACTCTTTCATTCCAAAATAAGATAGACCTAAAAAACAAACCATGCGCCACTTGGGCGTCTTCTCAGAGCTGTTGGGATAGGCCTGGCCACCTGCACCTGGGCAAGGCGGAGAGGAACCCTGTCAGGTCAGCTCTGACCGTGGCCTTGCTGCTTGGATTAGCTCCTGCAAACCTGAAAATAACTTTCCTGGTCATGAAAGAACTGGATGTATCCTTTAGCTAAAGAAATAGGAATTGAACTTGAAATCTCTTTTTAGTTTTATCCTGATTTTGCAGGGCAGCTACATAATGAATGTATATATTAAGAGTTTGTAGCTGAATTGCACATGAAATCGGATTGCCAACTTCTTGACTTTTGGTTTTAGACATCATTTTATCCTTAAGTTGTGAGCGATATATGTAGCATGCTGTGAAATGTCTATTCTAGTTCTTTAAGTCATCAGTATTAATACAGAGTTATCTTTTGTGTTCCTTGGTACTTTTTATTCTGTGTAATCAGAAGCTGTGATGTTTTGCCTTTGTCGTCCAGTGCTTTGTTACTGTAATTTTTTTTTTTTTTTACAAAGCACGTGACTTTGGACTAATGTGAGGCAGATGACGTGATCTTTGACTGCTTACTATATAAGATTTTAAATTAGAATAAGCTTTTATCAAATAGATCATTAATGCAATTTAGCATTCACACACGTTTCAGTGTCAAAATGGCGGTCTTATATTTATAATTTCAACTCTGAAAATAGCAAACTTGATAAACAGCCACTTTAAACTTCTGGCAAACCAGACCCTGCTGTAGATGTAGGCTAAGTAGCTCACTGTGTGCGCCTTCTTGGCTCGTCCGCCCTGCACCAGAGTCAGCAGTTAAGGAGATTAGAGAGCCCAGGAATGCTTTTTTGTGTATCTAGGTTGTTTTTTCTTTTTTTTCCCTTATGTTGCTGATTTTACAATTCTGACTAAAACTGACTTGACAGGGTCAGTTTATGTGTAATATTCTAGGGCTTTAAGGTTTTCTTTCTCCTTCCATCAGGATGGGTAATATTATTTGAACAGATGCAGAAGGAACTGTTAGTGAGTCAAGACAAAACACATTTGAAATAAAGGAACTGTGTATTAACATGTTAACAACAATTCATAACTGCACTTTTTATGACATTTTGAAAATCTATTTATAGGTACAGAACAATGGGTTTTGTTAAACTGTATCACATTTATACTTGCAGAAATTTATTTCATTGTTATTAGTAGGAATTTTATTGGTTCAATAAAATTGGCAAAACTGAACCGTGATCATTTGGTTTTATATATATATATACACATATATATATGCATATAGATTTGTATTATCGAGTAAGAACCATGTCTGGAGTCTACTTCTGTTTCATTATTAAGACATGAATCTTGGAATGTAAGAGTCGTTTGTTTTCCTTCATTTCTTCCTGACCTACAGCCTCTTCATATTTTAATGTTTACCGCCATCTAGGTGGAACTGTCTTGTAACTCTAGGGAGTTTTCAGGGGGCATGGGAGGAGATTGCTTATCCTTCTCCCTCAGAGGTGCTGGTAGATTCAGGTGCCAGAGGGCACTGTTTTGGGGTTCACATCACAACTCCCTGTGGACTGTGCCACAAAAACTCCCTCATATTTTTATAACCCAGTATTGCTCTAGTGGAATATTGCAATCATGCAAGTTATAGAAAAATACATAATTGTTACCTTTTAAAATATCATTTATGATCTCAACAAAAGATAAATTCATTTCATTATTACCACTTTGTTAACTAGTATAATAAGGTAGCATGGGGGAAGAAGCATTGAACAGGGGTCAGAGCCTGAAAGAAACCCTGCTTTTCACTATGTTCAAGGCCTTGGAAGTAATTTAATCTCTGAGAGGATTGGTTGAACATGAGGTGAAGTGCAATTATGTATTTGAAATAACACAGCACATTGGTAAGTTTGAATAGATAAATGAAGAAACCACAGAATTTTAAATAAAAATGGAGGAAGATTTTATACATATATAATATGAAGTGGTGGTAAGATTTCCAAGTTGGAAATTTTTGAATTTTAATGCAGGTTTTCCCAATAAGACATTCCTTCCTTTTCCTTAAACTTGCCGATTGCATGAAAAATAACACCGCACTGCTTTTGTGCCACATATTCAGCTGAAATGAAGACTAATGTAAGCCCATGCTCACCTTTCTCTCCTCTTGTAATCTCCGACCTTGGCACAGAGGTGAATGGTAGAACCCAACTAGAGCCACCAGCCCGTCCTTCCTGCAAGTTCTCCTTCAAGTCAAGATCTAATGTTCTTCCACCAGTTTCCTATGAATTTATTAGCAACGTAGAACCAGCTTTAAGACTACAACAAAGCTTCATGGTGTGTGTGTGTGTGTGTGTGTGTGTGTGTGTGTGTGTGTGTGAGAGAGTAATGACTTTGTAAAGAACTGAGGTCTTCATTTTATAGATGCCGAAATTGAGTCCAATGGTGGGTTTCAACTACAGTCTTGCTGGCAGCACTTTAAATACTACATATTCAGTTTCAGTTTCTTGCCCAGTGATTTCCTAGAGCATGTCATTGGTGTGTGCCGCTGAATCGCTTGCAATTCACAGCGGCCCTATTTCCAACAGCTCAGAACCCTGCTCTCTCCTGAGCATTATGGTCTCTGACACACCTGCCCTCTTTACCCCAGACACTAGAGCATAGTATCTTCTAAATAGTAGATTCTACTAAAATGTAAAAATGATAATTCATTTTCTAAACAATTATTGGATAACATTCTTCTCTGACTTTGCAAGAACATCTTATTATTTTAAACAAAAGACCCCACCCCACCGCCAATCCTACATGAGAGAGCTTTGGTGCTATTGTGTGTTGCATGTTGCAATACTAATGGAAAGGCCAGGGTTCAAATCCACCAGCAGCTCCTTGGGAGAAAGATGAGTAATCTCCTCCTGTAAAGGCTTTCAATCTTAAAAATCAATGAAAGGTCACTTGGCGTCAGAATTGACTCAATAGCATTGGGGTTGGATTTGGGGTTAGCCCTAGATAAGCCCTTTAATTCAAAAGATGGTCGTTGAAGAAAAAGTATGTATAGCTCAGTCAGTGGCTTTGAGTTTAAAATCTAAAAATCAAAACATACTCCCTGTGGTATCAAGATCAGAGGAGGTCTTACTAACAACGCATACTATGCAAGTGACACACCTTTTACTCAAGGTGAGGAGTTGAAATGCTGCAGAATATCAAAGCCTCCAATGTGGATTACTTTGCAAAATCAAGAAAACAAAAATTCTCACCACTGTACCCACAGGCAACATCATGATGGATGGAGAAAAGACAGAAACTCTCGGTGACTTCATCTTACTTGGATCCACAGTCAACACCCCTTAGTACCAGCGGTAAGGAAATCAGGAGACATACTGTGTTGGGCAAGTCTACATTCAGAGACCTCTCCAAATTATTGAGAAATTAGTATAACAGTTTGAAGACTAAGTTGCACCTGATTTGGACCATGGTCTTTTCAGTCACTTGCTGTGCATCTGAGAGCTGGATAATGAATTAGGATGACAGAAGAATTGATGCCTTTGAGTTGTGATGGAGAAGAGTTCTTTTGGCAAAAAGAACAAAGTACAGCCAGAGTGCTCTTTTGAGGCAAGAATGGCTAAGATTTGTCTCCTGTACTCTGGCTGTGTTTTCTAGGGAAGAAAAGAACACCATGCTTGCAAAGGTTGGAGGGTCAGCAAAAGAGAGGAAGACCGTCAGGCAGATGGATGGACACAGTGATGGCAACAGGGGGCTCAACTAGGTTGGAGTTGAGGATGGTACAGGAAAGGACAGAGTTCAGATCTGTTGTTGATAAGATCAAGGGAACAATTAACCTTATACTTAAGACTCAGTGAAGGCTAAAACTAATCTGTAGAACTAATCTGCTGTGTAGGGAAAGAGAAATGAGGTCAAGTCATGATTTTTGCAATATGCGTAACTTTTCTAACGCATGATTTCCATTCTGTAAATTGAGATAGAAGTCTCAACAAAAGTCTTCCATAATTGCATCTAGTTGACCTTCTCAGGACACTTTAACAAGTCACTGCTTTGAGTCTGAACTGATGCATAGCTAACCTCCACTGGGTTTCTGAGGCTGCACTAGGAGATTTCTGAGCCACTGGTGGTTTCAAACTGTCAGAGACAGCCTTTGGGTTAGCATTGAAATTCTACAGACTACATCATCAGAGCTCCCTCAGAGCACTTACGGAGCCCAAACCTTTACATAAAAATGAACTCTTGAAAAGGAAGCTAGAGCAAGAATTGCTAATACATCAGACTACCTCTTCACTGGGCTACTTCTGAAATAAATATCTGCAAGTTTATCTTCCCATCAAAATAAAATTCAAGAAAACAGCCCTGGTAATAGTACTTCTCAATCCCCATGACTGTCTTTGTTTATCCATGCAGAGCCATGGTTTCACACCTCCTGTGGACCACTAAACAGTCTACTAGGTTCCATCGCTTTAATCCTGCTGATGCTTTGGTAGCTGTTACGTTCAGAATTTTACAAGTATGGTGACCTATATTGCTGCTTATCTCTGGCTTCTTGCCCCAGGGGATGATACTAGAAAGAGCAACCTTTGCACTCTGCTTTCTCAACCCACAAATGCAAGGAGTTTAAACTGGTTATCTGTGACCCACAGCTAACCAGAGTCAGTAGATATTTTCCTCCATCTCCCTCCGAGTTCTTAATGGGGTTAAGTGCTAGTCCAGTTCTTCATTGGCTTTTTCTCTTTCTATTCCCTGTCTTCCCCTCCTGTTCCCTTGGTACCAAATAAACCTTGACCTCAAGTTTGCTCCCAAGGAAATCCAGGGCAAGGAAGCAGTAAAGAATAGGGATTTAGAAAAACAAGCTCAGAAAGCATTCAACTCCGTCATTGCTGACTGGCTTTGAGCAAGTTACTTAATTTTGTAGTTCTTCAATTTCATCACTTGAACAGTGCAGCAAATGAAAAAAAGACACAGTGAGATACCATCTCACCCCAGTAGCAGTGGCAAAGTTTAACAGGACAGCAAGTAATGTTGGAGATGATTTAGATAGATAGGAACTCATATACTGTTGGTGGAATGATAAAATGGTACAACCACTCTAGAATGCAGTTTGGCATTTCTTCAAAAAGTTTAACACAGAAATTCCCTATAACACAGATATCCCACTGTTTGCAATATATCCTGAGAAAATTAGAACTGAGGCACAAACGGAGATTTGTACACCAATGTTCATAGCGGCATTATTCACCATCGCAAGAACATGGAAACAGCCCAAATGTCCAACCACAAGCAAATGGATTGAGAAATCATGGTGCATTCACATGATGAAATAAATACTATGCAGCACGCAGGAGCAATGATTTTGAAAATCACTGCCTAACTTGAGAGGGATTGGAAAGCATTATGTTTAGTGAACTAACTCAGACCTATAAGGACAAATACTGTATAAGAACTTTATTGCAGAAATAGTTGTTGTCTTTGTTATGTGACATCAAGTCACCTGCAACTCATAGCGACCTTATGTACAGCAGCCCTATACCCTGCTCTATCCTGTCCCAATCTGTCTCTGACACACCTACCCCCAATACCCTAGGTCATTGAATCAATCCGTTTCATAGAAGGTCTTCCTCTCCTGCGTTATCCTTCCACCCTCCCAAGCTTGAAGGTCTCTCTCCAAAGACTGGTCCCTCCTTGAAATATGTCCAAAGTATGTCAGACAAAGCTTCAGAATCTTTGCCTCCAAAGAAAAGCCTGGTTTACCTCTCTCCAGGACGAAAATGCTGGTTCTCTTAGCAGTCCATAATATAGCTAATACTCTCCTCCAGCACCACGGCTCAAAGGCATCAATTCTCCTTCTATCATCCCTAATTATTGTCCAGCTTTCTGATGCATAGCAAGTGGATTACAAAGAACATGGCCTGTATCAGGAGCACCTTAGTCTCCAGAGTGACATCGTCGCTTTTCAGTACTTTAGAGAGATCTTTAACAGCAGACTTTCCCATTGCAATACTTCTTTTCATTTCCTGGCTTCTGGTGCCAAGAGTGTTGATTGTGGAACTAAAGCTGTGAACAATCTCAAATCTCTTCACCATCTACCATGATGCTGCCAATCAGCCCAGTGGTGAGAATATCTGTTTTCTTGATATAAAGCTTCAATCCATATGGAAGGCTATAGTCCCTGGTTTTCTGCAGCAAGCACTTCAGATCCTCCTCTGTTTCAACAAGCAAGGTTGTGTCATCGGCATAATGCAGATTGTTGATGAGTTTCCAGTCCTGATGCCACATTTCTCCTCAGAGAGCCCAGCCTCCTGAATAATCTGTTCTGCATATAGACTGAAAAGATAGGGAGATAGGACACAACCCTGGCATACTCACTTCCCAGTTTTGAACCATGCTGTGTTTCCTTGCTTTGTTCTGAAGACTGCCTCCCAGTCCAACTATAGGTTTCACATTAGCACAATCAAGTGCACTGAGATTTCCATTCTTCTCAGAGTCAGCCACAGTTTGTTGTGGTCCACACAATCAAATATCTTTGCAAAGTCAATGAAACACAGACATTCCTCAGGTACGCCCTGCTTTCAGCCACAATCCTCCTAACATTAGCTACAATATCCCTATAACCATTACCTCTTCATTTAAAAGGCAAAGGAGAAAGAAAAGACTAAAATGGATGTCAGAAGACTCTGAATATTGCACTAGAGCACAGAGAAGCAAAAACAGGGAAGAAATCCAGATATTAAGGAGCTGAACAGAAGATTTCAAAACACAGCGCGGGAAGACAAAGTAAAATAATGAAATGTGCAGAGATTCAGAAAATCAAAGTGGCTGAACTCACTCAACATTTCTTACTCAAGAAACTGAATAACAAATTCAAGCCTCGAGTTGAAATACTTAGAGAGGCTTTGGACAGAATATTAAATGATCCAGGAAGTATTAAAAGAAGGTGGAAAGAGTATACAGAGTACCAAAAGGAATTGGCAGACACAGAAGAATTTCATGAAATTACGTCTGAGCAAGAGCTTGTGGTGATGAAGGAGGAAGTTCAAGCTGCTCTGAAAGAATTGGCATAAAATAAGGTCCCAGGAATTGATGGTATACCAACTGATATATTTCAACTAACAGATGTGGTCTTAGATGTGCTCCTCACCAACTTGTGCCAAGAAATCTGGAAAACAACCACTTGGCCAACTGACTGGAAGAGATCTATGTTTCTTCCCATTCCAAAGAAAGGTGACCCAACAGAGTGTGGAAATTATCGAAAATATCATCGATATCACATGCAAGCAAGATTCTGCCGAAGATTATCAAAAAACGAATGGAACAGCACATCAACAGAGAACACCAGAAGTGCAGGCTGGGTTTAGAAGGGTAGAAACAGAAAACTAATTAAAAGTATATGAAGGTCCAAAAGAGAGGGTAGGAGCAGAGGGTTGAGGATGGGCAGCGGGTTAATCACAGGGCCACACAATTTGATGGGTAGAGGGAGGGGTGGGCACATGGCATCTTGAAAATGACATTGTTGTTGTTGTGTGCCATTAAGTCACCTGTGATTTATAGTGACCCTATGTACATCAGCTCTGAACCCTACCCTGTACTGAGCCAGACTCACTTGACTCTAACACACCCCTCACCCCAGTTACTGTAACAATCCATCTCATCAGGATCTTCCTCTCTTGCGTTGTCCCTCCAACCTTCCAGGCATGATACCCTTCTCCATAGACAAATCCCTCCTGACTACATGCCCAAAGTGTACAAGCTGGAGCTTCAAAATCCTAGCCTCCAAGGAGAAACTTGATTCAGTATCTCCAAGACAGACCTACTTGTTTTCTTGGAGGTCCATGGTATGTTCAAGACTCTTCTTCTGCACCACAGCTCAAAGGCATCAATTCTTCTTCTGTCATTCTTAGTCATTTCCAGTGCTCTGATGCATAGCAAGTAATTGTGAAGACTATGGCCTGGATTATGGCACCTTATTCTCTAGACTGACAGTGTTGTGCTTCAGTACTCTGGCGAGGTCCCTGACAGCAAATTTCCCCAGTGCAATTAGTCTTTCTATTTCCTGGATGCGTATGTCAAGAGTGTTGGTTGTGGAGCTAAGCAAGCAGTAAGTGTTAAAACCTCAGTGCCTTCTTCATCTTACCAATTAGCCCAGTGGTGAGAATCTTTCTCTTCTTGATGTTGAGCTTCAAACCGTATTGAAGTCTGCAGTCCTTCAAGAGTCCAGAAAGAAACCTGCATAGTGGAGTGGACTGGGGGGCAGAATTGTATAACAATGGAAGAATTTTAATTTTTATATTTTTTAGCTTTTCAAAGAGAAAGCGAACTGGGGAAGGAGTGGGCAGAGAGGAAAGTGTGAAACAATGAAAGAATGGAAATCCAAAATCTCTAAACTTTAAAATGAAACTTTTAAAATGTAGATGAAGACTTAAAAAACAAAAATCTGCACTGAAGCTGATGAGGGAGAGAATAGTTTAAAATTAATATATTTTAGGGCATTATGATTATTATGAGAGTTGCAGAGTGGAGTATACTTGGGGTGGGGGTGGCGGTGGCGGTGTGGGGCGGAGGGGGGGATTGTGTACCAATGAAGGAGTTTTTCATTTGCTTTTCAAGGAGAGGAGCGAACTGTGGGTGGGGGTGGGAGTGGGATGGGTGGGGAGAAAAGTACAACTATGAATGAATGGAACTCTAAAATCTCTGTAGATGTTCATGGAAATTAATAATAATAATAATTTTAAAATCTAGTATTTGTTCCCTACCAAAGAAGGGTGACCCAACAGAGTGTGGAAACTACAGAACAATATCATTAATTTCACATGCAAGCAAGATTCTACTGAAGATTATCCAAAAACGACTGGAAAAACACATCAGCAGAGAATTACCAGAAGTCCAGGCTGGGTTTAGAAGGGATCATGGTACTAGGGATATTGTAGCTAATGTTAGATGGATCTTAGCTGAAAGCAGGGAATGCCAGAGGAATGTCTATCTGTGTTTCATTGACTATGCAAAGGCTTTTGACTGTGTGGATCGTAACAAACTGTGGCTGACTCTGAGAAGAATGGGAATCCCAGAACATTTGATCATGCTAATGAGAAACCCAAGAGGCAGTCGTCAGAACAAAGCAAGGAAACACTGCATGGTTCAAAATCGGGAAGGGCATATGCCAGGGATGTGTCCTGTCTCCATACCTTTTCAACCTGAATGCAGAACAGATGATCCAGGAGGCTGGGCTCTATGAGGAGAAATGTGGGGTCAAGATTGGTGGAAGATCTATCAACAACCTGCGATATGCAGATGATACAACCCTGCTTGCTGAAACTGAGGAAGCGCTTGCTGCAGAGGGTCAAGGACTGTAGCCTCCAATATGGATTGAGGCTCAATGTCAAGAAGACAAAGATTCTCACCACTGGGCCAATTGGCAGCATCAGGATGGATGGTGAAGATATTGAGATTGTTCACAGGTTCAGTTTGCTTGGCTCCACGGTTAACACTCTCAGCACCATTAGCCAGGAATGGGGAAAGTCTGCTGTTAGGGACCTCTCCAAAGTACTGAAAAGCAATGGTGTCTCTTTGGAGATCAAGGTGCATCTGATACAGGCCATGGTCTTTGCTATCACTTGTTATGCATCAGAAAGTTGGACAGTGACTAAGGAGGATAGAAGGAGAATTGACGCCTTTGAGCTGTGGTGCTAGATAAGAGTATTGAGGGTACCATGGACTGCTGGGAAAACAAACAGATTCATCCTGGAAAGGGTCAAACTGGGCGGTTCCTTGGAGGCAAGAATTCTGAGGCTCCATTTAACATACTTTGGACATGTTGCAAGGAGGAACAGGTCCTTGGAGAGGGACATCATGCTTGGTAGGGTGGAGGGACGGCACAGAAGGGGAAGGCCCCTTATGAGGTGGATTGATTCAGTGACGGGGTAATCAGGATGGGTGTGTCAGAGAGGGTGCAATTGGCACAAGACAGAGCAGAATTTAGGGCTGCTGTACATAGGGTCGCTATTAGTGCAAGCGACTCAACGGCACATAACAACAACCACCACAGTAGCCGTAGACCCGTGGCAAGCCCATGTGTGTGTGAGGGTGGGACTGGTTTCCACTTTTTAAAATAAAAAAAGAGTTCAAATTTCAATTGGGGGGAGGGCAAAGACTACAGTCCTTTACCACCTACAGTAAGCATTTCAGGTCCTCCTAAGTTTCAGCAAGCAGGGTTGTGTCATTTGCATAATATAGGTTGTTGAATCTTCCTCCAATCTTGATGCTACATTCCTCCTCATAAAGCCCAGCCTCCCAAATGTGTTCTGCTTATAGACTGGAAAAGGTATAGAAAACAGGACACATCCTTGACTCACCACTTTCCTGGTTTTGAATCAAGCCGTGTTTCCTTGCTCTGTTCTGATGACTGCTTCCTGGTCCAACTATAGGTTTCATATAGCACAATCAAGAGTTCTGGGATTCCATTCTCCTCAAGGTTAGCCACAATGTGTTGTGATCCACACAGTCAAATGTCTTTGCATAGTCGATAAAACACAGATAGACATGTCTCTGGTACTCTTTGCTTTCTGCCAAGATCCATCTGACATTGGCTATAACAGCTCATGCCACGACCTCTTCTAAACCCAGCTTGTATTTCTGGTAGTTCTCTGTTGATGTACTGTTCCAATCGTTTTGGGATAATCATCAGCAGGATTTTGCTTGTGTGTGATAGTGTTCATTAATTTCCACACTCTACAGGTCACCTTTTTATTTTAAAATGTGAATAAATATAGATCTCTTCCAGTCAGTTGGCCAGATAGTTGTCCTCAGATTTCTAGGCACAACCTGGTGAGCACGTCCAGGACACCATCTGTTTGTTGAAATATGTCAAATTGGCATTCCATCAATTCCTGGGGCCTTATTGTTTGCTAAGTCCTTCTCAGCAGCCGGGCCTTCCTCCTTCATTACCATTATCTCTTGATCATACGTTGTTTCTTGAAATTCTTCTGTGTCAGCCAATTCTTTTTGGTACAGTGACTCTGTATACTCCTTCCATTTTCTTTTAAATGCTTCTTAAATCATTCAATATTCTGCCCATAGCATCCTTAAGCATTGAAACTCACAGCTTGAATTTGTTCTTTAGTTTCCTCAGCTTAAGAAATGCTGAAATGCTGAGCGAATTCAGCCCTTTTGATTTCCCATCTCCAGCTCCTTGCACATTTTATTATGATACTTTTCTTTGTTTTCCCGAACTGCCCTTTGAAATCATCTATTCAGCTCCTTAACTTCTTGATTTCTTCCCTTGGCTTTGACTTCTCAGTGCTCTTGTTCAGAGCACCTCAGTGCAATATTCAGAGTTCCTTCTGACATCTATTTTGGTCTTTTCTTCTTCCTCTGTAATGACCTTTTGCATTCTTCATGGATGATACTCTTGGTATTCTCCCACAGCTCACCTGGTCTTCATTCATTAGTGTTCAAAGCCTCAAACCTGTTCCTGAGTTGGTTTTTAAATTCAGATCAGATAAATTTAAGATCAATTTATTTTTCTTTTGTACTTTTATTTACAAATCTCAAATAAATTGTTTTCACACAAGAGCCTTCCCATTCCTTTCACCCTCTCTCCCATCAAATTGTGCAACCCTATGATTAACACCCACCTCACCCCTGCCCATCCTCACCCCTCTGCTTCCACCCTTCCCCTTGGACCCTCATACTCATTCTACAATAATGGTTTTATACAGCATTTGTCCTGTGGGACTGAGTTAGTTCACTCAGCATAGTGCACTCTTGTCCCTCCCAAGTTAGGTAACAATTTGTACAATCATTGCTCCTGCATGATGCATAATATTCTATTGCATGCATGTACCACAACTTCTTAATCCATTCATTTGTGCTTGGACATCTGGGCTGTTTCCATGTTCTTGTAATGATGAATAATGCTGCTGCTATGAACATTGTTGTACAAGTCTCAGTTTGAGCCTCAATTCTCACTTTCTTGGGGTATATTCCAAGCAATGGAATAACTGGGTCTTATGAAATTTCTATGTTCAGCTTTTTGAGGAAGCGCTAAACTGCCTCCCAGAGTGGTTGTCCCATTTTATTGTCCCACCAACAGTATGTAAGAGTTCCTATCTTGCCACATCCTCTCCAACATTTATTACTTGTGGTCCTGTTAAACTTTGCCATGGCTACTGGAGTGAGATGGTCTCATTGTGGTTTTGATTTGCATCAGTATCAAATTTTTATTCCTGTGGATTTGATTTTTATCTTCTTTAGCTTTACTTTAAACTTGCATATGAGAAGTTGATGGTCTGTTCCACAATCAGCACCTGGCCTAGTTTTCACTGCTGATATTGAACTTCTTCAGCAATTTCTTCCACAGATATAATCTTTCTGGTTCCCTTGATACCTTCAAGGGAAATCCATGTGTGTAGCCTGCATTTATGTTTCTTATAAAGGTATTTGCAATGAATAAATCACTGATTGTGGAGAATTCTATCATTCTATCCCTAGCCTCATTTCTATCACCAAGTCCATATTTTATAGTGATTTTCAGTGAGTCTCCAATACAAGAATGGATGTGTCTCACACAGCATGTGCTTGACAACCAGTACCTGACCACATTTGCAAGGGAACCGAAATGCCATTTGCAAAAGTTTTCTGACTCCCTCAAATGCCTTGAATATTCTTTTACATCCCCTTAATGATGTGGACCGTCAATGGTTAAGTACAAGCCTCCCAAAACAAGCTGTTGACATGCACAGTCTTACCTTCCCAACTACATGCACACACACTCTTATGAGGCCTGGGTTCTATAGTACAGCCATCAGCATGTTGTGCCTTCTTACTACTCATCAGAAAGATTGAAGTCATCACTATTTCCTTTTACTTGGATACACAAGGCCCATAGAAGCAGCAAAGAATTAAACAATGTATAGGGAAATCTGCTGCATAGTACCTCTTTGAGAATGCTAAAGAGCAAAGGTATCACTGTAAGGACTAAGGGGTACCTGACCTGCACCATGGTATTTTCATACCTCATACGCATACAAATGCTAGACAAGAATTGAGAAGGACAGGAAAAGAATCGATAGCTTTGAATTATTGTGATGGTAAGAAGAATGAACAAATCTGTCATAGAAGTATAGCCAGGACACTCCCTTAGAAACAAGGATGGCAGGACTTGCTCTCACATATCTGGGATATGTTATTCAGGAGGCGCCAGTCCCTGAAGAAGGACCTCTTACTTTGGCAGAGTGAATTGAATTGGCACAGTGGCTTCAACAATGCCCTCAAGCACAGCTGTAATTGTAAGGATGGCTCAAGGCCAGGTGGTGTTTTGTACATAGAGTCGTTGAGGCGATACTCAGTGGCCCTGAACAGTGGCAACAACAACTAGGTTGTTTAAGTAAAGTTAGGTAAACTAGGTTAAGTTTAGATAGTGAATGTGGTAGCATGTTTTCATTAATAGCTCAAAATAATGTCCTCCCTGCATTCACACCCTGTGGAACATGACTCCTCTGTAGGTCATCTTGTTTTTCCACCCCCTGAACTAGACCTACCCCACGACACTTCTTTTGGAGCGTGGGGTGGGAGTGGGCAAAATCAATAGCCTTCTATCCCGTAGGTCATCTCCTAACAGCGATTTGCTAGATAGGCTGCAAACTGGAGAGAAGTTGTTGTTAGGTGCCCTTGAAGCTACTATGACTCGTAGCTACCCTATGAACAGCAGGCCGGAACATTGTCTATCCTGGGCCATCTCTGACACACTTGAGCCCATTGCTGTGTCAATCCATCTGGTTGAAGATCTTCCCCTCCTTTGCTGACCCTCCACTTTCCAAGCATGATGACCCTCTCCAATGAATAGACTCTCCTAGCAGCATGCCCAAAGTGTGTGAGATGAAGCTTTGCCATTCTTTCCTCCAAAGAGCATTCTAACTGCACTTTCCCCAAGACATAGCTGCTTGTCTTTTTGACAGTTTAAGGGATAGTCCATACTCTTCTCCAACACTAGAACACAAAGACATAAATTCTTCTGTCACCCTTATTCATTGTCCAGATTTCAGGTGTATAGTAAGTGATTTAAAGGACCATGGCCTTAATCAGATGCACTTTAGCCTTAAAACTGACATCATTGCTCCTCAATAATTTAGATCCCTGACTGCAGACTTGCCCAATGCAATACCTCTCTGGGTCTCCTTACTGCTAGTAGTAAGGGTTTTGATTGTGGATTCAAGTAAGATGAAGTGGTCAACAATTTCAGTCTTTTCTCCATCTATCATGACGTTGTTTATCTTTCCAGTGGTGAAGATTTTTGTGTTCTTGATGTTGAGATGCAATCCATATTGAAGGCTGTAGTCTGATCTTCTGTAGCAGGTACTTTAGGCTCCCTTCATTTTCAGCAAGCAAGATTGTGTTATCTGTTTAATGCAGGGAGTTGATTAGTCTTCTTCTAATCCACGTCCCACATTTTTCTTCATAGAGTCTAGCTTCTTGAATGATTTTCTCACCATAGAGATTGAATAGGTGTCAAAAAAAGATACAACCCTGACGCACTCATTTCTTGATTTTAAACTATGTAGTATCCCTTGGTCTGCTCCAACAACAGCTTTTTCGTCTAGGTAGAGAGTTCCTCTTTCAGCTGCTCCTTTTGATAAAATGCTTGACTCCCAGATACTGTTTGGAGGCTTAACATTCAAATTAAGGCAGACTAGGAAGAAGGATTGGCCATCCACTTCCAAAATAAAACAGGCCTTTGAAAACCTGATGTACCATAGAGCACACTTAGAGTAGAATAACAGATATGGTGACTGAGGCTGAGCCCTCACGTTTGGAAACACAAAGGAGGAGGAACTGTTGGAAGCAAAAACTAATGAACATAAGTAAGTAATGAAAATACCATGGGTCAGGCACACCACTGTCCTCACAGTAACATATTCACTCTTAAACATTTTCAAAGAGCTCCTTTGCAGCAGGTTTTTCCAACACATCATTTGATTTCTTGACCTCTGCTTCCCTGAGTGTTGATTGTATATCCAAGAATAGAGAACTAGATATTAAATCAATTCCCAGCTGCTTCCAAGATCACATACTTATGATAGAGCCTCAAATGAACTGGAAAGATGAAGGTAGAATGCAGAAACATGAATTTATTTGAAACTATCTTAGGAAAAGAATTCAAGTACCCATGCTTGCTAGTGAATCAAATGCTTCTGCAAGTAGAAATCATTTTAATTTCTCTATCTGCAGTGTGTGTACTTAAAATTATGCCATGCGGCTTACACAGTATTCTTATAATTATGCTTTTCCCAGTAACATTGTGGTAAGGATTCTTGTCTGGTATTTCAGATATTTCTGTGAAGTGTTGGTCCAGCATAACATACAATAATACATGAAAATAAGATCCAGGGGGATTCATTTAAAACAAAATGGATTACGTCCTAAACCATGCTTCTCAAACCACCTGAGTATCAGAATCTACTGGGAAGTGTGTTAAAATACGTGTTTCTGGAAGCCATCTAGACTTGCTGAATGTGAACGGAGGTAAGAGATCATGTAATCTCCCATTTTAGAAGCTCTCTACAAGTCTGTATTCTGTTTGTGCTATGGCAGTCTCCTTCCAGAAACCAGAAGTCTTGTGGGAGTAGCCTTTTTAGATAATAGTAAATACAGAATTACTAAATTAATTATTAAATCCACCTTGACTACCTCCACCTTTTATCTTTGTTCCATACATGGCTGGGAAGCCCCCAAAAGGCTTCACAATGTTATCAAAGCAGCAAGTCAAATGGGGCCCAGAATAAGCCACAAAGCAGGCTTTCTCATGGTTAAAATTAACTCCCCCATTATAAATCTTTGCTACAAATGGTGTCTGAAATGGAAAGCATTGAACTAGAATTTCTCAATCAAGAGACAAAAGCACCCTGATGCTCTTGATGCACATTCCTGAACTGCTTTCCAAGAAATATATGCCATGTGACATCAGACTCACATGCCCCTCCTCATCCTCACAAGCACTCATACCTGCACTGACTGAGTGCATCGTTGGGTAGGATATGAAGCGAAACCACCACCACGCTACAAGACCACAAACTGGAGTAGATGTGTCTAAGGAAAAGAGAGCAAAAATGAATTGGGGGACAGGAGAAGTTCTCTGAAAGGGTAACCTTTTCCAGATTGGCTAAAGAGTATGCCTGGCCTCACATTCTCTGGACACATGTCCAGGAGAGACTGGTCCTTGGAGAAGAACATCATGCTTGGAAGGGTGGACAGATAGCGCAGGAAAGAAAGACCCTGATGAGATGGATTGATACAGTAACTGGGGCTATGGCGATTGGTGTGTTGGAGTCAGTGTGATTGGCTAAGGGCAGGGTAAGGTTCAGAGCTGTTGTACATAGGGTTACTATGAGTTGCAGGCAACTTGACAGCAATAGCAACAATAATGGGAGGTTGATGTCTCGGGGAAAATTCCACTTGGATTCGATGGTCATTTTAGTGGTAAAGTCCATAGGGATTTGTGTTGTTTTCCAAAGCCTTGGCCTCTCCAGTGGTTCAAATCCACCAGCCACTCCTCAGGAGAAAAATAGGCAATCTCCTCACATGCAAATTATAGCTTCAGAACCCCCACCCCCACTTCGGCAGGTCAGCTGTGGAACAGTTTCAACTTCACAACAGTAAGTTTTGAGTTTGCTATCGTGATTTTTAAAAACCTCCATCCAGCTGGTGAAGACATAAAAAACTCAAGTCATTGCTGTAGAGTTGGGGTCAATTAATAGCTGACCCTCCAGTGGGTTTCTGAGGCTGTAATTGCACAGAAGATTGCCCGTCATTCTGCTGTAGAGCTGCTGGTAGATTTGAACTGCCAGAGAGACATTGCTTTTGGGTTAGTAGTGTAATTCCCTGCAGGCTAGACCACCTGGACTGGAGGAGACATTAGCATGCAAGAAATAAGGGCTGGAGAAGGGATTGGTGCAAAGGCTTGGGGAAGAGAGTCTCCCCGAAGTCTGTGGTCTACATCACCATCAGAGTATCCGTTTCCCCTCCCCAGCTACTTCTCAGGGGACCCACTCTGTCTTTGATCAGTGGGTGCCTACCAAGTAAATGAGGAGAAGACATGAAAGATTGTCCTGGACAAAAGCTGCCAGCCATGGATGTGTGGGAAAGGTGTCACAGGTGTTTGTCCAGCCAGAAGATGTTTGGGCTCCTCTCTGCAGCCAGGTGGCCTGCACACCTGCCTAACTCTTCAGGAAGCAAAGTGCCCTAAAAGGTGTTGGGTTCTGTCCAGCCTGCTGAGCAGACTCCAGAGAAATGCTAACGGGAGACCATGGAGATTTTAGTGCCAAAGACACCAGTAGGACAAACAACCAATATTCCAGGACCTGAGCCTGAGGATACAGCTCAAGAGTTGTCTGCTCAAGCTACCTGAAGCATAGACCAATCGGGGAGGGAGAGGACACTTTATTCACCAGGGTCCTGTCAGAATGCTTGGTTGGGTTTATATCTTTGAAAGCAAGCACAACAGTGTTAGCCACATGCAGTCCTATTTAACAAGCTGGGCTGGAAGTGGTGCTTAAAGACAGCAGCCCACAGCTTCAAGTTGAGGAGTATGGGTTCTGAAGTCAACAGAACCAGGTTCACATTTCAGCTCTGCCATTTATTGGCTCAGTGATATTGGTCAAGTTTGTCCACATCTCCCTTCATTTTCTAAAATGGAAATAACAAAACCTACATTTGAAGTGTCCCTGGACTGATACGATAAAATGTGCAACAATGTGGCTTATAAAAACCAAGTGCATTCTCATAGTTCTGGAGGCTAGGAGTCCAAATCAGCGAGACAGCCAGGTGCAGCTCCTTCCAAAGTCTTTCTTGCCTCTCTCAGCTTCCAGTAAACACGAGCATTCCTTGACTGAAAATGCATCTTCACATGGTAATCCTTCCTCTGAGTCTGCTTCTTCTCTTTCATAAAGACACCATTCAGACTGAATTAGATTCCACAGGAGTGGCATCCACTTCCTACACAACTTGCCTCCACAAACTCTATGAACTTTGATAAATGTTGATAGTTGTAGGGGGGCTTCAGGCTTTTTGTTCATAGGGTCGCTATGAGTCATGCTCGACTCGAAGGCAATCAAAACAACAACCAATATGTGGTTACATGCTGGGCGGCCAGCCTAAATGATCCACTCAACGTACAGTTTGAATAAGTATAGAAAAAGGATACAACCCTGATTGACATAAGACTTTCTTGATTTTAAACCATGCAACGTTCTCTCATTCTGTTCAAACAACTGCTTCTTGGTCTAGATATATGTTTCATATGAACACAATTAAGTGCTCTGGGATTCTCATTCTTCTCAATGTTAGCCATAATTTATCCACACACTGGAACACCTTTGCGTTTTGTCATTGTTTGTCATTGTTGCGTGTTTGTCATTGTTGTTGTTATGTGCCGTTGAGTCACCTGTGACTCAGAGCAACCCTATGTACAACAGCCTAAACCCCGCTCCATCCTATGCACAGTCAGTAAACTATAAGTAAACATCTTTCTAGTATTTTCTACTTATAGCTCCATTTGACATCAATAATGACATTCCTTGTTCCACAGCCTCTTCTGAACCCAGCTTGAATTTCTGGCAGTTTTCTGTCAATGCATTTATGCAGACCATTTTTAAATAATCTTCAACAAGATTTTACTTGTATGTGATAGCAACGATATATTTTTTTTAATAATCTCCCACTTTGTTGGGTCTTGTGTCTGTGACTGGCTGGGTGGAATGGGAATATGAAGCTCTCCCCCATTTACAGCCTAGAACATCTGACGAATTGTCGCTATGAGCTGACATTGATGCCAGTGCAGTAGGTTTACTCCAGTGCCACCACGTGTTAACTGATAGCATCTTCAAATATCAGTTTCCAAACAAAGTCTCATTCACAAACATCAGAGTTTAGGACATCAACATATCTTTTTCAAGGTACTTGATTCAATCTGTAACACAAGGATGTCATAAGAAAGCAATAATGCATTTGTGTCTGTGAAAAGACTTGAGCATAACAGTAATAATGTTAATGTTAACAATTACTGAGCATTAACAGTACAGTCAGAAGGAGTGGCATCCACTTCCTAAACAACATGCTTCTGGAAACTCTATGAACTTTGATAAATTATGATAGTTATAGAAAGGCTTCAGGCCATTTGTTCATAGGGTCACTATGAATCATGCTCAACTCAATGGCAATCAACAACAAACAGTACAGTATAGTCTTACTGATTTACATGAACTAATTAATGTGGATTACATCAAGATCAAGAAAATAAAAATACTCACCACTGGGCCAATAGACAACTTTCTGATGAATGGAGAAAATATTGAAATTGTTACTGCTTTCATCTTATTTGGATCCACAAGCTATCCTTGGTACCAGCAGTCAAGAAATCAAAAGACATGCTTGCCGAGTGCAACTTCGCCACCAGCAGCCGAAGAAGACTCAGACAAACAGGATTCGTTGCAGAAGCTTTATTGAACAGAAAATGGCGAAATGGCCCCGTCTTCTTCCCCGGCACTTGCTTATATCCCTCTCGGTTCCACGCCTCCTGCTCTTACGTCTTAGAATCTCATTGGTGTTGAGGTCTTTCTAAACTAGGTCCAATGGACCAATAGCAATATTGCAGCCATAAATGGTGTTGTTTGTG